>NC_044304.2:107691610-108003809 GCF_007474595.2 Lynx canadensis
ACTACCTCAAAATAAAAAGCTTCTGCATGTGAAGGAAATAACAAAACTAAAGAGCAACCTACAGAATGGGAGATTTTTGGAAATGACACATCTGATAAAGGGTTAGTATCCAAAATATATAAAGAGCTGATACAACTCAACACCCAAGAAACAAATAATCGAAATAAAAATGGGCAGAAAAAATGAACAGACATTTCTCCAAAATAGGCATTCACACAGCCAACAGACACATGAAAAGGTTCTCAGCATCACTCATCATCAGGAAAATACAAATAAAAAATACAATGACGATGGAATAAAGACAGCCTCTTCAGCAAATGGTGCTGGGAAAACTGGACAGCGACATGCAGAAAAATGAACCTGGACCATTTTCTTACACCATACACAAAAATAAACTCAAAATGGATGAAAGGCCTAAATATAAGACAGGAAGTCATCAAAATCCTCAAGAAGAAAGCAGGCAAAAACCTCTTTGACCTTGGCCACAGCAACTTTTTACTCAACAAGTCTCTGGAGGCAAGGGAAAGCAAAGCAAAAATGAACTATTGCGACTTCATCAAAATAAAAAGCTTCTTCACAGTGAAGGAAACAATCAGCAAAACTTAAAGGCAACTGATGGAATGGGAGAAGACATTTGCAAATGGCATGCCAGATAAAGGGTTAGTATCTAAAATCAATACAGAACTTATCAAACTCAACACCCAAAAAACAAATAATTCAGTGAAGAAATGGGCAAAAGACATGAATAGACACTTCTCCAAAGAAGACATCCAGATGCCTGACAGACACATGAAAAAATGCTCAACATCACTCATCATCAGGGAAATACAAATCAAAACCACAATGAGATATCACCTCACATCTGTCAGAATGGCTAACATGAACAACTCAGGCAACAACAGATGGTGGCGAGGATGTGGAGAAAGAGGATCTCTTTTGCATTGCTGGTGGGAATGCAAGCTGGTGCAGCCACTCTGGAAAACAGTATGGAGGTTCCTCAAAAAACTAAAAATAAAGCTACCCTACGACCCAGCAATTACACTACTGGGTATTTATCCAGGGGATACAGGTGTGCTGTTTCAAAGGGGCACATGCACCCCAATGTTTATAGCAGCACTATCAACAATAGAGAAAATATGGAAAGGGCCCAAATGTCCATCAATGGATGAATGGATAAAGAAGATGAATGGATAAAGAAAATGTATACACACACACACACACACACACACACACACACACACACAATGGAGTATTACTTGGCAAACAAAAAGAATGAAATCTTGCCATTTGCAACTACGTGGATGGAATGAGAGGGTATTATGCTAAGCGAAATTAGTCAGTCAGAGAATGACAAGTATAATGTGACTTCACTCAAGTTCACTTGAATTTAAGATACAAAACAGATGAACATAAGGGAAGGGAAGCAAAAATAAGATAAAAACAGGAAGGGGAACAAAACATAAGAGACTCTTAAATATGAAGAACAAACAGAGGGTTGCTTGAGGGGTTGTACGAGGGGGAATGGGCTAAATGGGTAAGGGGAATAAGGAATCTACTCCTGAAATGATTGTTACTATATGCTAACTAACTTGGATGTAAATTTAAAAATTAATTAATTAAAAAAATAAATTTAAAAAAGGAATGACATATCACTTCACACATGTCAAAATGGCTAAAATAAAAAACACAAGAAACAAGTGTTGGTGAGGATGTGGAGAAAAAGGAACCCTAGTGCACTACTTGGTGGGAATGAAACTGGTTCAGCTACTGTGGAAAACAGTTTGGAGGTGTCTCCAAAGTTAAAAATAGAACTACCCTATGATCCAGTAATCACACTAGTAGGTATATACCCCCAAAATACAAAAACACTAATTCAAAGGCATACGTGCACCCCTGTGTTTATTGCAACATTATTTAAAATAGCCAAATTATGGAAGCAGTCCGTGTTCATCGATAAATAAGACATAAATATCATATGTGTGTGTGTGTCTGTGTGATATTACATATACGTTATATATATATGACATATATACATATTATATATATATAAAGAATGAAATCTTGCTATTTGCAATGACATGGTGAAATGGATGGAGCTAGAAAGCATGATGCTAAGTGAAATGTAGTCAGAGAAAGACAAATACCATATGATTTCACTCATATGTGGAATTTAAGAAATAAAACAAATGAGCAAAGGGGGATAAAAAAGAGAGACAAACCAAGAAGGAGTCTCTTAACTATAGAGAACAAACTGATGATTAACAGAGGGGAGGTGGGGGGGCAGAATGGGTTAAATAGGTGATGGGGATTAAAGAGTATACTTGTGATGGGCATTGAGTGTTGTATAGAAGTGCTGAATCATTATATTGTACACTTGAAACTAATATAACACTGTATGTTAACTATACTGGAATAAATAAAATAAAATAAAATAAAATAGTGATAATAAGTATAGTAATAACAACAGTAAAAACATATTATAAAAGAACATAATTGGGAGATGACTGGTGAAGCTTTTTTACAAATATTAATTCTCTAATAGTCATCTACACCCCAAAGCACAGAGTGGGCATTTTTATTTCTCTTTTCCAAATTAGGAAACTGGAGTTAAGAAAAACCAAATAACTTGCCACAGCAGCACAACTACAAAGTTAGCTAAAGATGCCATTTGTCCTTGGGCTTAAAAGAAGCCAAAAATCGTGTTTTGTGGTTTTGTCTACCATTTTTCCACATTACCTTAGTCTTCCTAAGATCCTCTTGACACAATAAACCTCTTGCTTTCCTGTATCTTAACTGCATTTTGAACTTGAGTACAGCACTGGGTTTACAGACTACCTTGTATCAAAGGTATCCGTGTCTTTATTTTTCACATCACTCAGCCATAACGTGCGGGCGCGCGCGCGCGCACACGCACACACACACACACACACACACACACACACACTATCAGTCAACAGAGGAAAGTACTTGCTCAATAAATACACAATTTAATCCCAGTTTAAGCTATCACCAATGAGCCTTTATGAACATTTCCAGTTCCAGTGTTAAAGATAAATAGGCATGAAATCACTGGAATATACCATCAAAGACCAAGCTCACTGACGTAGTACTGTAAAGAATGTAGAGCAGTGAAAATGGAAAATACTTGCAAAAGATGAGAGTATATAAATCCCAGGTGGTGCTACATTTTACTATTGTAGTTATTGGCATTATGGAATACAGTTTTAGATGGACTTTTTTCAAGTCAAATATCTTAAGAGAAATGGAGTTATAATCATATAATGTGGTAAATTTTCAGTATCTAATGACTCACGAAAGCTTGCCAAAACATGCAGATTTTGAAAGAAAAGGTTCACCTGTCTCTTGATTTACTACAGAGTAAATTATAGACAAGTTAGTGCTGCATTTGGCTGAGGAGTTGAGAACAAGACATACAAATGAGCAAAAGAAAAATATCTAACTAGTATAGTCCCCTCCCCAGGCAACATTGATCATTATCATGTGAGGATGCAAAATATCTCCAGACAATTATGGAAGTATTGAGTTCCAAGAATATTTCCATGAAATCATCATCAAGTATGAAGAGAGAATTACATGCATTTAACAAATTGACAGGAAAGTAGGCAAACATGAGTGAATGAGCTTTGTATAAAGATAGTGAACTAACATCAGATCCAAATAACCAGGAAAGCTCTTATAAATTGGTAAATATTTATTCTTGGGGAGGATGCTGAATTCAATGTCAAAAGGTAATGTGTTTGTCTGTTTTTTAACATGTCTTGTTTCTAAAGGCAGTACTTTAACTCAAGATAAGTTCACAAAAGATCCAAGTACTTATTTGGGATGAAATATTTGAGCAAATTCCTAAAGGGAGCCACGAAGATTCATATTCTCTGAGATTTTCAGGAATATATATTTACAGTTAAGAAACACATTAACTAGGTAGGTATGCTAAGCATTTTGTTGGCAGACAATAATATAATAAATTATCTTTATAGGTTTGTTAATGTGATATAAAATGGATTAAGAATATTTATTAGCTCAACACATACTTTTTAAATTTTACCATCCAGACCACTAAATAGGATTGTTCCTCCTCCAATGATTTGTCTCCATAACAGTCAGTCAATGTGTCTGATCAATTCTACCTTCTAGTAATTTCATATCTTTTATGTTTTTCTGTCATCATTGCCGCTCATTCATTTTAAGCTATAGCCTCTTAATTGTTGTACTGCGATCTACTAGAGCAACACCAACCATTTTATTCTTCTGCTTAAAATTATTCATCATTACTGGGTTGAAATACAAATACCTTGGTACTAAAGGTCCCCCAATTTTAGTCTTCTCCACTTCTTACTTCATCACTCTTTGCTTCACTCACACTGGACTATTTTCATTTCCCCTCACTCCCCATGATATTTCACACCTCCTGTCTGCTCTTGTCACTGTCCTCCAGGCCTCCCTACTTTGCTATTTCTACTCATCTTTCAAGGCTCAGTTCAAATGTTACCTCCTCTTGGACTTGATCTCTAGCCACTTTCTCACCATCACCCCAAACTGTTAGGTTCTTCTCCTCGTGTTTTGTTTTGTTTTTTTTTTTGTTCTTTAAAAAAAAATAATTAGTTATGTCTGAAAATTTAAAGCCTGTCCCTACCATTTAAAACTTATTTATAATTGAGGAACTTAACCGTACTGATCTTAGTTATCATAATAATATGATATAAACAGTATTGTTTTGATAAAAGTAAAGTCTATTGTCCGAAGTATATAATTTCCTTTCTCTCTATTCTGTGCTCCCTGTTCATACCTCTACAAGGACACTGACAAAAGTGCTTTGCCATAATTTATTTTTTCTTGGCGTCCTTAAGTAGACTGTGAACTTCATGAGGGAGGAAACAGTGTATTATTCAACTGTGTATCTCAACACCGAATCTAGGACTAGTACAGGCTGATATCTGTTTTTAATTTAAGCATTTGCAAAGAGCTAAAGCTATATTCAGAGTTTTATAGATTAGAAGAATATATTCAACATATCCTTTGCCCATATTCAGCAGATAAAAGCATGTAAAAGAGATATGGACAAAGCATAACATGGTGAAGAATGCTGTGACTACCGTCTAGTACACACTCACAAAGACAGGGGACTTCAGAAGACAACAAATACTTTGATTGTGGGAGAAATGGAGGTTAATACAGGTGGAGATAATACAGTTGGAAATGAGGAAGATTTGAAGGACTTTGTAGCATTTGAGTTGACACTTAGAAAGGTAGTTAAGATGTAAACATAGATCATAGAGGTAAAGGTAGAAATGTTAGAGAGGAAAAAAGAAAATCAAAGTGATGAAATGCTAGGTATGTTCAGATGCTAGCAAATAGGTCCACTAGAATAGAGTCCATCATAGCAAAAGTGGTGAGTGTCTTTTACTGGGTAACACGGAGCAGAGCCTGGAACCATGGTTCAATAGCTTAACCAGATTTGAACATGTTGAACATTATATTCTCAGGCATAGCAGCTACATGTCAGGATTAATTTATCATAGTGGTATTGCCATCTTGAGTGACTCAAAACAGTAGCTTTTTTTTTTCAGTATAGCCATTGTTCATCCATTAATTAATTAAGCTGAAGAAAACTTAAAAATCTTCAAGAAAATAGGTTAGTATAATTATTCTAAAATTCTTAATGAGTGAAAGTACAGAAATAACCTTTGAAAGAAAATCTATTTTCTTCTCACTGATATCATTTAAATACAACACTCATAGTACATTCAAATGTGACCAGTAACAGAACATTACCTCATCTGATGAATGGAAGAAGCTATTTTTCTACCACCAACTGGCATGAGAAAGTGCAAAACTCCTGGAGGAAATTAGCAAATCATGAAGGTGTGGATGACATTCTGTAGTACTGCTTGTCCAAAAAAAATGACACAAATTATGGCACTAAACTCTAAAGCCAAACAGCAGCTCTCCATGGCAAAATGCACATTTTTTTCCAGGGTTTAATCTCTAAACACACCAATGTTTAAGTGTAAGTTTGCTGTATATTACAAGTTATATTAGAGAGTCGGTGGAATCTCTTCTCTATGTCTCTCCTCTGTTTTAAACACACACACACACACACACACACACACACACACACACACAGACACAGGAATTTTCAGCTGAAGAACAAAGGAAAACAACTTCTTATATTCTAAGAAACAACTGTACATTTAATAAAAAACCTTTCCCATATTTATATTGTCTTATAACTGTATGTGTTAGTGGGTGAAATTAAAAGTGCCATTGATAGTAATCTAAATGCAGATATGGAAAATATCTCCAAAATAAAGGCAGATACAGTTTTATTAAATGCCAGAGCGTGACAACTGAGGACATGCTGCTAGTTCTCACAACATGATCTAAAAACCATACAAGTGGCAATTTAAGAATTAATCTTAATAGATGAATACATAAGCAAAACCAAAGGATGATACATGTTGAAATCAGGGCTGATTTGTGCATCAGGTATAAAGGCCACAATGCTGAGAACCCACAATAATTTTAAGGGCCCATAGAAACATTTTCATTTTTATTTCTTTTAAAAACAGAAAAAGAGTGAATATAATAACACTTAATGTATAACAATGAATCCTTGGGTGATATTCATTGTTCAACTAATACAGCTGTAAAATGTAAGTTTTTAAGATATTTAATATGGAGAGAGGGGATCAAGAAGACAAAAGTGCCTAGGGCTTGGGAAAGCCAGATATAGTTCTTACTGAATTTGCAGTGGAAGTTACTTCTGTGGCTGAAAGAAGGAAAATGGTATTAGGGAAGAGTATTTAGAGAGAGATCCTCAAGTATTTTGGTAATATTTTATTTATTTAAAAATATTATGCAGATGTCTCATAATGAGATGTGATAAAATTCTTTTGGGCACAAACATGTTTGCTATGATTTTTCTATCATTTAAGTTTAAAAAATCATAATTATAGTGTTAATAACTGATCCTCTCAATTTAATTAATTGGTATTTATAATTAGATTTTTTAAGGGTAAAATTTTAGAATTCTTCCTTAAGATAAGCTGTTAGTTTGGTCTTCATAAATATTTTTCACCTCTGAAACGAACAAACTTCCCTTGGAAAGAAATGTTTCATCTCAAGAGAAATGTGATTTTAATTTACAGAATTATTCTTCTGGCCAAAAAATTAGACAGTGGACTTTTAAAAAAAAAATCATGTTGGTTATGGATTTTTTTATAGAGTATTAATGTTCCCTAGTAAAATTGGTATGGCGACAAAAGGTGTGGGGTATTTTTGCCAGATTTCCTTATTTTAAAATGTATTATTTTGTTCCAACTCCAGAACTTAATAAAAATAAACTCAGGAATGTAAAAGAGATGGAAAATGTAAAAGTTATTTAAAAATTAAAATCACTGGAAATAAGAGTAAAGAATATATAAATCAGTCTGACTGGCATAGGGCTTTCAGTTCAGTAGTGGTTTCAGAGCAAGTATTTATTTTGCAATATATTGGCTGTTTTCAATTATAAGGTCTATTTTCACTAGACTGTAAGCTCCATGAAGAGAGTCTTTTTTGTTTTTGTTTTTCGGTTTTTTGGGTTTTTTTTTTTTTGTTTTTTTGTTTTTTGTTTTTTTGGTTCACTGCTGTACCTACAATATCTGGAGCAGTACCAGGCATGTAGTATGTTTTCAATTAATACAGGCCAAACAAATCAATCAACAAGGGTTGAGCTTTATAAAGAAGGCAGGGTTCAAGCCATAAAATTATTACCGATAGTAATAATCATTTCTGTAGACGCCAGTCCTTGACTACTCGTAGAAAAGATGAAAAGAGGAGAATTATCTATATATTTTTAATCAGTTCAAAACCCCTGCAAACTTGTTTTATTAGGTGAGAAAATGTGAAGGACCTCAAAAGATAGAAGTTATCTGGGATAGTCAATGAAGAAACAGGAGGATCAATATGCACAAGAAGAACAAAAGTGAACACTTTCTTAGAGCTTCTCCTTAAAAGACAGCAAAAATGCAGATGGTCGCAAGAAAAATGCAGCCCACATATGACATTAAGATGGTTACACAGATGCAGACAGAATGAATCTTAATAATGACTTTAGAATACACTGAAAATACCAAGGAGTTTTCAGAATTATATATTCAAGTTGAAAAATGAGCACCTGTGGCCTAAAGTTGATTCTAAATACCAGTTGAATCTTTCCTTTGTTTGTTCCCTTTTTATTTGCAATACACCAAACTAAAGTAAAGATCAACCTTTTGCTAAAATAGTGGAAGATAACTAGCAAAAGGACTGACATCTAAGTATGTGTGTTTGGCAACAAACGAAGAAGAGAATGGAAAAAAAGGAGAAGGGGTGGTGAACATCTGGGGTGGTTTCTTTTCTATGAAAAGAAAAAAGGTCACATCCCACCCAGTGAGAAGAAGTGACCCCCTAAAAAATGTAAGTGATCTTGCTTGACCTGTGACGCGAGCATGGGGATGACCTCGGCTGTTTAACTGCAATGTGTGTTTCTTGTTAGAAAGAGTGAGAGAGTTGTGCTCTGCCATAAAAGAATGTGAGGGATATGAAGGTGCTGAAAGGCAGGAGAAAGACGTGGAGCGTGAGGAACTTGATGCAGGCTATGGAAAAAACGGAATATTAAGTTGGCCCTGTCTTTTAAGAATGTTAGGTAGAAGAGAAAGATAAAAATACATGTGGATCTATACTTCTATAAACGTATAGATGCACATATACACACAAACGCACACTCACACACACACATATGGCTTTTTGCTCTCATTTAAATATGGGGATCAAATATGTTTCTTTTCATCTCTTCTACTTATCATTAAAATGATGCTATTTACCTGCAGGAGAACAGTCCTGTACGCATGTCTCTAATAGCTCAAAATATCTAACATCATTTTCCATGAACTCCTGGGGTCTCAAGTCCAATACATAAATTTATGTCAGTTCAACCATCAGTCCTTTTACAGATAATCAGACCAAGTCAACACCCTTATCCAGTGCTTGGCAGTATCCTCAGAATTTTTTTGTTCTATAAAATAAGTGGGCTCTCTGCTCAAAGCAGCTGAAAATCCCCACATTACAATATAAATAAAAGGAAATTTAAATGTCTTGACCTACATAAACTCCTAACATTTGTTTCATCTTTTAAAGTCTCTTTCATCCCTTTCTTTTCTCCAGTAATTCATTCCCTCAGTCCCCTTGGGGTCTTCTCCATGGAGCCCTGTTACTTAAGGAGGAATACACCCAGCAAACAGCTGTGGAGGGAAGAGTGGAACTGAGGCACAAGGCCAAACCAGGACAGAAATACTGGGTACAGTCTCACATCTTTGGGTATAAGGAAAACTGAACAATTTTGAGTTCTTAATTACGTTATCATTGAATGGTTTGTCACATCAGTTTTATTATGGAAATATAGCGGAGATTTTACAATGGAAGATTTGGGTTTTTTCCCAGTGATTTTATAATAAAAATCTTATTTATTCAGTTATTAGTTATGAGTCAAAGGTTCTGTTTATCTTTTTCAAAAGTCCCTGACTGAACCTTTACTGGGCTGTGATTTTTTAATAGTCCAATAAACCCAAAGAAACAGAAACTTTTATGGTTTAGGATGCAGCCTGCATGAACTGAGATGAAGCTATTAATCAAGTTATTTAAACAGATCTGGGAAATGATAGGTCTTCTCCAATTCCCCTCTCCCTCTCCTCCTCCCCTCACAAATATTCTGATGAAAACATGAGGTATTGTTACTCTTTCACTTACACAAAGCACCAACATTTAATAAGAAAATCAACTCTGGCCAATGGTTTAGTTAAACCCTGGAAAGTACATGGGATAACAATTTCCTCTTGCTTTTCCTTTCCTCTGGGATTCCCTCTTGCAATCTTAGAGCAGAGTGAGCCAACTGAGATTCAGTAGTTAAAAATAAATGCAATATTAAAAATAGGACATTATTTTGAAATATGTAGAATCTCACCAGACATTATCATCTAGTGACATGTGGTAACACCTATATAAGTACTTATCATCTCACCATGAATATTCTGCCATGTGTCATTTCTCCTTATTTTGTATCCTGCTGCTGCTCTCCACAAGAGGGCAGACAGGGGCAGGGAGAAGGCAATTCTGTTAAGAAATCTGGGTAAAACAATCGTTTGATAGGACAGGAAGTAAAAAAAATATATATTGTCTAAAATAAGATTTAAGGATAATCTGCAGGTTTTTTTTTATTCTCCCATATCTTCATCTCTTTGATAAGGAGAGATGAGGGTTGGCATTTCTTGTAAGCAATTTGAGTAAAGTATTCTCTGTGCGTTTAGGTTCGCTAGTGAAACATGAATGATCAAAGTTCAACATGTTGCATCAATTTCTTTCACCTGGCAAGATGGGTGATTGCGCCACTTTTCAAACCTTGTGATTTTGTAGTTATTTCCTTTGACTCTGATGGTAACTGATTCTTAAGAGCAATTCCCAATTTTATTCTGAGAAAAACTGCCTCAAAATTTCATTCCTGTGTATATGATCTGGATATATGTGATCTAGAATGGAAATGATGACTTGGATTTTATTTTAGATATACTGCTAAGTTACTAGGGTACCACATTTATACACAACAAATGACCTCTTCCACTGCTTACTGTAAAATGGAGACTAGGTCTAGATAAGTCACATAGAACATTCTATGAATCATGCTTCGTTTCGTCTATAAAAAGGTACTACAAATGTACGATATATCATGGATAAAATGGCATTATAAGTTCACGGATGGGTCAGAAGAACCACTTTTCAAAGATTTTTTCTTGTCTCAAAATTCTGGGTAACAAGAAATTTAAAGTAACAAAAACCCAAATATCTTATTTTTCTGGAAATTCATAAATTCCAACATTGAAATATGAATAAAATAATTTTGTGATAATTAAGAGGAAAAAAAGTATAACTTTGATTTTTAAAAATGTTAAAAATAATTTAAAGGCTACCTGAATTCATCCTCTAATATTCTGTTTTAATTAACCTACTTCCATGACTCATTTTACATTTCCTTTCACATCATATTGTACTCACCTTAAATGGAATAAAAACTTTTGATATGCACTGACATTGACTTCATTAGAATACTAAGTTTTGACATTTTGGAAGACTTTTCTTATTCCATTCTAATAAATGGAAGGGTTTTGAATTTCAATGGTTGAAAGGAAGTCAGATTTTAGTTATATGAATCCAGGGTAACTTCATTCATGGATCAAAAAAGACCTCTTGGGGCTTACAAAATCTTTATTATTTTCAAGCTACAAGAAACAGTTTGGTAGAGGTCTGGATAATGGAAAACATATTCTTCTGTGATCAATCCACTTTGGGGTGCTTTCCAGCTGTGAGACGGTCTCTCAAACTTAAAAGTTCTCCAAAGTTCTCCTTGGCCTGGAGCCCGAATTTACTTATAACAGAATATGACTGTGTAAAAAAAAGCTTTACAAAATATAGCAATTTTTGTCACCTTGCTAAAAAGTTAAAATAATTTATGACACTGTTAAGGATTGTTAATGTTTCACATGGTTAGATTTTAATATTTAGAATTAGTACAATTTAAACTTTCACCTATTATTTTAGATTCTATTAATTCTTCTAGGCTGAACAATATGTCTTCAAAACTGAAATTCTACTTTATTATGCTAAGAGTGTCACAATGGAAAGGTCTAGTGGAGAAACTTAACTTACACATCTGGTGTATAAATATTATTATTATTATTATTATTATTATTACTATTATTATTTTAAAGTTTATTTATTTTGAGAGAGAAAGAGTCACATGCACAGAAGTGGGGAGGGGCAGAGAGGGAGGGAGAAAGAGAACCCCAAGCAGGCTGTGCACTGTCAGCACAGAGCCCTATGCAGAGCTTGAGACAACAACCCTGAGATCATGACCTGTCTTTGCAGAGCCCCATGCGAGGCTCTAACTCACAAACCATGAGATCATGACCTGAGCAGAAATCAAGAGTAGAATGTTTAACTGACTGAGTCACCCAGGCACCCCAGGAAAAAATAATTTTTGATGTTTAAGTGTACAATTCTTCCGTCACTAATAAGACAAATCACTTTGGTGTATAACTATTATTAAAATAAGTTATAATCATAACAAAGGTAATGAAATCCTTCTTTATATAAAACAGTCCACCATTTGGACTATTTCAACCAATGCTCAGTCGGTTAACTGTCTGACTCTTGATTTCAGCTCAGGTCATGATCTCATACTTCTTAAGTTCAAGCCTTGCATCAGGCTCTGCTCTGACTGTGTGATGCCTGCTTGGGGTACTTCCTCTCTTCCCTCCCCCGCCCCCACTTCTCTGCCCTCCCCCTGCTCACACCCTCTCTCTCAAAGAAATAAACATTAAAAATTTTTTAAAAAATATTCAAACAAGAAACAATGATGAAGTGATTCCAAAAGGAAAAAATTATTTTTGATGTGTAACTGTACAATCCTTCCCTCACTAATAAGACAAATCTAGCGATGATAATGAGATTCATATATTACACTACCTTAATGTCCAGTCTAGTCACCTAGCTCTAATTATCTTGTGAAAGATAAAGATATAATTTATATTTAATTATGATGGATTGCTTTGGGACCCTAAAATGTTTGAATTCTTGTTTGACATACCTTGTCTTCAAGCCAAAGCCATTTATTTGGAAAAACTTTGAATCATCCATTTGATCACATGGGCGAAAGTTAAAACAGGCATACACATTTACTTGTAAGTATAATTAAAAATAATTACCTTAAAAATGATAGTGGCAGTGGCTGATATAGAACTTTTTTCTTAGATGGACAGATCAATGTACAATATAACACAACATGACTCTTTAATTTACTTGTTTTAAAACTAATGTGGATGTTTTGAAATATATCACTAATGTATACTAGACTCTATTTCTTATGAAGCCTACAGAAAGTAGACATTAAAATTACCTAATCATGTAATTGCATCAAAATGAAGAACAATGAAAAATTTTACAAGGCAATTGCTTCTATGCAGATGGGTTTTCTGACCACCTTCAAACTGACACTCAAATCTATACTTCCAGGCCTGACCAGTTTTCCTGAATTTCAGATTTGCAGCTGAGATTCAGGCATGTCACATAAACATACCAACAAATAAACTCAGTATCTGGCCCTTCAAATCTCTGTCCTTTCCCAGCTGCCACGTTCAATGAGAGTAGGAGGTCATCAACCCAGAAATTTAGGAGACTATGCAATATTCGTCTTTCCTTCACCCCTACCTCTGACCAATCAGTAAACAAGCTAATAGAGATTATCTCTAAAATCTCTCTCTAGTCAATCCCACACATGCCCAGTGCCTAATGCTTCAGTCTAACTTAATTCGAGCCCTACTTTCTAAATACATAAAAATTTCCCCACTATGTTCTGTGCTTCCAATTTTTCTGGCCCCCTTTCTCAGTGCCTCCCTGCAGCTCTCCATCCATCACCCACAAGCTGTGAGAAAAATCTTCGCAAAGAACTCTATTCATCTTACTTCTCTAAAGAATTTCACTTCTTCTCCTATCTAGAGAGCAGGGTAAATTCTGCTTCTTCTGCCTATATGTGCCTTACTAATCATATCTCTCCCATTCTTCATGCATGCACCCATCACTCCAAGCCATTTGTTACTCCTCAAGCACAGAAAATTTCCCTTAACCTTGCACATGTCCCAACCCCCCTTAAAAATGTATTCTTCCCCCTCTTCTGCTTAATTTACTCTCATTTTTCTTTAAGTCTGTGATCACGTTTACCTCATTTGAACTACCAGAGAGAGTGCGATATCCCTTTTATATTCCTACAGCAGCCACTTAATACTTACCCAGTTCACAGAGTCTTTCACTATGCACAGCAACTGTTTCCTCACTGGCATGTATCAATTTACTGAGAGCTTCTTAGGGACAAAGCTTATGCCTTTAATTTCTATTAGAGCTTTCTGAGTTACAAGTCAAAACGCTCAATAATAAAAACAGACAATACTTCTCTGCTAAGCAAAGTTCTTTGACATTCCTGTATTGACTGATATTCATACTAATATATCACATATAATGAGACTATAACAACTAATACGATAAGCTTTAGCATTTACAAAGGATTTCACATAACTCATGGAAGCAGGCAATGTTTTCTTCATTCTGTGGATAAAGAAACAAAGTTTCACAATATTTAAGTAATTGTTCCAATGTTCTTTAGTCTGTGTATAGTAAAATTGATATTCAATCCAGTTTAAGCTTGATTTCAAAAGCACTGATTTGAGGTTGGTCAAACAGAGTCATCCAGCTAAGATTCACAACTTAAAAGTTTACAACTTCTTAATGTTAAACAGCTTTAGCATGCATTCCGTTAGCTCAGAGATTGGGCTAAAATCACTAGCTGCAACAGCCATATCAAGCAATAACAGTCCATCAGTAATAGCCCCTTTGAGCAGTTATTTATCAAATGCTCAGTATAAAAGAGACATGGTATATTATGGAAAGACAAGTCTTGCTAGAAATCCTTTGGGGGAACACATTAATTGCAACTACAGGCACATGTTATGAAGAATCATCATTATCCTCACTGAGCTGTTTTACAGACAGGCAAGACGAATAGGGCCAACATTTTTTCCATAGGAGGACATCTCCAAATTTTTGAGTAGGTACCAGTAAAAGATGATCAGCAGAAGGGAAATACTTTATACTTTGTTAACATCTCTCTGTAACAGTGATGATCTTCAACTATATCAAAAGAGTTATGAAATAAATGTTATGGGTCAGAGGGAACTAAAGCCACTTTGAAGTTCATTGCCCTAGCCACAGTGAGATATACCTTTTCTCTTTTGCTTCCAACATAAGATCTCATCTAGCCAATGTAACTCAGGTTTCGTTTTATTAAATTTTATTTTAAAAGACATTTTCAGAATGTTAGATGAAGGTCTTTATTTATTAATATATTTTACATAAAATAATAAATATATTATTTTTGTATAGGTATGTGTGTGTACACTCTTTCTATAATAGTTAAAATGTTGGAGAATGACAAACCTTAGTTATTATTATATTTATTCCTTATTATTTTAGAGATGATATGAACAAAGCCAAGAAGGACTGATTGACTCACCTAAGAGTCAATCAATCAATGATCATCATTCTATTTAATAAACATTGTCATCCAATGGAAAGTATACTGGCTGCAGGATCAGGTCAAATTCTTCTAGTATCATCTTTTTAGGGTTCCGAATTAATACTCTATACATCTACATTCATTCATATACATTTTATGATGGAAAATATGCATCATATGCTGTCTGGAAGGAAATCTTTGCTCATCATGGTTTGTTATGGGATCTGATTCCCTAGCTCCTCACATGGTCTGTGCCAGTCCTCACAGGATTAGCGGTTTTCATGAGCAAACGCATAGCAATAAGGATAAGTAACTTGGCACACTTGAAATAGATCAAGTTTGGCTTTAATTTAAAGAATAATTTGATTCAGTAATGTTATTGAAATAAATGTAAAACCTCTTACAAAAACTCACATGTAGTAAATGAACAAAGTTGTGGTTATTTAGGTTTTTATTTGTTAAAAATGTTGAGAAAATATTTGTAGCAAAAATTTCCATTCACTCTGAGCAGTGAGTTTAGAGGAAGCGAGCTAGTTAAAATTTTAGTTTTCATCACTTTGCCAGAAATAAGCATATTTGGTAACCATTTGGAATACTGTATCTTTTAGTTTCAAATCGATCAGGATTTAAGGTAATGTACATCAATCACTAATATTAAAACCAATTGGATCAGACAAAAATATCCTTACTTTCCTTAGTAGCACATTATTTCACCATTATGTTTTAAATGATATTAAGTGTAAAGTAACCACAAAAATGGGGACCGTACCATTGTTCTTTTCAGATCTTTAATATTTAACTACGCTCTTTATAAAACAATGGGGAGCTTCTATTTCTAATAGGATACAGTATATTATTATCCTATTGCTGTCATTATAAATTACCACAAATCTAGTGGCTTAAAATAACACAAATTACTTATTTTACAGCTCTGGAGGTCAGAGGTCTAAAATGAGCCTTGCCGTTCCAAAATTAAACATGTTGGCAGAGCTTCCTTCCTTTCTGGAGGCTCTGAGGGAGAATCCGTTTCCGTGCTTTTTCCAGCTTCTAGAGGCTGCCCACATTCTTTGGCGCAAGGCCCTCTTCCAACTTCAAAGCCAGTAATAACCAGTTGCATGCTTCTCACATCACCTCACTCTGACTCCCCTGCCCCTCTCTCTCATTTCTAATGATACTGTGACTCCAGTGGGCCCACCCAGACAAGTCAGGGTAATCTCCCCCTTGTGAAGGCAGATGAATTAGCAACCTTAACTCCATCTGCAACCTTAATTTCTCCTTGCCATGTAACAACACATTCACAGTTCTGGGAATTAGAACATGTACATATTTAGTGGGCTATTATTCTGCCTACTACACAGGGTTAAAAGACCCTGCTACTAAAAACAAAAAAAATATATATATATATTTTTATAATATACATATAATTATATAAATGTATTTTAATATATAAATACATAAATTTATACGTATTATATAATATATATATATATATATATTTTTTGAAAGCACTGAAGAGCTAACAAGAGGACCATACAGCCAAAAATCCAAGCAAAAATAAGAATGCATGGAGTGTGAGAACCAGTTTTGGGCTGAGGACATCTGTGCTCCATCAAACATAATTTAGTTTTTGGCATCATCACCTGAAGGGGAAGATTAATAAAAACCCAGGAACCATGCAAAGTGGACAGTCAACAGAAAAGCTTCCCCACACAAATCTGGAACCCCTAATGATCCCACCTACCTTTCTAATATCAGGCTACTAGAGAAAAAGTTACATAGGCCCTGAGCAGAGATGGGAGAAAAATGTCCCCAAGAAGTTGCAATCACAAGCCAACCCTTGCTCAGATGTACAGCCAAGTTTACAGATCTTAGGTGGACCCAATAGCTTGTCTTGTAGAACATCCAGCTGCCTGGCTAAAGCAAACACAAATTCTCTCTGGAGAAAATCACTCTCATTTTAGGCCTTAATGAATCATTAAATATAATTTTTTAAAGGCAGTGACCAACATATAACAAAAAGTAATCAACTTCACAAGAAAACAAAGTATCCTGAGTAAGAATACACACAAACAGTAGAATGTCAAAAGACAGCTGTTGGAATGATCTGATATATATTCTAAAATAACTCCTTTTGCCATATTTAAAGAAATTTAAAATATTCACAGGAAATAAGAAACTAAAAAGCAATATATTAAGAAAAGAGAGCTTATGGTAATAAAAAATACAACAATCAAAATCTTATTTAAAATTATTTTTTAATGCTTATTTATTTTCGAGAAAGAAAAAGAGTAAGAGAGTAAGCAGGGGAGGGGCAGAGAGGGAGACAAGAATTGGAAGCAGGCTCCAGGCTCTAAGCTGTCAGCATAGAGCCTGACGTGGGGCTTGAACCCATGAACCATGAGATCATGACATGAGCTAAAGTCAGATGCTTAATCGACTGAACCACCCAGGTGCCCCAATAACCAAATATTTTAACTAAATGGATGGCTTTAATATCAGATTATATTATCGTAGAGAAAGGATTTACCAACTGTCAAGGAAATGTTATCCAAGTGCAGCACAAGGAGAAAAAAAAGATGAAAAAATTTAAAAACAGAGCGAACTTAAAAGACATGGAAGATTGAGTTGCAAAAAGAAAGGAAGAGTGTTGCGTTGAGGCAATATTTGACAAGTTAAATGTTGAGGATTTTCTAGAACTGATATAAACCAATATTTCATAGCTTCAAAAAGCTACATGAATCCTAAGAACGATAAAAAAAAAGAATGCCAAGCCTACATGCAGCATATTAAACTATAAAACACTACATACAAAAGAAAATGTTTAAAGTTGCTAAAGCAGGGGAAGAATAAAAGTCAGGTTTCCTTCAAAGAATTGACAGTTGGGATGAGAAGTGACCTCTTAAGAATGGTCATGGAAGTCATTGGACAATCAGATACATCTTTAGCGTGCTAAAAGAAAATAGTTGCCAGCATAGAATTTTATACAAGGGGTGGGTAGTGGGCAATCTTTCAAATATGAAGTTGTGAAATAAATATAGTTTCAGACAAACAGAAACTTGAAGATTCCACTGCTAGCTAACATTCACTGAAGGAAATTCTAAAGAATGAACTCACCGGAAGATAAGTGACCTGAAATAGAAGGTAAGAGATGCAGAAAGATGACAAAGGAGAGAGTAGGTACACGAAATGTCTATATGAATATTTGCTGGGTAACAGAACAAGAATGATGTCTTATATGGCTAAAATAAAAACAAGTTTTTGGTGGACAGAGAAAACCCTTCTATAATCTGCCTTCTTCCACAGCAGTGAAGTCATGTTTCTCACTGATCCCCTGTAATGATAGTCTTAAAAAAAAACCCTCCTTCATCAACTTTCTCTTAGCTATATTCCAGACATACTGGTAAACAATTTACAGTTACTACTCAGAGTCCTGTGAGGTAACAACTACTAAACTCATTTACAAGTGAGGAAACAGAACAGTAAGTTTACATAGTACTCAAATATGCTAAAAGTAGTAAGCAGCTGGGCTCAGATTTATCTTACTTGTGTCAGAAAACAAACAAACAAAAAAAAAAAAAAACCCTTAAAAATCCACATCTTAACAGCTAGGCTTCCTGAAAAGGACAGACACTTTTTGCTAGCAGATGTACCTATATTGTAGAGAGTCAAAGGACTTATGGTTCTGGTAATTACAAAATTAAATGTAACAGGGGCACCTGGGTGGCTCAGTCTAGTAAGCATCTGAATTCAGCTCAGGTCATGACCTCACAGTTCTTGAGTTCAAGCCCCGCATCAGGCTCTGTGCTGACAGCTCGGAGCCTGGAGCCTGCTTCAGATTCTGTGTCTCCTTCTCTCTCTCCCCCTCTTCTGCTTGTGCTCTGTCTCTCAAAAACGAGTAAGTGTTTAAAAAATATTAAAAATTAGGGGTACCTGGGTGACTCAGGCGGTTGGGGGACTGACTTTGGCTCAGGTCATGATCTCATGGTTTGTAGGTTGGAGCCCTGCGTCGGGCTTTGTGTTGACAGCTCAGAGCTTGGAGCCTGCTTCTGATTCTGTGTCTCCCTCTCTCTCTGCCCCATCCCCACTCATGCTCTGTCTCTCTCCATCTCAGAAATAAATAAACATTAAAAAAATATATACATAAAAAATATTAAAAATTAGATGAAATAAAGCAAATGCTTCAGGAACTTAAACACAAAGGACAGAGGTAAGGAGAAATGAAATAACAATGTGATAATATAATGATACAATTCATAGTTAGATTTTATTTTGTTCACTAACTTAGGAAAATAGCCAAAAAACCTGGCAAATATATATGCTTAATGTTTATAAAGGTTCATTGTCACTTTAACTCTAAAATTTAAAAATGAAAATAACTGCATTATATTTTAAATCAAATTTTAGCTAGAAAAAATTTTATGAGATTCTCCTCATATACAAAGTAATCTGAGGTTCTTACTTTTTTTCAGTTCACTGGAAAATTATCTATTTTTTTCTTGGTTTGTTATTAAAATTTCATTTAGGATATATCAAAAAATAATGAACAAATAATTATAAAGTATAATATAGTAGGTCAAGTAATGACCCCCTAAAGATGTCAATGACATAATCCCTGGGACCTGTGTGCACATTATCTTACATGGCCAAAGGGACTCTGCAGATATAATTAATCTTCTGAAACTTAAGAGGGGAAGATCAATTCTGAATTATTCTGGTGGACCCAATCTAATCTCCTGAGCCCTTAAAAGCAATGCAATTTCTCTGATGAGAGGCAAAAGAGGAGAAAAAAAATTTTGGCAGAAGAGGAAATCAGATTCCAGGCATCAGAAGAATTTGCTAGGTCATTGCTAGTTCTGAGATGTGGGTGTCACAATGCAGTGAGTGAGGCTTCTTGGCAATAACAACATCCCCTAGTAGACAGCCAGCAAAGAAATGGAAACATCAGTCCTGCAACCACAAGGCTATGGATTATGCTAGCATCCTGAATGAGCTTTGAGTGAACATTTTCTAGAACATCCTGATAAGAACCCAGCAGACCAACCTCTTGGTTTTGCCCTGGTCAAACTTGGAGCAGAGAAATCAGCTGAGTCAACCAAGATTTCCGACATTCAGAGCTAGGAGATAATACATTTGTGTTATTTTAAGTCATTAAGTTGTCTTAATTTGTTATGGCAGCAGGAGAAAACTTACACACACAGCAAAACTTTTAAAATATATATATTTTTAAAAACTGAAGTAAAAATGAAGAGAAAAGTAAATCATCTACAGTTATTTGTTACATATTTGACTCTGAGCTATTTAGCAACCAACACATAGAAAAGTAAGATCTAGCTACCAAATTAATAGGTATTTACATAAAAGAGATATAATTATTAGTTATTTACCCATAAAATACAAAAATACTAATTCAAAGGGATAGAGGTACCCCAATGTTTATGGGAGCATTATTTACATTAGCCAAATTATGGAAACAGTCCAAGTGTCCACTGATTGATGAATGGATAAAGAAAATGTGGTATGTGTGTGTGTATACACACACATACATACATACATACACACACACAATGGACTATTACTTGGCCATAAAAAAGAATTAAATCTTGTCATTTTGCAGTGATAGGATGGAGCTAGAGAGCATTATATTAAGCGAAGTAGCTCAGAGAAAGACAAATACCATATGATTTCATTCATATGTGGAATTTAAGAAACAAAACAAAGGGGTAAAAAGGAAGGAGAGGCAAACCAAGAAACAGACTCATAACTATAGAGAACAAACTGATGGCTACCAGAGGGGAAGTCAGTGGGGGATGGGTTAAACAGGTTATGGGAATTAAGGAGTGCACTTGTGATGAACACTGAGTGTTGTATGGAAGTGTTGAATCACTCTATTGTCAACGTAAAACTAACATTACACTATATGTTAACTAACTGGAATTTAAATAAAAACTTAGAGAGAGAGAGAAATGGTTCCATCAAATTTACATAACTATACCTGTTACTGACATCAGAGGAAAAGTGCTCTTCATAAAAAGGACCATTATATACAAGGTCCTTAACCTTAGAGTAAATAGAGTAAAAAAGAGACCATCACATCACCTTTCATAATTTTCTCAATTATAGGTCAACTTCACAATACCTAAACAGTTTAGCAAATGTCAAATGTCACAACACCTGTCCAGTGTCAAATTTCAATTATCTATGGAAATAATTTCTGAATGATGTTCCAAGAAGAATTGATTTTGAGACACATCATTAAGAGAAATATCACTGAGTAGAACACCATGCACTGGCTGTCTGTGCCAGGAGAGGACTCCAAATCCACGGAGGATCACAACGATCATCACAACACTAGCCACCAGGAATTTGGATCCAAACACTTCTCCTTGCACCTTGGTATAGGAGTTGCCGAGGAAAACAACACCGTCAAGCACTGGGTGGAACAACACTTTTACTCACAAAGAGGAGAGACAGAAAGATCAGGTTCAGTGTGTGCCAGTTCTGCATGGCTGGTGGGTTCCCTTGACAACTAAAGCAGGGCAATTGGCTTCGCACGCCCCCCGTTAAGCTTTGGTTCAAGGACCTCTCCTCCACCTTCACTGTGTCTGAAATACTGACAGCTGAGAGTGTGCCTGCGAGACACTAACATACTTAAGCAAAATAAAGGAGTACTCATTGAGTTTGAAACAGAGAAAGACATACCCACTGAAGGATAAGCCCTGTACTGTCTGTGTGTACTCTTTATCTCTTGGAAAGAAGTATTCCAGGCCTAAGACCTATTCTTATGTGGCTGAATGGAAGTCTAAAAACTGCACACACGAGACCGCTGCTTTTCCTAACCAAAATTAATTAATTAATTAGTTAATTAAGTAATTAAAAATAATAAATACAAAAAAACAAAGAAAAGAAAAAGAAGTTTTATTTGTCAGGTATTTAAGCAAAAGGGATCTCAATAAAGTCAACTTTTGGGGTGTCTGGGTGGCTCAGCGGTTAAATGGCTGACTTCAGCTCAAGTCATAATCTCACAGTTTGTGAGTTCCAGCCCCTTGTCAGGCTCTGTGGTGACAACTCAGAGCCTGGAGCCTGCCTTGGATTCTGTATCTCCCTCTCTCTCTGTCCCTCTCCAACTCACTCTCTGTCTTTCAAAAAAAAAAAAAAAAACATTAAAAAATAAAATAAAATAAGATAAATCAAAATTTTTTCTGCTATAAGACATGTTGAAGCCTTTAATAGACCAAGATGCATATATACTATTGAACATTGTTAGCAATATAATTATTAGCAAAAGAAATTTCAAGAAGAAACATTTTCAAAGTAGATTTCTGTAACTAAATAAATCAGCTTACTTTACAGTTTTATTGACTATATTTCACTTAAATTATTTGATTGTTTTAGGCAGCATGTATATAGCCTCTTTCACTGTCTGCCAACGGTACTCCAATTTCATGGTAGTAAAACCAAATTGTCTTCATATAAAGAGAATATTTAGCTTTTGTTCTCTATAACTGGCAGAATGGACATAGGGAAAATGAAATGCATCAAGTATATCCACATGTGGCATTGTTATTAAACTATAAGTACTTAGAAAGGACTTCCAGTTCACAACTCTGTTTTCCCCCAAACGGTTAAGTAAATTTTCCTTGTGATGTTGACTCAAAATAGTAACTCTGACTTTCATTTTAGTAAATTCTGTGCCAATGTTTCACACAAATCAGAGAAATATTCCAATATAGTAAGATCAATACTAACTTAATCTTTGTCCTTTAAGATTATTTTTAATCTGAATTGTAGATTTGCACTATATCCAACATATATAAGGTATGTATTTATGACCCTGAAAAGTAGTCAATTCCATAATCCCAAGACACTGTAAAAGCTTATTTAACCATCCATAACCTGACCATTGACAGATGTCTAGATGCAACCAGATACTTATATTTAGTGTTGGGACATAAAAATAAATGTAGGCTAGAATAAATCATTATAGAGTAATCCAGTTTTCTTTATTAAATTAGGAGTGGGGATAGGCGAAGAGGTTCAAATTCCACTCAAATTACTGGGTACAATATCATCTTGTAATAAGAGAACTTTCCTAACCTATTGGTTGGCTTAAACTTTCTTACCATTTTAAACACCTGTTAAATCCTCTTAGGCACTTGATCGGAGTGAACATGAACACATTATTTTTAAGCTACTAACAGTAAAATAAAATATCCCAGAAGACTTTAATTCATTCATTCATTTCCAAACATGAGGTCAGAAGTGATTTGATACAAGTATCTGCTATAGCAAGAGTAGAGGAGAAGCTGCCACCCAGAAAGACAATAATTATAGTCAATGGATAGCACCATTGAATAATTTCCACTAGAAGGGTTTCAGAAAGGCTTCTATTCTTTGTTATATATAAATCAAAAAGATTATAAAGTCTTAAAATTGTTCCTCATGAGAGTTTTATTCTTACACATCGTAATCAAGTTCAGGTTTCTTCTGATAAAAGACAGAGACCTGAACTTAGTATCTCTCTCAAAATGGTATTATTTTAAAATGGATTAAAGATAAAAACACCTTCCTGGTCTTGAAATCCTAATCCACATGTTCAATCAAATAAGCTGATACGATTACCTCAGGTTAATTCACAAACCAGTATCAAAAGACAATCTTTGAGTTCATGGAAATTAAATATTACAAAATTAAGGAAACTATGAAATGTCAAGTGCTATCATTCTTCTAGCATTAACAGAAATTTCTCTTATATAGGTCCTGCCAGATTAATTTTAGGATTGATCTGGTATGCATTGTCTTTCAATGCTTATCGTTTGTTCATAAAGAAATTTAATTACAATTTAACCATACCATGATTTAATTAAAATATTTTAAATACACAGACTAAAATTACATTGTCTGAAACCATTTTTTTCTTTTCTTGCCTTTACCTGACTTCTTATAGAAGCTGATGAATATGCTTTTTACCTAACTAGTACTTTGAAAACTCTAAAAACCACAGTTCTCAAAGCAGCCCATGTTGATTCTCTAATTTCTTTCTAAGTACCAAATTCGATTACCTTTTTCTCAGCACTCAACCTATTTGGTGATTCTTATAGTGTTATTCGTTATCTCTTCTGAAAATTCTATCTCCCTTTGGCCTCCACGATGTCTTTCACTGTATTCTATTACTGATTATTACCAAATTCTTTCCAGCAGTCTTTTCTCCCACCCTCCTTCCTCTGCTAGCCTGGTTCTGCTCTAACGTCCCCTTACTGATTTCCATTCTTCAAGAAGTCGATTACTAAGGCCTCACCAAGGGATTTCCTCCTTGGGGAGCAATCTTGGTAACCAACCCCTGACAAAAGCTACTAAAAAGTGAGCCAAAATAATTTAAAGATATCTGGGGGGGGGGGGGCGGGGAGGAATCAGTGAATGCTAGTGTGGATTTACCAAGAAACGGGAGAGAGCAAGAAATGGGAGAGAACGGAAATCTAGAGGAGTGAATCCAACATTCAAAACCCTTCCTGTCTCACAGAATGTAACAACTAGAAGAGTCAAGGGGGAAAAAAAAACAAAAAGAAAAAACAAAGTCTGCAGTTGGCCAAAAGAGTAACCCTGTTGAGTCAATCTTGAGTTTAGAATGGAGCCCAAAGGGATACATTCTAGGACTGAGGGTGGAAACAAAGTAAACATACTTTGTATCCCCTGAAGCTTGATTTTGAGTCATTAATGCAGAAAATCTCGTGCTTCAAGGTAGAATTAAGTTTATCTTGATGGTTAGAGATGTGGCAATGGTAATTTCAAATCCTGTTTGGTGGAAAGTGACATTTTCCTAGGAGTCAAGCAAACTTCTGTAAATCAAACTTTAAACTTCATATACATCACAAAAAGATCACCAGAAACATAAGGAGAGAAGATTCCATTAGTGAGAAGCAAGAGACAGGTGCTTAAAAGTATCAATTATTTGACATAGATCATAAATATAGATCTTTAAAAAATTTTTAAATAATTTTTTTAATCTTTATTTTTGAGGCAGGGGGTGGGGGTGGGGAAGGAACAGAGAGAGATGGAGACAGAGAATCTGAAGCAGGCTCCAGGCTCTGAGCTGTCAGCACAGAGCCCTACCCGGGGCTCGACCTCACGAACTGTGAGACCGTGACCTGGGCCAAAGTCAGACACTTAACCGATTCCACCACCTAGGCACCCCTTTATTTAAAAAAAAATTAAGTTTATTTATTTTGAGAGAAAGAAAGACAGTGTGAGTAGGGGAGGGGCAGAGAGACAGAGAGAATCGCAAGCAGACTCTGGGCTGCCAGCCAGAGCCCAACACGAGGCTGAAACCCACAAAAACAGGAAATCATGGGAAATCATGACCTGAACAGAATTCAAGTTGGAACTTAACTGACTGAGCCACCCAGGGTACCTAAATATAGATCTTTAATATTTGAAAGGAGATACATGCCAAGTGTTAGTTTGGGGACAGAAAATAGTAAAGTTACATAAAAGAATTGACAACTGGGTGCCTGGGTGGCTCAGTTGGTTGAGCGTCTGACTTCCAGCTCAGATCATGATCTCACAGGTTCGTGGGTTTGAGCGCATGTTGGGCTCTGTGCTGACAGCTCAGAGCCTGGAGCCTGCTTCAGGTTCTGTGTCTCCCTCTCTCTGCCCCTCCCCTGCTTGCACTCTGTCTCTGTGTCTCTCAAAATATACAACAAATGTTAAAAAAATTTAAAAAAAGAAGTGACAAATAACTAAATAGATACAATGAAGTGAAAAATACAACAAGTAAAATAAAAAATTCAGTGGTCTTGCTTTGGAGCAAATTAGATATACACGAAACAACAGCATATGAAATAGAATAAAGACCCAAAAAATAACAATAATAATTCAGAATAAAAAAAATTCTATAAGGAAACCCAGGAGGTAGAGGACAGGAGAGGAAGCTCGGGGATGGAACAGAAAGCAGTGCAAAAGAATATAAAAGGAAAGTGTTTATGGATGTTTAGAGTTTCAGAACAGGAAAGGGGGAGAATGAGGTAGAGGCAGCATTTGAAGAGATGAAAACTTAAGAATTTCCCAAACTGATAAAAGACTTTAATTCACAATTTCAAGAAATCCAAATAATCCTAAACAAAATAAGTAAAAGAGAAATCTAAAACCAGATATATTAGACTAGTGAAGCTGCAAAAAGCCAAAGACGCAATCATCCACTTAGCCAGAGAGAAGCCATAATATAGTCCCTTATTTACATATTAATTATAATATTTGTTTCTTTCCCAGGGCGCTTCATACTAGTTTCATAACTGATTAGAGATTTTGCTCTGAAATGTTCAAAGTGAATTATGGTTAAGTTTATTAAGAGAAAAAAAAAAAACTTTAAATCTATCAACTCTCTGCCTAGGCCTTGAAAAGTTCACATTGCATTTTTATAATTGGAAAATACTTAAAGTGAGCTTTAAATACAAACTTAGAGGTAATTTATTTCATAAAAGGTGAGATTTTTTCAAATTAGCTCATATTCTTGTTTTCCCTGTCTTTGCTAGAAAATTAACTACTATTAATAAATGACATGATAGATGTCGCAGAGTGTTATATATTCCTAGTAAATGCTTGGATATAAATGATCTTGAAGAAACAATCTCCAAATGAGAAAAACAAAGCAAAACAACAAACTTTCCTCTTTTTGTAGTCAGGGAAAACATGCTACAGGTCAATTGTCAAATATATGCTGCATGTAGGTTACATAGCTACAATTTTTAGTCTTTAAAATCAATTAAGGTTCAAATGATGTATAGCTTATGTGAAGTTAAATGTTATGGCAAATTTTCTGAAATAGTTCTGTTAGGAAACTCTCTTACTTTAAATCCACTCATTTCATTTGAACTCCTGTCCTGGCAAAAGACAGAAAGAGACAGACAGAGACAGAAGAGAGATGGAGATACCTTCAACAGAGTTTTTGGTACAATTTTTTTTTACAACTCTGTTTTATATATATCACTCTGAAATTTAAAAGCTCTAAAATCCAACTGTTGTATGTATGTATTTTAAAAAATTTGTTTGACCATAGAACCAAACTAGAATTGACAAAACGTTATTCTGTTCTTCATTTAAATAATTAAGGGTGAATTTACCACAATTGATTTTGCTAGCAAATCTGCTACAAAAAATATAAAAGGTTGGACTCAGGGAGCTATGACAGACCCCCTTAGGAGAGTTCCATAATACATGGTACATGCACCTTTTCAAAATTCTAAAATATACCAAATTCCAAAAACATCTGGCTATAAAGTTTTCCAAGTACCATATATTCTTATACAAAGCAATAGTGAGGATCTGTTGGTGGCATAAGTTTATAAATACATCATCACCTCCAAATAAGAACAGATATGTCCAAAATTAACTAAGTATAAGACTGGAGCTCTTGGGAGTTTTCTTGGGGGGCAGGGTAGTCAGAAAGCAGTGGGGAGAGAAAAAGAAGGGATTCCCATCCCCACAGTTTACATATGTGGATAATTTGCTTACAGGTTTGTATTTAATAACAAAGATCTAAACATTTCTAAAAGTCATATATCACTATTAAATTTAGAAGACAACATCTGCCCGATAAAAATCAGCTTTAAACTTTAATAGAAAAAAAGAAGACAAACAGTATCAAGATCTTCTTTCAACAGTTTTTTTTTTTTCTGTAATTTAAACTCAAGGAGATTCCAAAAATATGTATAGATTTGTTTTCATTCTCCATAGGCTAGTAAGCAGGCTACTTTTCTCTAATCTTCAAAACTTTGTGCTATAACAGTACACAATCAGGGGTCTATTTAATATATATTTTTTCCTACTATGTTTTCTAGAATTAAAAAGTCATTGAAAAAGGAAAGAAATGAGCAAATAAAAAGTAAACAAAACAGATTAGACTTTGTAAAAAATATTTTTTGAACATTTTATTTTTAATCAATCTCTATTGTGTGGGGCTCAAACTCACAACCGTGAGATCAAGAATTGTATGTTCCACCGCCAGTCAGACATTCCTAAACAGAAGATTCGAATTAACCCAAGAATCTGTACTTTCTTGTTAAGTAGAAGTATATGACTAATAAGAAAAATGAGATACCAAATTACACATCATTATCAGACATAACTTGGAAACTCAAATATACTTCATGTATCTTGATGGAAAACTGGCAGATGTATGCTATAACTTATGAAGGGAATGATGATAAGGAGCGAAGAGAATAGAAGCACAAGTTACCGAGACTGATGAGTTTTGATTTAAAAATACATTTAATTTTCTTCTGCATAAAAGATACTAGGTCATATAGACACAACTTTGAAGATCATCTTGAGCTATGAAAGGATAGATATTAGGTATACCTAATGTTTAAATAAACATACTTAAATAATAGTGCGGTTCTTTAGAGTAATAAAAATGCTTTTCAATTTCTTCTTTTTTTCTAAATTTTTTTTTATGTTTATATTGAGAGGAGACAGAGATTGCAAGCAGGAGAGGGGCAGAGAGAGAGGGAAAGAGAAAATCGCAAGCAGGCTCCATGTTGTCAGCTTGGAGCCTGATGTGGAGCTCAATCTCAGGAACTGTGAGATCATGACCTGAGCCGAAATCAAAAGTCGCTCAACTGAGAGAGCCACCCAGGTGCCCCTTCAATTTGTAATGTAAAAATATTATAAGCAAATTTGCTTATAGAATAATCTTATTATTCATAGTATATATTAAGAGCAAGATAAACGTCTTTATTACGTAATCTCTACAAACAGATACAGGCAATTTACCTTAAGAAAAAGTTCCAGGGGCGCCTGGGTGGCTCAGTCGGTTAAGCGTCCGACTTCGGCTTAGGTCATGATCTCACGGTCCGTGAGTTCGAGCCCCGCGTCGGGCTCTGTGCTGACGGCTCAGGGCCTGGAGCCTGTTTCAGATTCTGTGCCTCCCTCTCTCTCTGACCCTCCCCTGTTCATGCTCTGTCTCTCTCTGTCTCAAAAATCAATAAACATTAAAAAAAAATTAAAAAAAAAAGAAAATGTTCCAATAATCAGAGAGAAATTAATTCAGATTATTCAAGTTTCTGTTTGTGCATTTGTAATTTTTCTTGTCTTTTAATTCTTTGATGTGAATTAAAGATGCAGGGGAGGAAAAAAATAACCAGCATAGCAGAAATCTTATTACCTCTCTTTCAAGGGGGATAGAGAAAAACTGAGAAGAGTAATACAGTATGTACAATGTAAATATTTAACATGAAGATGGTAGGAAAGATGTTTTCAAAATTATACTGACCTTTTGAGTTTTGTTTTATAACATGCATTTGTTATTCTCCATGGCTTGTTTCTTTAGACAACCCATATCACTGATTCTATGCTACAGAAAACCCCCAAAATACCCAAGTAGAACAATGAAACACTCTCAATCTCATATAATATTAGATACAAAATAACTTGGAGATTAAGAGGCCTCAGGGTTCTTTTGTGCTTGGAATCGAAGAATTTTGCCAGAACAAAAGGTGTGTAATAGAAAAGCGTGCCTCCACAATCTTGGCTTTAAAGTAGCCTTGCAGTATGCAACAAAGAAGCAGCCCTATGATATTGAACAAATACTACGATTTTATACCTGTGCTAAAATGGTGATATTATCAAAACAGACATGTGATGCTACCAAATATGTGTTTCTTTGCTTTAAGTTCATTTAACTGCAGACAAATGCCTGTAAGTATTTCTCGTTACTACCTCAGACAGAGGCAACTGTGAAGCTCAAAGTTGCTGTAGACATTTTTATTTTCCAAAGAATTGCTTTAAGTTCTGTTTTTGTATTAAAAATTTTGTATTTAGTATATAGAACTACTTTATGTCTTAACATATATTGCCAAAACAATAATATAAATTATATAATATAAACGTAGTTATAATACAAATGTAGTAAAAACAGACAACTTTAGGCCAATGCTTCTATCAAATTATTTTGTTTATCACCCTGAAGCAGTAACTCCTCTCACCTTCGACCAACAGGTCTGTTCCGTGAAAGACAATGCCAAGGGAATGAAAGATTATCCACACACTAGGAGGAAGTATTTACAAAAAGACACAGAAGGAAACGGATTAATGATGGAGATAGTAAAAAGAGATTCAAGGCTGCCAGGGAACAGGGGGAAGAGATAAGTAAATGGAAAACAGGATTTTTAGGGCAGTGAGAATACTCTGTTACGATACTATAATGATAGGTGGATGTTATTATACATTTGTCTATACTTACAGTATGTACATCAAGAGCAAACTTTAATTTAAACTATGAACTTTGGGTGACTATCATGTGTCAGTGTGGGTTCATCAACTGTAACAAATGCTTCACTCTGGTAGGAAATGTTGATAATGGGGTTATGCATGAGTGAAGGCAAAATGTATATGGGAAATCTCTGTCCTTCTCAATTTTGCTGTGAACATAAAACTGCTATTAAAAGATAAAACCTTTAATACAAAAAATTTACTTTTTGAGAAACATATACTAGATATATACAAGTGGCCTTCCATAGTGATATTCAAATTGTATATCCAACTAAACTGCATTTTATTTATTTATTTCAATTTTTTTATGTTTATTTTTGAGAGAGAGAGAGAGAGAGAGAGAGCATGATCAGGGGAGGGGCCGAGAGAGAGAGGGAGACATAGCATCCGAAGCAGGCTCCAGGCTCTGAGCTGTCAGCACAGAGCCCAATTCGGGGCTTGAACTCAGGAATTGGGAGATCATGACCTGAGCTGAAGTTGGACGCTTAACCAACTGAGCCACCCAGGTGCTCCACTAAACAGCTTTTTAATTTGTAAGTGTTAAGGGGTTCCTGGGTGGCTCAGTCGGTTAAGCGTCTGACTTTGGCTCAGGTCATGATCTCACGGTTCATGAGTTTGAGCCCCACGTCGGGCTCTGTGCTGACAGCCTGGAGCCTACTTTGGATTCTGTGTCTCCCTCTCTCTCTCTGCCCCTCCCCTGCTCATGCTCTCTCTCTGTCTCAAAAATAAATAATACATTAAAAAAAATTAAATTTTAAGTGTTACTACTATTGGGAAGATAATAGAAGTTAGATAATTACATCCATTAACCTTGTATGTATTCACAAATACATACATTAACAGTTTTATGTTTAATAATTTTATATGTAAATTTACTACATAATTTTTATCTGTAATAATTTAATAAACAACACTCCAAAGGCATCTCAGATTAAATTTTACTGTAAAAGGTTTGAAATTGTGGCAGTTTTTGGCTTATAATTATTTTTTAAAACTAATTTTCCTCATAAAATTCACGTCTGAACTGATCCAATTAAGAATAAAACACTCTAGGGGCGCCTGGGTGGCTCAGCCGGTTAAGCATCCGATTCTTGACTTTGGCTCAGGTCATGATCTCATAGTTCGTGAGTTTAGAAAAAGAACAAAACATTCTATACGTATACACATGTGTGTGCACACACACACACAGTCATGAGTGCACATACAGGCAAATGGAAATACTTTAATAATACATCAGGCCTGTAAAATATGTTTAAGGAAAAAATAACTGTGACAACTGGAAAAAAAATAATTCAAAACATTAAAAGAAGTACCATGCAAAAAGTAAAATGCTAAACTTGAAAATATTATCTGACATCTCACTTCAGCTAACTTTCTTTAGCCCTATCTGTGTTTCATTAACTTGCCTTTATTATTTTTATTCTTAAGTTTTATTATTGTTTCATACATTTTTAAAAAACATTTATTTTGAGAGAGACAGAATGTGAAATATGTACATGATCGAGGAGGGTCAGAGAGAGAGAATCCCAAACAGAGCCTGAAGCAGGTCTCCATCCCGTGAATTGTGAGATGATGACCTGAGCCAAAATCAAGAGTCAAACTGAGCTACCCAGGTGCCCTATTTCATACAACATTTGAATGGTAAGACATTTATGATAGGTTGGTTGATATGCAATTTTTGTCTGTCCTCTTTAATGACAAAGAAAGAAACCAAAAGAGTAAAAACGTGCAATGACCACTTAGGCCAAATTTTAGAAAGTAGAGACAATAAAATATTCTCAATAGGAATAGTACAAACTAAAAGAATGGACACAAATTGTTAACCTCGCATATTACTGTTTCTTTGGAAGCCTATGGAGCTTAATTCATGATGTCCTTAAGATGCAAACTCTATTAGATGTATTTGAAAAGAAAAAATAAAGGGAAAAAAAAAAACCTCTGGGAAAATGGTAAAAACCTACAGTTACCTTCTGCCACTAGATGGAGCCCAGGCATCTATATGGCAAAATAGTAAGGCCTATGTTTACATTTGGCTATATTTGATTTAGAAACTCATATATTAGTATAATCTGAAGGAGAATGGAGACAAAATAGGTGTGTTTTAGACTCTAGCATATTGATGAAATAAAAATTAACAACAGACATTACTTCCATTAGGAATATATATTTTTTTGGTCTTTTTTTTAAAATACAGGTTCTCTAACATGCAAAACATAAAGACCTACGTCTTTGGTTTCAGGCCCACATCTCAACATTCTGTTTTGAAAAGGCTTCCCTAGAGTTATTAACAACGCTCTTACAATTATTCTACTTTCATTTTTCTTATCTTTTTCTGAACCTACTGATCATATGAAACATTCATTCCTGATCTTATATGTACCTCTTATATGTGGCAACAATGATTGCATTTAAAGAAGTGGCTTGCTTTCTTGTGAAAAAAAGACAAAACTCTATAATCATCTGTATGGGGTGGATATCAAATTCAAATATACAAATGGTCTACTTTGGACAAACAGATACCATCCATTTTGTTGTGAGTTTCACCTTTAGACCTCTGGGAAGTAGGGCAATCATAGAAGAAGGGCTCTTATATGCAAAAGGCATGGGGAGAAAGGGGAAGAGAGACTTGGTGCATTTTGCCTTCAGTAATTGAAGTAGTCATACTTTCAAGTATTTATTATCTTGGAAATGTAAAAAACAAAAACAAAAACAAAATAGAGTTCCAGGACCAACACAGGAAAAATTTTGTGAACTGCTGAACAGTTCACAACTTTCCAAAAAAATGGAATTTTGACATTTGTAGTCCTAATGTAAATTATTTTAATTCTTTTAGATCAATCCTGAAAATTCACAACATATAGTATTTGTGATTTTGCCAAGGCATAGATTTGAATCCCGTGTAGTGTTATGAGCCTAACATAACTGCCTAAGAGCTTAAGAGCTGGTCTAATTAACTGCGTAGAATATATCTGTTATAACTCAGCTCTGAAGTTCTCAACTTATTATTTATGGAAGAAATGTTTTTTGACTGGTTTGACAAAGTTTTTCTAAATATTCATTTTTATATTTTCTGTTTCATATTTGCAATTAGTAGAAAGATAGCTAAAAATTGAAAAAGCTTGAGGCTAGGGCTAATAGAAGGAGAAACCAGCGTTGGAGGAGGCAAAACACCATGGGATGGGGAGAATATATTAGATACCAAAAAGAATGCTTGGACTTTGATTCCAGAAAGAAAAGGAACAAGTGTGGAAATAACTGCACTGAGCCTGAGGTATCTTCCTGAAGCTTCATTCCTTCCTCATATGCAAAGGTCATTTGTTCAGCACTGACAATTTATCAACTACTGAGTTAGGGAAGATGCACATCTATAAATGCAAGCTTGTTATGAAACTTAGGAGTTTAATGAGAGAAAAAGATTAGAAAAGAGACAACTATTGCACAGCGATCTAGGAAGTATAAATTACAATAGGATACTATAGGAAGGTTATCTACCTTTGGGGTGTATATAGTTTGGAAGTGAGAAGGAGAGAGGAGAAGAGGCTTCCATGAAAAAATGATATGGAGATTTCTTAAGCTATTAAAAATTCTGGCAGATTTTTTAAGGAGAATTATGACTGAGAGCAAAAAAAGGAGATTCTTCCCATATGTATTCTTCCCAGGCTAGAGTAAATCGTGAAAAATTCACTTCTTCAGAGAGGAAGATATCAGGATGAGTGAAAGGAAAATCTGGTTGTGGGGCGCCTGGGTGCCTCAGTCGGTTAAGCATTCAATTTCGATTCACGTCATGATCTCACGGTTTGCGAGCTCAGGCCCCACATTGGGCTCTGTGCTGAAAACCTGGAGCCTGGAACGTGCTTCAGATTCTGTGTCTCCCTCTCTCTCCAACCCTACCCCATTTGTGCACACTCTCTCTCTTTCAAAAATAAAAAACAAACATTAAAAAAAAAAGAAAAATCTGGTTCTGTAGAAGGTAATCATAAAGGATCTTCTTATACTACACCTGATGCCCAGAAGTGGTCATTGAGCATTCTAGACAGGTGAATAAAACTCATTATATTTTTATTTCAAAATAGTCAATCAGTATCCCTTTAAAAGTAAATTTTAGAATGATCTTTCCTTTTTTTAAAAAAGTTTATGTTGAGAGAGAAAGAGAGAAAAAGAGAGAGAGCTCAAGTGGGGGGAGAGGCAGAGAGAGAGGGAGAGAGAGAATCCCAAGCAGGCTCAGTGCTGTCAGAGCAGAGCCTGACATGGGACTTGATCCCACAAACCTATAAGATATTGACGTGAGCTGAAATTAAGAGTCAGATGCTTAAACAACTGAGAGATCCAGGCACCCCAGAGTGATCTTTTGAAGGCTAAGTCAAATCACATTACTTCTCTGCTTAAAAATTCCCAATAGTTAGCCATGTGTATGTTACACTAACCAACAGGTCTCCACAGATCCTGTTCCCATGTTTGATACATCTCCTTCTCCTCTCCCTTCCATCAACCCTTTCCATTGATCTTCTAGCTCGTCCTTTAACACACCAATCATCCACCCATAGTAGGGCATGAAACCAACCTTTTCCCCTGTCTGGATTCCTATTCCCTAAAATAACAGTGTGGCTTACTCTTTTTACAAGGCATTGTTTATTCTTGTGTCACCTGGGGCCAGGTAAACAATGGATACCTGCTTGATGGGAAAACATTTGCTTCAGAAATAAAAATGAGAGAACAACTTGATTTGTTCTATAGTGTCAGAGAGCCATAACCTAGCAACTAGCAGGTGCCATTTTTATATAGTTAACACTAATTGACACTATAGTCGTCACTAATACCTACATAAGATATGTTTTCCTCATTATCATTTTTTATCTTCCCAAACCAGTGAGATTCACCTTCCCCAATTTTGCAGAATGGGAAATAGAGTGTCCATGGTATAGGAAGCGAGAACTTTCTAATTCAAACACCTCTGCAAATGTGTGCGTGTGTGTGTATGTGTGTCTCCTTGACGTATTAGGTTATATTTCCCAGCCACCTTTTTAATTAAGAATGGTCATGTGACTAGTCTTACCAATGAAATGGGAGCAGACTTTATATATACTGCTTCCAATATGGCCCCCAAGCGCTCTAATGAACAATATTCAGCTCTGCTTTCACTCTTTATTTATAATGGAGAGGAAGTGAAGCCATAAGATTGGAAAGGAGCCCAGGTTCCTAAAAGACCACATAGAAGGCTACACACCAAATGAGAACACTAACAGTGATCTTTTAGGGAGCAAAAAATAAAGTTTTATTGTGGTAGGCCACTGATACTCTGTGGAGTTTATCCATTAGAAGAGACAGTATGACGTTAACTAATAGACATCTTCACTGGACACTGATATCTTTCTCTCAATCAGGACTGTCCTGTTATTAGTACTGTACTCTGTGCCTGGTTCTGGTATAAATAGCAACTTAACAATTTATGAAGAAAACAGATCTCAGCTGTTAAAAATACCACTGAGACTAAGATCTGTCTCATCAGAGATTTTCACTAACTCAAAGTAGAAGAGACCCTATCTTTAGGCACTGGATTCAATGCACTTCACATAAATTTTTCTCTCTTTAATGTATTTCCTCATTTTTATCCTCTGATATTTTACCAAATTTTCCTCCTTCACTTGTCCACTTCAGCTACAGCTTCTGGTCCAAGCTAGTCTGGTATTTGGATTTTCTCACTGCTAGCTGTGTGACTTTGGGCAAGTCAAAACATGAAACAAGACCTTTCTTGTATAATTCCATGGATAACTAACATGAAATGATATAAAGTAAATGAAGTGAGAGGTCTATGAGAGTGCCTGGTACTTATTAGAGATTCAATAAATAATAACAATTAGTATTCAAGATCACAATTATCTACTAAAATTGCTCACGTTTATATTCATTACCAAAATGAAAATACATTTTACCTTTTTTGGATACAGAATGGTATTTAAACCTCTATATTTTCATATCCTGAATATCTGGCAGATGTTATAGAGTAATATCAATATTTCACATTATGCCATAAATTACATGATGCTCTTTGGGTGTACAAATGTTAAATGGATCAGCCCCTCTTCTTTTAACCTTGAAATCTCTCTGTCAATACAAACTCTTAATGAACACTAGAACGAAAAACTTATAGCCCAAACATATAACCAGAAAATTGAACTCAATTCTGTTTTACCATAATATCTTATACTAATGGGATGATACAGCTAAAAACTTTAACAAGCTTCCTGATATTTATTTCAGAGCACTACTTTGTAGCCTGAAATGGATACTCATTCCAGCAGGTGCCAAGTCTCAACAACAATCCACTTTCAACTTACATGCAAATTACACACTGAAATTCTATAAAGAAAACACTCTATTCCTTTCCCCCCAAATAGACTTCTTATGCAATACTCTCTAATGAGAATGTACTTAACTGATACAGTAACTGAATGAGGAAAAAAAAATCTCTCCTGGCTTAAAGAAACATCAAAGTTCATTTCATAAATGACAAATAAAATGTGACTTCTTTTCAACAAAACAAACACCTTGATGCTGAGTCTTTATAAATTAAGATGGGATTTAGAGCCCATATATTCCCTTTGAACTTGGTAGTAAGTTTCAATGTACTTAGCATGCTGATGTTAAATGTGGCCCTGACAAGTGCTAATGTATATCCTTTGGGTTACTTGATACTCTCTCTAGAGATGCACTACTGAATTAAGAACAAAAACAAAAAGAGAGAGAGAGAGAGAAGAAGAAGGAGGAGGAGGAGGAGGAGGAGGAGGAGGAGGAGGAGGAGAAGAAGAAGAAGAAGAAGGAAAAAAAAAGAATGTTACTGACATGGGTTCAAACATTCATTTATAAAGAAAACTGCCTCAGAAAACCATCAATATTTAAAGTGCTTAGAAAACATATTGATATATAAATTATTTCATACCAATTTAGATGTCATAACCAATAGTTAGCATAATTATAATAAGTATTTGGGAAAAATAATTGTAGTTTGGTACTTAATAGTCATTTCTCTTTGAAGAATTTCCAACTTTCAACTGTATTTATTCCTAAACTATCTCTTCCTCCAGTGATCTCAATAAATGAGCATTTATTACAGACTCACTGTATTAAACGTCTCATAAAAGTTACTATAGACTATAAGTAACCCCAAGTAAGAAACCTAGAAGCAAATCACCAAGTGAAGGAATTAATTTCCCACAGCACCAGGAGGATTCCTGAGAGCAGAAATGCACCAAATTGTGTAAAAGGAATTGTCACAAGTGCCTTTACCTTCTCATGTTTTTTTTTTTTTTACGTGTAAAGAACTATTATTAATGAATGACTTGAAAAGTGGATAAGGAAAAGAGACAAAGAGGAAAGAAGGACTCAGGAAGCAAATTTGAAACTCTGCACATCATCTTGAATGATTTACTAGAAGGTAAAATTTCAAATCATCCTGAAGTTTCAGACAACAACCAGAAACACTTACCAAAACATGCTATTTATAACCTTGTCGATGAGTTTAAGAAATATGTATGTGCTAGTTTGTATACTTATAACTAAAATGATTTGCTTTCAAATAATAGCATCTTTGAGGCATTTTAGAAAAAAACTGTCACTTCATTCTATTTTCCTTTTGTGATATCAGAGTGATTGAAAGTAGGTGATTAGAAAATAACAATCTGCTCTGACTTCAACCTTGCTTTCCCCCAGGGCGGTGGATTATTTCTACATCAGAGTATCTGTTAGTTAATACCAAAGGCTCTGTCCAACTTCAAAGCAGAGATATTAAAGGCTCACTTTCCACTACAAGCAGGTGTATTTTTATTAGCTTTCTCTTTCAAAATTGCTATGACTTCACTTGCGGATATCCCGCCAACAGCCATTATTGAAAGCCCTACTATAATTGCTAAGTTACATGCAATGTCTGAAGCACAAAACCAATGTCACTTGCAGCCCTCCAACAATTGACTGAAACCAAGTGTTACATCATTAAAGCTGAATTACAACACACCCATGGCGTGTTTTCCATGTGTGCTATTTTAAACAATAGTAGAGCAAAACCTGGCTATAAATTCACAGATCCCCAATTTGTTCAAATTCATGAACAATAAGAGCTGTCTGAGTGCCTTTTCTGGCTCTATTTTAGTCAGAAATGTCATGTACCAAAATTAAATGTCTGTTTGGATTTTATTGGAGATGGAAATGCTAGCTTTATGTTGTAAATTTAAACAACCTGCCACAAAGGGAGACTCACATTTGTATCACTTGGGAAGGCATATTCATCTCTAATTGCTTTGGGTAACACAAATAAACTAATGTAAAGTGTTCGGTTTCTTAACTGGTTTTGTGTAGAATAAATCAGATGAAGTGATGAAGGCATGAGTTTTCAGTGGGTTCAGACTGGATTTCTTGACTTTGATAGAGTTGGATGTAGAATCCATGCATTCTATTATTGTTAATGACTATGAAGTTTTCTGGAAATTCATGAAAATTTTCTACACACTCATTAGTGCTGATAAAAAAATTACTATCATACTTTTATAACTTTTTTGTCTAATTAGCTTCAATCCATTCTATTATTCAGTGATCCAAGTGGAAATATTTCTTCTGTTGTAGTGGTACGCAAAACTATTATAATTACTTTTTAAAAAGGTCGACGACTTTTTTTATTCAGCTTCAGTGATTTTATGGTGCCTAGATTCCACCGGAAAATATTTAGTCACTCGCTTACTTGGATAGAAATCCATCACCTGGAATAGAAATCATGGTTAACGTGCCAGCATCTTTGTGCAGACAGGCCCTGAAAATATATACTAGGTAAGGCCACTGCCAAATGACTTGTGTCTGGCCAGCACTACCTTTCAAATGTTTTCTGCATACCAGTCACTATTAAGATTTATTGTAGCAAGTGTAGGTAAATATATTTTAGCTTTCATATCCATAACTTAAGATAATACAGTAGCAGTGGACACTCTACATATGACCTGTCTTCAGTTGTGGTTTTAGTAGTCACTCACAATATTCATATTTCTCACCCAAACCTAACAGTAGTCTTCACGTTACTTTAAATAGATCACATGAAACCAAACGCAGGAATTTCATATATTTTACTAATCCCTAGAGAAATTAGCTTAGCTTTTTAAACACACCCCTATCATGAGAAAATACATCATAATAAACTGAAGACCTACTCCGAAATATATGAGAGAACCAGGGCTCTATAAAAATATACAATAATCTTAAAGCTAAGTGCTGTGCCAGGCTAAACCAACCACTCCTGTACTCTCTACTATTTAAATGCTTGCATTCATGTAAAAAAGTAAATAAACTCTGCACACACAAACACATGCATACATACACAGCAAAAAATGTTATGGGTCATCACTTCTACCACATTCAATTCACATCACAAATTATGACAGCAAAAGAAATCCATCACACCCACCAAAAGGGGGGAAAAACCAAAAAAACTATGCTCTCACCACAAATATATGTCCACCCAGTTCTTTCCTTTATTTAGAAAATCTCAGTGCCAAGTGAATCAAAGCAACCATACTATTTTAGGGTTTATTTGTTTTCTTTAAATTTGGCGGACACTGTTCTTTCCTATAAAATTGGTTGACTCAATACGGAAAAAAATATCCACCATTAACTTCCAGCATGCCCACTTGTTATTCTTCATCTTGAATCCCAAAATTAATCTTACTGATTCATGTTTAAGGATTGCTGTTGAATAAAAAATATTTTGTGAATTATGTGCTCTGAGTTAATGCATTTGGGGAAATTTAATTGTCACTTCAATGTGTGCCACTGAATATATTAATCACATTCTTTAGATTCTAGGATCTGGGCTATTATGCCCATCTCCAAGTATTGGTCATTTGACTACTGTGTGTATTTTGATACACACAGTGAGAAAGTCATAGAGAAACCAATCTACATGCTATTTCAATTTAGACATAACTACTAAGTCCTAAGATGTACCATTTACAAGGTACATAGATTACAAGGCATCTATTAAGTAATTGCTTATCAGGCCCTACACATATTTCAGCAAATCAAGATGGCTTACATTGTATTTACATTTAGACTGTAGAGTAATTTTCCCAAACCACATAAACAAAACCATTTTGACACCTGGTCCTTTAAAGTTCATGAACTTCAACATCTAAAAACATGTGCAGGATTGTCAAACATTCCAGTGCCCTCCCTGGGGGCAGCCAAACATATGTAACTGTGTATATCACAATGTCATATGCCATCATGTTTTCTTAAAAGAAAGTAACTGGGTTCTTTTATCAGGGCAGCAAATTGTCCCAGCTCTGAATCTGTGAGATAAGGAGCAAAGACTCTGAGGGAGAAAGAAGCTTGACTGTAAACAAAGGCTTTCTAAATCAAATTTCAAAATTCATTCTAAGTTTCCTTCTATTCAAAACCCATATATAATAGCAAACAATAATGCCGGAAGTGCACAAGAGGGAAGATTATAAGCCAAAAATCCCATTTCAATAACTACACATATTTTATAATTATATAATTTATATTCTCAACCACTCCAGGGGCAGGGGAGAAAAAAAGCCAGAGTAAAAAGGGAGATAGACAATGAGAGGAATGATGATCCATGAAACAGGGGTGTGTCCCATAGCTTAAAAAGCCGAAAGGGACATTTGATGACATCTGCCCCAGCTGCTCATCGCTGTCTTATCAGAGATGTCCCAAGCTGAGCAAATCACTTTGGAAAAGGGGCAGATGAGAAGCCTGATTAAATCCACCCTTACCTGCAAAATAAGCATCATCTCCTTGGAGGAGAGCTCTTTATAGTTCTGCCAGGGGAAAGGGGAGGGCCAATTGCAACCCACCTGCTTACCCTGCACAATCTGAAATTTTGCTAGCAAGCACTGTGAAATCTCTTTAGCAGTCTCTGTCCACCTGTCTCTGAGTGCAGCAACCGGCTGAGTCCTACCAGCTGTTTCTTACATTTACCAGATTGCTGGCCCTTTTGACCGTGGGCAGATAAATTAAGGCACCTGGGCTCCACCTTCCCTGCTTTGAATAGCAAAAGGAAGCTACTCTCCAGTGGATACTTTGCTCCAGCAATTAACTGAAGAAACCGATTAAAGGCTCCAAAGCAGACATAATAGAGGATCTGGGGTTGTAATTAAACAACCAAGTGACTTGGGATGGCTACAGGGAATATATCATGAAAATTTTATCTCCAGTGGAGAGGACTGTTTTCTACGTACTTTAGAAATACTTTGATATATGTGAACTTTTTTTTTTAATCATTCACAGAAATTTTAATCCGATTTCATCTTTCCTTCTCTATGCAGCATTTTTTTTAACTGAGTGAAATTCACATAACACAAAATTAATCATTTTAAAGTATACAATTCAGAGGTGTTTAGTGGACGATCATACAACCAACACCTCTAGCAAGTTTGAAAACATTTTGATCATTATAAAAAAAAGGTCAATTTTTGTACATTCATAAGATAGGCAAATATTTAAATTATATCAAATTATTTTTAATTGTAGATAAGAATAACATAATTACATTTTAAACATTCAAATGAATAGTTACACAAAATATTTTGTTGCTACATCTCTGCTTTTCAGATTTGGTAGCTGTGAAGCTCTGACCTTCTTAGATTATCTAATTTGAAGGTCAACACTAATGGATATGTACTTTCAAAACTCTTCCACATATATATATATATATATACCTCTTCCCCCACCGTGGTCCCTACTCAGGAACCAGAAGACCTAGAACTTCCACGCATCCTCAAAATTAAACCGACTTGATTTTTTTTAATTAAACCAACTTTAAAATAAATTTATCATTGAGTGTGTAGATGAAAGAAAAAAAATGAAGAGATGAATGAAGGTTAATTTCAAAAAAGAGTAGATTTCATGAGCACCTACACCAAATCTTTCATTGAAAATGTAGTGTACAAAATGAATCATTTTCACCTACTTGCACTGCCTTTAAGTATTCACATCCATTAGGTCTTTAATACAGATCAATGTTTGAGATAGGAAGTTGAAAACCAACTGCCAGATAAAGCATTGAAGGACTTATAATGATGCCAAGTTATTATCTAATTTGTTCTCTTATATGTAAATTGGTTAGAGTGCAGTTTTTAAGAAGTTGATGGTAACTGGTGGTTCTCAAATAGAAACTGTTTCAATCAGAAATAATCATTATAGGGGTACCTGAGTGGCTCAGTGGGTTGAGTGTCTGACTTTTGATTTCAGCTCAGGTCATAATCTCACAGTTCCTGCGTTTGAGCCTGGCGTCGGGCTCTGAGCCAGCGATACAGAGCCTGGTTGGGATCCTCTGTCTTCCTCTCTTTCTGCCCCTCCCCTGCTCGTGTGCTCTCTCTTTTCCCCTCTCTCAAATTAAATAAATAAATTTAAAAAAAGAAATAATCATTATAGAGATTAATTATATTCAAATAAATTCAAATAAAGTAATATGGATTAGTGCTGAAATTATTTCAAGTTTGCATATTTGTGGTGAGAAAGGAAACCAATCCTATTTCTCCAAACTCATCAAGTCCCATGGATCTTTAAATGATGTCTCCCAAATTTATGTCTTCAGTTTATACAACTCCTATTACTTCCAAACTTGCTTTCCACACATAGATATAAAGCCGACAATTAGATGTAGAAGTCTGAAGTTCAACAGAGAAACAAGGGAAGGTTACAAAAATGTTATATAAATAGTATTCAAGAGGCATTTAAACCTGTGAAACTGAGTTGAGATTATGTAACACAATGAAAGCAGGAAAGAAGACTGAGCCCCAGGGAACTAACTACAGGAGTTGAGGTTTGGAAAAACAGTTGTTTCTAGCAGCTGCAAAGGAGTGGCTAGTAAGGCAGGAATAAAACTTGTAAGAATGCACTGCTGTGGAAAACAGAAAAAAATGAGGGAGAAGGGAAAGGTCAAGGTTGTTGCCTTGAAATTAAACTGAAGTGAGTTCATAAATGCCTACACTGTCCACCTAAGGAATGTTTATTCACCTTAAAATCCAATATTAATGACTTTACTGGCAAACTCTCCTCATCCTGTATCATCCCCCACCCTTGTCATTTAATCAGACCAGGCTTTACGTCAACCTTATCATATTTCCTTCAAGGTTTTATGCAGTTTCATCTATAAAAGTGCTGAAAATGGGTGTGTTTTAAGGCAGGCAAGAGATCTGGTCTTGCAGTCCTGATCAGACTTAAAAAAAAAAAAAAAAAAAAAAAGCTTATTTCATGAATGTATGTGTTTAGAAAGGAATTGTGATATGTGCTAATATTCTCAACATAGTTGTCATTTTTTTTTCTTTATTTGGGAGTGTAGTATAGAGGCAACAGTGCAGACAGAAAAGAGGTTTGAATTCTACCCTTACACCTTAAATAATAAGACCCTGGACAAGTTAATTAACTTTCTAGACCTCTATTTCCTCATCTGAAAAGTATGGATATATGACCTAAAAGGCAATGTGAAGAGTAAGTAAAAATGCACACTTAGAATGGTGTAGACATTTGATAAATATAAGTGGCCTTCTCTTTCATGGATGTTTTGCTTTTGTGGAATCTCACAGGACACCTAATAATAATTACAGAAATAGAAATTTACAAGAAATTTCATATTTTCCTACAGCAATTACTAGAACCTAAGTAATATATGATATTCAGTCAATGAGAACTTAAAGACTCTTTCCTTCACTATTATTTCATCCAAATTGGGGTTTAAATATCAAATTATAATAACTATAGATATATATATTGTATCAATATTTAACTCATTCCCCATCCTAAAACCAGTATACATCTGATATGAAATGTAAGGCAGACAGCCCCAAATTTTTGGTTTAGAAAATTTTTAAGTGAAAAAGGGCAGGGAGTGAGCTAAAAGAATCTTCAGTAGAGTCAGGTTTACTTTTTGGCATTTATGATATCTTAGTCCTTCAGGGCTTATTACTATCAAGGAAAGAAATAAATTCAAAAGATCAGATTACAAAAGTATCACAAAAATTTTGAGTCATATACACACTTTCTTACGAACCTCCTTGCTTCACCTCACTGCTGTTAGATTTTTGTTTGTATATGTTTGCAAATGACATGAGTTTCAGTTTCTGCTTGCATTTGGCCGTAATATTAACCACAAAACCTCTGCAAAACTTGTATTTCATGTTAGTGCTTGCCTTTCAAATCACAAAAAGGGAAAAGAGAAATCCATTTATTATTTAGTACCAAAATAGCAGAAAAATTTGTTCTGGTAACAAGTCCTAAATATAGTTTAAAAGTTGAAATTCATACTCATTCATGCACACATGGGAAATGTAAGTTAGAAAATAATCTTTCCTTCAGCTATTCTTAAAATTCACTGAAAGATACTGGCTATCATTTTCTTCTTACAGATTTGGGGATTAAAAAAAGAAACAATTTGGCAGTCACTGGGGTTGATACAAATAAAGATACAATTCCAGGCTTAAGGATAAATCAATAATTTCTTGATAACTCATTTAAAAAATAACACATATTTCTGGTCATTGAAATATCTAAAGCACATATAGCAGTATGTGACACAGAGTAGTCGCTCAATGTTTATTAAATAAACAAATGCACATATATAATAATTTATAATTATATAATTAAAAATATTTATTATAAACATTTACAAATAGTTATATTACAATATCGTGTATGTATGTATGTGTGTATACGCGCACACACACACACACACACACACACACGCACGCACACACAAATATTTATGCCCTACTTTCCTTAAAGAGCTTGGGCTTTCTCCAACACTAAGTTGCAAGAATGGCTTATTTTGCAGTGGATTAAAGTTTCAGATCTAGAATTAATGTGCATAGTAAAAATATCTTACAATCTGAGATTAGGAACATTAATAAATATTTTCTTTGCTTTTGAAAAAAAAAAAACCTTTGTATTAGCAATACTGTAGGGTTTCCTAAATGATATGATGCTTTTTCATGGGTTGAATAAATCTCTAAACTTAAACCATCTCTCTTGGGGCGCCTGGGTGGCTCAGTCAGTTGAGCATCCAACTCTTGATTTTGGCCCAGGTCATGATACCAGGGTCATGGGATGAAACCCTGCTTTGGGCTCTGTGCTGTGTGGAGCCTGCTTGGGATTCTCTCTGCCTCTTTCTCCCCAACTTATGCTCTCTCTCTCTCTTTTTAATAAAATAAAATAAAATAAAATAAAATAAAATAAAATAAAATAAAATAAAATAAAATAAAATAAAATAAGAACTTTCTCATCTTTGTATCTGAAATGAATAGTTCTTACTCTTTTAAATCTTTAGTTTCTCTGGTGAGACTGTCATTTTCCTGAGATGCACAGAGATAAATTATCCTAAAATTCTCAGTTTCCTGATTCTATGCCTCTATCCTTAGACTGACTATCCTAGTTGAAGTCACTGTCATATCTTACCAAGATTATTAAGTAATCCCTAATGTGTTTCCTGTCACTCACCCATTCCCCACCAATTTCTTCTTTTCAAAATCATTTCTGTGACCATATTAAAACATGAATCTAAGGAAAAGGCTCCTATGCCTAAAACTCTTCTATGGTATGCTCGTAATGCCCTGAGGACAAAATCACAAACTCTTTAATGCGCATTCTCTACACATCTTATTCTGCTGCTGCCCTTCTGCATTTTTCTAATACTCTCCTTTGCCTTCCTTCACACTCAGGTAACACTACAGCCATTAAGAACCATTGCTGATTATGCAACACAACAGGCATTTGTTTTATCTACTGGCCTTGGCCCAAACTGCTTGGTCCACTTGAAAGGTGTTCACTCACAGTCCTTCAGTTGGTAAACTTCCACTCATGCTCAAGATACACATCACCACCTTGGATAATCTTATCACACACCATACCTGTATTATGTATGTTATTCTTCTATGTTCTCTCAGAGCACAAGGTGTATAACTTTAACATAGTATTTATTGGGGCTCCTGGGTGGCTCAGTGGGTTAAGCATCCAACTTTGGCTCAGATCATGATCTCACAGTTCATGAATTCGAGCCCCACGTCTGCCTGGATCCTGCTTCAGATTCTGTGTCTCCCTCTCTCTCTGCCTCTCCTCCACTCACACCCTGCCTCTCTTTGTCTCTCAAAAATAAGTTAAAAGCATTAAAAGAAAAATAACATAGAATTTATTAAACTCTACTAGAATTACTAGTTTACTTGATCACTTCTTCCAAAGACATTTTAAAGACTAGAATAATGTCTCATTTGTCATTTCCCCTAGTATCTGCCTCAGTACTTGGTAGTGATAATGCTGTTATTGTTTTCATCACCAACAACAGGTAGCATTTGTTATTTGTCATAGAGCAGAAATCACCCTAAGCACTTTACATACAATATTTCATTTAATTCTTGCAACAATGCTATTATTATCTCCAGAAAACTTGAAAACTTGCTTACCAATATACACACAGCTGGTAAATATCAAAGCCAAGACCCCAACCAAGATTTGTATGAGTCCAAACTTTCTGTTCCTAACCATTGTTAATAATTCCATCACAAAGTTGGATATTTAATATATTTGTTGAGTATGTGAGTAACTGATGGATTTATTAAATCAAAGTGAGGTGAATGAAACATAAAAGTTTTAATAATAGAATAATAATTCTCTTAAAAGTGCTAATATAATTCTTGTTGAATATAGCTAAATGTTATTCTTATAAATCAAAGAGAGTATCACTCAAATAGATTTTGTTGTCAATAGGAAGAAAAACAATAATTATTTTTTGGTAGATGTAGTAAAAAATATGTTAAATTCAAGTAAATTTCAAAAGCCATCAATAGTATTCTTTGCCATATAAAAACTGTACATTTCAAACTGGAAACAGACATCTCAAACTGCATACAGTGTATATTAGCTTTCAATCAGCAATGTAAACAATGTAATATAAGCATTACATAGACTCTACATTAAGATAAACCAAACCACTTTTGCCATGACAGATGTAATCACTCAAATTCCATAGGGAAAGAGGTAACAGCATTATTTGGTCTAGGTCTCAAGTACTTTATTTAGTAAATAACTTAGGTTTTGTATGTTCATTTTTTCATAACACCTATTTCCAACATTTAAACCTTACAAAGTGTTTCAAGCATTCTGGGCTGAGTATTCAATGCTAAAACATGACATTTGTTAATCTTCCTTCATCAGGCAATTTTTATTTGACAGTTATGGGGAAAATTTAATTACTCAATCTTGCTTAACACCTAAATAATACGAGAAATATTTATTGTTAACCTTCCTTATATTTCAAGCCTCCTCATTTCTTTTAATCACAGTTATAAAAATAAAATAAAAAATAATTTTACAAAGTTATATTCAGAAAAAATCAACAATTTGATTTTAGCCAAGATGCTAATTTGTAAAGTTATTCAAGGGTTAAACTCAGAAAAATGAGTTGACCATATGCAGCATATGGCTTTGGAAAATAGTTATTTTAGTGTTGATCGTAAGCAAAAAAACAAAGTTGTCTGAACTGAACTGCACCTTATTATTTTTTTAATTAGATCCACTTGTTTAAATTAAAAGTGTATTTTCAAGTAACTTTATCTAAATTTACACACTTTTATGCATTATACTTTTTTCTTATACATTTACAGAAAAAAATACTCTTTGGAGTGTCAATACAGGTACTTCTAAAAACATAGCTAGTACATTCACATGAATAACACTTTAAAACTTTAAATCACTTTAAAAGATTCTATGAAAAGCTCCTTTTCACATCTGTGCTCCTGCCATGCAAATCTTCTCCCCAGAAGATTCCAATGTTACTGTTTTTGCGTGTGTGCATGTGTATGTGCATACTTCCTGACAAATTTTATGCACATACAACCACATATATGTGAATATTAAAAGACCTAGATCCAGTCCCTGATTCTTCTGTAACCATGTAACTCTGGACAAGTCATTTAATCTTTTAGATGCAGTGCAAATGATGATGAGATTCCAATTCTAAAATGGCTCAAATGATGGAAGCCAATGACAGCAGTTTTTCCCGTTAGTTATTTTCATTCAAAGCTTAAACATCCTTCTTTAATAATAGGAATTCTAGTCATTTTCTTCTATGATACAAAGTTATAGGGACTTGCATGCTATCTGTAACTTCTATTTGCCTATCCCGCTCAATATCTAAGAACAGAAAGAATCTAAATCCCGCCTAGATGACCCTTCATGGACTCAATCTCTTCCTCGTCTCCAATTCATTGATGTCCTAAGGGAATGCAGGCTCAGGATGGCCAAATCTTTGAATTTTTCAAGAGACACCATCAATCCAGGTCCTTAAAGTCTCCTGATTTAAAAATCTTTGTAACCTATCAAATCTTAAATGAAAAACAAATACCTCTGTGCAGGACAAATTAAATCTAATCCAAGGGTTGGATTTGGTTTATGAACCCTGAGTTTCCTGCCTGGTAGGCACCTAAAATAAATAAAGTCCTTTATTGACACCACTGTGATACATGAGGGAGAATATTGGTGGGATATTAGGTCTATCTCTATATAAAAAGTGAGTCCTTATAACTTCTCCTGTCTTTAGTCTTAAAAAGTAAAGTTCATTCACTCATAGTTCTTGCTCTCGATAATATTTCCCAAGGTTAACTATTGCTCTTTGTGACTTTTGTTATTCCAGGATACCTTTGATCTTCATCATGATGTTTTCATAATAATTTTTATTATATATATGTTTACATATTCTATTATATAATATTAACCACATTATATGATATATGCTATTATATAACAATAGAATATTCTGTGCTAATGTTTGATCACAAGTGGGAGTAAACAGAATTCCCCTTCACCTGTAATCCAAAGAGAATAAGTAACCATTTCAAAATCTAATTTTTCAGGGGCGCCTGGGTGGCGCAGTCGGTTAAGCGTCCGACTTCAGCCAGGTCACGATCTCACGGTCTGTGAGTTCGAGCCCCGCGTCGGGCTCTGGGCTGATGGCTCAGAGCCTGGAGCCTGTTTCCGATTCTGTGTCTCCCTCTCTCTCTGCCCCTCCCCGTTCATGCTCTGTCTCTCTCTGTCCCAAAAATAAATAAACGTTGGAAAAAAAAAACAAAACAAAAACAAAATCTAATTTTTCAGCAAACGTCCAATGACCCAACCCCATTTCTGAGCTCATTCATCTACGCTTTGTCTTTTGACGGAATTCCCATCATCAACACACACTTATATACTATTAAGGTTAAATACATGCTACTTGGAATGATTTTGGCCAGGAAAAAAGCAAGTGAAATTCCACTGAATGATAGATAAAACTGCCACTGTCAGAATAAAAAAAAAAAAAATGAGGATCAGATGACAGAAGGTTTTATGAAGAGAGTAACAAGAATTTCAAAATTCTACATAAAATTAATTGCACTGGAATACATTCTATGGTTATTTGGGAACAAGTATTCTCACATATGTTATTCCACTACAGGCTTGACTAGATTTCCTTCCAATTGCTGCTTTGTAACACTTGTGCACTTGTACAGAGAATCTACTATTTTAGGGCTATTATTACTTGAGTTAAATATGAGTCAGTATCTCCCTGCTTTTCACTTGAAGATTTTCCTCCGGTATTATGGAATAAGCCAGAGCTAACAGTACCACTACAGTTGGAAATAAGTCCACCATTTTAGTTGGGGTAGGGTTGAATTGAAAGTAAATGGAGGGGCGCCTGGGTGGCTCAGTTGGTTAAGCGTCCCACTTCAGCTCAGGTCATGATCTCACAGTTCCTGAGCTGAAGCCCAACATCAGGCTCTGTGCTGACAGCTTGGAGCCTGGAGCCTGCTTCGGATTCTGTGTCCCCCTCTCTCTCTGCCCATCCCCTGCTCATGCTCTGTTCTCTTTCTCTCTCTCAAAAATAAATAAACATTAAAAAAAAGAAGAAAGTAAATGGAAAGCGCAGGCAAATTTACCCAGGCCTTCAGCAATCATCTGAAGATTATTTAGCAGGCAGCAAAATAATTTTTAGTGTCAGTAACAAAATGGAATAGCAAACCTTAAAGTTTCTCTAAATTATCTGCCTAATGCATTTTGATGAAATGCTTCCACATGCTTACTGTAAATCACTAATGTGTCTCACACTAAGACTTATTTCTGTGAAACCCTTCCACAGTGGGTTTATAATTAACACTTTATGAGAACAAACTGAAAGATATATATGTCTCTGGTTGCTTTTCCTCTAGACACATTGACAATAACTTAATCTTGCTGAAGGTTGCTAACACCTCCTTTTCAGAGCTACTATCAGTTTTTGGCACAAGGATTTTTAGCATTCTTCAAGCTTTCTATCACTCACATCAAGGGTACTGGCATTAGTATTTCAATATCTAATGCTCTCCCAGTCACAGATTTGTTCCAGGCTCCACTCTGAGGATCTGACTCTGTCACTGGCCTGGAAGCCCTGTGATCTTCATCTTTACCAGTAAGGAAGCTTGTATGGAACATGGATTCACAGCAAGTAAACTGTTTTTTGTTTGTTTGTTTTTTAATCTACTCTGGAGTTTGTTTAGAGTGATTTTGTAGGTTGAAAAGGGCATGGTGGTGATTACATGGGGTTCAGTTGAAGTCCCATAAAACACAATTAGGATGTCTACTGTCCCATTCCCATCTTTTATGCTCTCATATACTGTGCACTAAAACATCTTATAGATTTAACTCTTCATTTCTCAAAGATCCTTTGGCATCCGCTCTTCTTAGTAAATTAATTATGACTATAAAACAATACCAACTATCTAATGTTGTTTTTTAATCACACAACTAGTATGAAATCTTACGCAGTGAAGTAACTTTAGAAATCTACTTAATTCCCTTGACATAACAGATGGTGAAACTGAGAACCAAGTGACTTCCCTCATGTTAATTCGTAACAGCCATGTGTCTGGAATCTGTGTACATTTTTTTCTCCAACTCATCACAATAATTTAAGTACTTGTACAAAGTTAGGCCAAGTCACTGTCTTTGTACCACAAACACAATTTAAGAGATACTATGTTCTTGTGCTACATACTAGATCAAAATCCTTGTAAGTACTGAATTTTGGTAAAAATAATACAAAAGACAACAAAAACTGTATGGAAAAATCCATATTCACTTTTAATCTGCATCAGCCAATTTCTCTGGATCCATTATGACAGCATGTAGAGAAGATGATATGACTTAAACATAGACTTAGGAGTGACAACTGAGGGTGTCAGGCAGTAATTCTCTACCAGCTAGTTGCTTCTCTGAGATTGTATATGCAAATCCTTGAACTTGTAGTCTCACTTGATACCTACAAGGAAGCCTCATATTTGAGAGTCAGAAAGTGTACATTTCTGCTGCTTCCCTGGAGAGAATGTTTCAACTGTCAATGCATTTAATACCAAGCAGTTGGATTTTTCTCTTAGATCTGAACATATTTAGGAAAAGCTGGCACACAGGATGGTTCATGTCAGTGAAAAGGAATGAACAAATTAAAATTAATCAACTTGTCCTTTCTATAAAAATTTGATCACAGGGAAGTAACTTCCAGAATTTTGTTAAAGACTGCACATACTTTTTTTTTTTTTTTTTTTTTTTTTTGGTTTTACTCAACAAAAGGACGTTTGGCTCACCAAAGACATGCAGAGCATATGAAGGGCATGGAGAAACATAAACAAGGCATTATATTTTAAAGATGGCAATTAAAAATTGTTCAGCATTGTTTTTGGCCTAGTTGCTGGTATGCTACTTTACTAAGGAAACTAGCAGGCAAAATATGTCTTTTTAACCTTTATCACATGAAGCATACATGAGACATCAGATATTCAAAGTAATGAAAATTGTCAGCCTACTTAGAGTTATTCCATGCATAAAATAAATTGTAGTATATTTTAGGCACATTGATAACACAGTAATCTATTCACTTAGTTTGCTACCTAATAAACTTCAATCTAGAACCCATACTGATTAATGGGTAAATGTCTGCACATGTAGAAAGAGCTCTCATAAAAATGGAAATTTGGGGCGCCTGGGTGGCGCAGTCGGTTAAGCGTCCGACTTCAGCCAGGTCACGATCTCGCGGTCCGTGGGTTCGAGCCCCGCGTCGGGCTCTGGGCTGATGGCTCAGAGCCTGGAGCCTGTTTCCGATTCTGTGTCTCCCTCTCTCTCTGCCCCTCCACCGTTCATGCTCTGTCTCTCTCTGTCCCAAAAATAAATAAACGTTGGAAAAAAAAAATGGAAATTTGAACTTATCTGTGTTTCCCTTAAATATGCAGATACTACCGGAGAGACACAAAATTCTCTCTTCATACCTTTCCACCACCACCATATAAGTAGAAATGACAACACTTTAAGGGGAAGGAACAATGATTACATAAGTAAGAGGTATTTCTGGGAAATAAAATTCTATATTTAATGGTGACCCTCTGGGGAAAAACAAATTTGATAATATTTCTTGAGAGCTGGAGTGAAAATTTTAACAATAAAAATATTCCTTGAAATTGTCTCTGCTTCCGAATCAGCAGGAGAAACAAAAGCAGACTTCCAGGAAGCATATGACATATTCAAGGAAAGAAAAGGCCATGTGCTTGAAAGTGCCAGGTGGTAATTTGAATACCTGGGTTGTTACTATACTTTTCAAGGTGGCTTCAGGAAAATCATGTCATTTCTATGCTACAATACAAATGTATTTTAATAGGACACATAAACATAAAAAGAAATTTATGGCATATTATCAAATAAACATCAATAACAGCTTACCAGACAGCTATATTTAAAAAAATATATTCTTATTGTAATTTGTGATTAAAATCTTATACACATATAAAGCTAGAGAGAAAGAGTAGGCAAACATATTACACAGTATTAATTCACATTATTTTCAGAAGATGGGTCTGATTCCTATTAATCTTCACTATCATTACTTGTCAGGCAATGAATATGACAGAAAAAATAACAGATGCTTTTTTACCATTAACCTCTGATATGGAGACCCTATTTCCAGTATTTATAACCATTTGACACAATCTATTAAGGCAATGGTGCAATTCTCCCAATCAGAGCTCTCCAGTGTGGATAAAATATCTATCACTGTGGATAAAATAAATATATAATCCAAATTTAACCTCATGTTCAAAGGCATCTAAGAGGGTCTCCCAACATGTCTTTCCTATTTTTAAAACTTTTTATGATGGTAAATAAACCCTGGAAAATTCCTTCTTAGATTTTACCACCTGAAACTGCAGCTGTGGGCTGACACTATCAAAGCCTCACAACTCCAAACTCACGTGCAAACCTCATCAAGGGCAGACATTTCTAATTGATTCCAGAAGTATTTCTTTTGCTGAGATCAGGGGGCAAAGGAAGAATAATGAGCAGCTTTTTAGAGGGAATTGGGGGTTAGGGTGTTGAGGGGAGGAGGAGGGGAGCTTTTAAAATCTCAGGCTTGGCCAGAAATGCATAGCAATTTTACGGTCAATTGGCAAGAGCATCTGGAACCAGGCATTCTGGCCTCGTAGTTGATGGTAGTGAAACCAGCTTACAGGCAACAGCAAGCCCATAATGAGTCCCTGTCATGTCCTAGTGGAAACCACCTTGACGTTCTGCCAAATATCCCTGCGCCTTTTTCTCAAGGTCAGGATTCCCCTTAGAGCTCTCGTCTAGTATGTGAAATCCTGTCCACCCATGGATCTTAACCTATTTTAGCCATTCCTAAAGGCAACGCAAAAACAAAGTCTAAAAATTATAAATTGCACGTGTTTAATTCCTTGCGTGCTGACAAGGCTTTATATCACAAGGCTGTGTTTGCTTTCATTTGGGGGATATATTTCAAACGCAGCGGGCCATCTTGTTAGTGCATGGAGAGTGTCGGATGCTCAGGTCATAAATCATAGCACAACGCGTGGCACACTCAGACTACAGCAGGCAAAATGCGAGGCTCTTTGTTATTTCAAATGTAGGACAGGTGATTATAAAAAGGGGCAGAGTTTCTTTTTTTTTTTAATGCCAAGCAGAATACCGAGGTGATGTGGAAACAATTTCTTAGGAGTAAATGATGTTTACCTTAAGCTGCTGCTCGTAATTCACCATGCTGGCCCTGGTAGATTACACCCACAAATAAAGCCTGAGAGGACATCCGTGAAAAATGCAGAGCGATATGAGTGGACAGGATGGAAACTGGTTCAGTGGTCAGAAATGGGCCATGCAAAGAGCTGGATTTCTAATATTCCTAAATTTCTATTTTTATACAAACAATATAATCAATAAAGATTGTATCCATTTTAGATCTCACTGAAAATTACAAAATTTGCAACGTTAAACTAACATGTTCAACCTGCTTGGTCTTCTAGCTAAATTACTCTTGGCAAGGAATCACTTCCGGTTTTCAAACAAGAAGAGCCAAACAAACAAAAAAAGACAAAGAACAAAAAGCAAAACTAAACTGCCAGAAATGTATTTATTTAAAATATTTTTTTAAAAACTTAGTATTTTCAATGTAAAATTCTCCTTGAAACACCTGTTTTGATGATTTCAGGATAGACTAATCAGAAATATATAAAATTTTATATATTTACATAAAATATATAATAAATTTTATTATATACATAATTTTAATAAAATAATTTTTATAAAATAAAATAAGTTTATAAAATAAAATTTTGTATATTTATATAATGAATTTTATTTATTTATATAAAAAATATAAAATACATATAATATTAAAATGCAGAAAAAAGCTCCTGATGGTGAATATGTCCTTCAATCTAAAGTATTTGCTAAAGCAACTTCACTTAGTGGATGTCCATGCAAGGGGTTTTCAAATAAGGACACAGGAAAAAATATGGATGGGTACAAATATAAGGTATAGCTATGTCTCATAATTTTAACCATTTTAATAAGAAAAGATGATACATAAGAAACTATCATAGATTAACAGTTTCTTCTATGTAGATTCAATATTTTAAAATCCTAAAGAAGAGACAATATATTTCAGGAAATGTATTATATATAATACATTATACAATATAATGTATTATATATAATACATAATACATATACATATATATACACATACATATAATACATAATACAATATAATGTATTATATATATACATACATATATGTATATGTATGTATATATATGCTGTATTGAAATAGTATTTAATACAGATACTGTATTAAAACAAAAAAGCAGTACTATAGTCTAATATTGCTTCATTTTGGCTACCACATATTGTGTTGCTCATAGCAAGAGAAAGTAGTTATTTTTAGAAGAGTAATGGGAAGTGGACAGTATTTTTTTTAAAGGGCCATGTATAAATCACCTCAAAGAGGTTATTTTCACCTGTTACTTAGCGTGCTCCTCACCTAATTCATTAGTTATTTTCCTGTCTTATAGGATAGTACATGGTATGAAATAGAAGATATGTGTGATTATGAATCAGATTACACACATAAAGCTCTTTGCACAGAACTTGGAACAGAGTAAACATTTGTTAACTTTATGTGATGATAACCCCTGAAAAAATATCTTTAGATACTAATAATACTTACAAGGATGCCAGGGAGAGTGAAAGAATGAAAATATTTTAAAAGCGGCAATGAGACTTGTTGAGTTAAAGGTGAAGGAAAAAATTGACAAAGCTCTATTACATGAACACATGACAAAATCTCAACAGGAATGTGCTAAAAATTTCTAGTATTTGTGTCTTTTATGCTATACCATGAATTTTGCATTGGTTTTGTTCAAAATAAAAATCTCTTATGTCATATAAAAATATATTCTCAGTAACATGGCATCATGTATATAGGAGAATTTCAATGCATTTTAGCAGTTTTTCTATGCTGTACAGATTTTGGATAACTCTTAAATTTGAAAATTCTTCCCTACAAAAGGATAGGGGAAATCCTGCTCTATGTATTTAAAATTCATGTAGTCCATAACCTTGCTAAAGAAGCCATGATTGTGAAATGAATCTTCAAATTTTATGTTAGCTTTATATTTCTACATAATTATAGCCTTGATTCATAGCCCTGTTCAGAATGATGGTTCTAGGAGGAACTAGAGCTAGATATATCTATAGAAGATAGATATAGATATAGATATATCTATAGAAAAAAGTTTATGCTTTTCTGAATTGCTAATAACAAATTATTTGGTAGTACCATCTTCATATGTGGAAGTCATATACTATTATTTGCCATTACTCTATGAAATGAAATCCATCTGTGTTCAATTTGGGACAATGAGACAAACTACAAACTGGGAGAATATCCATTTTACAAATATAAATGAAAAAGGATTGGTATCTTCACGTATAGAATTTCTAAAGAGTGGGAGAAGAAAATAACAAAATAGAAAAATGGGTAAATGACATGACCAGACATATTACAGGAAAAGAAACACAAATGGCCAATAAAGATGAAGTAATGATTCACTTTAGTGGAAAACAGGAAAATGATAATTAGAAATACAATGAGATACTTAATCCACAGAAGAACAAGAGTTAAGATAATTCTGGCTTTGGTAAAGGAGTGTATATGTTGGTAGTGGTGAATTTTATAACCACATTGGAAAACAACTTGACATTCTCTTAATGTAATCATGCCCATTTCCTGTAATCCAGCCATCTACACCTACTGTATAACCCAGAGAAACACCGTAAATGCCATGTGCACTAGAAGATGCCTGCATGAGTTTTCAGTATAGCATTGTAAAAATAAAAGCTAGGAACAAACACTAGAGAATGGGTATTTTAATATAGTTGTACAATGAAATACTTTATAGCAATGAAAGTGAATGAATTACAACTATATGCAAAAAAAGAATACATTTTAGAAACAAAACATTCAGTAAATTAAAGGAAGTAGCAGGAAATGATATACAGGATGATACCATTTTATTGCACTCATTTTATAAGACTGTCAAATACTGCTTGGTGATAAATTTAGGAATACATGAAAAAAATAGGATTTGTTTAGAAAACACATGGAAATGATAAGAACTAAGTATAGCATAAGAGTTTTGCCTGTGGAGTGTGAAACAGGGGGAGAATCATACAGTATTAATAATACTTCACTGACATTGTAATATTGAGTTTTAATTGAGTGGTTTTCATTTCATTATCTTTTAAAACTATTTTCTATAATTATAATAAATGCTAGAAAATAGAAAAATTATGAGTTGATATGAAGTATTATTTAAAACTGATGTAACTACTTCCCATAAACACAAACCATGTACAGTTGATAAAAATATTTGAAGTTTGAATAATTTTAAAATAGGTAAGTCAAAAATGCTGTATATCATGAATATTCATAGGTCAGTATGTGTGTGTGTGCATGTGTGTGTATGTGTGTGTGTGATTTTCCCCTTAAATCCATAAATATGTTTATGACAGTTACCACATATTTCATGAAAAAAATGGGTGCAGTCTGTTCATTGCATCCATAATGTGACCCGAAATAAAACTGAAATGAATCATCTGAGATGACCTCAGACGAATATGTTTACACTCTGTGATAAACTAGTCACCATGAATTTAAGTCATATAAAACCCATATGTGGTAGGTTGAATAATGGCCATAAGTTCACATGTGCCCTTTTACAATTGACTTGACTGTTCTTCAATCAAGAGATGGAGTCTATTTCTCCACCTTTGAACATTGGCTAGACAGGTCCAAAGCTGTGACCAATGGAATGTGGCAGAGTGACTTTTTTTGAGTTCCAGAGCCTTGGCTTCAAAAGGTCTTGCAATTTCACGTTCCTGAAATTGCCATGTAAGGACCTGGTCTGGCCCACTGGAGACTGAAAGGTTGTGTGGAAGGAAATAAAGGTACTATTGCCAGCCCAAACTGAGTGTCTTCAGGTGACCCATGTGACTGTCCAATCCAGCTGCCTCCTCCCCTAAACATATAGCCCAATAAGTGAGCCCAGGATAAAGAAACAGTGGAGTTGACATATATTGGTGAGAAATAATAAATAAGCCATTAATTTTGTGTTGGTTGGTTATGCACCAAAGATAAACACCAAGGAAAGCTGAATTTTACCAAAAACAGAAAGAAGAATCCATGACTTGGATTCTAAACCTTCCTTCACTTTCTGATTCAAGTATTCTGACCAAATATTTAGGTAGCAAGGGGCATCTGATTATACATGCTTTGTCATCTGAAGTCAAAACATATTTAATTCAGCATTCTATGTAAGGTTAAAATTCCAGCAATTTGTTCTCCTCCATTTTGGTGAGTAACAGCTATGTAGCAGGTGCTACCAGTGTTTCTTTAACATTTACTGAATAAATAATAAATGTTGAAAAGTCTTTCTCTTGTTGCTGGCTGAGTATTGGCTTCCAATTCTATACAGAAAATGTCTCAGGTGGCAAACAGTCAAACTTGGTTAATGTTTTTCCTTTTTTTTTTTTTTTTTCAAAAGATCTGCCCAGGCAAGATAATAATGTTGAAAAGGTAACTAAAAAGAAGGTATGACAAATTAGATTCCAGAGTTCAACAACAAGGAGGATGTTTCCTAAAGGTCAAGATACATTCTAATGGTGGTACTTGATATGATTTCAGTTCAAACCCTGGAGAAGGTTGCTAAGGATCCGTCCAAAGATATTCTCTTTGGATGCAAGTGGGATTTTCTGCACTCCAAACTGAGTCCCCACCCAAGGTCCCTACGATCTAAAGCATTGCTCCCATCACTTAGCAGGGCCTTTTGGTGCTTTGAAAAGAATGCACACTATTCCCAGCTCCTGAATGGCTCAAGTCTATGTGTCCTCTGACACTGAATGTGGCCCTAAGGTTGATCTCTAGGACCCACAATCAGTGACTATGAGACAAAAGAGTACCTCTCTGTGAGTTTTCAGGTTATTTATTTACCTTAATTTCACTTGTTTGTTTTGACCTTACACTTCAATATGACACTTAATATGACACTTAAAATAAAACAGGAGTTGGGATGGAAACGTGAATATCAGAAGTGATTTTGACAAGAGCATTAAGCCAAATATTGCCATATTGTTGAATAATCACATTTAATGGCATTTTTATCAGGATTTAGTTTTCAGATATGACTTTTGTGAATTAGGCTTATTATTTTTACTAGTATTTTTATTTCAAAAATTTATGACCTTTTAAATTGGGTATGTCAGTGCCCGGGGGGCTCGATCAGTTTAGCATCTGACTTTGGCTCAGGTCATGATCTCGCAGTTTGTGAGTTCCAGCCCCATGTTGGGCTCTATGCCCATAGCCCAGAGCCTGGAGCCTGCCTCAGATTCTGTGTCTCCTTCTCTCTCTGACCCTCCCCCACTCATGCTCTGTCTCTCTCTCTCTCTCTCTCTCAAAAATAAACATTAAACAAAATAAAAAATAAATAATAAATTGGGTATTTCTCTTTCTGGGTATTTTTAATTTTATGGTTTTCTATTACTATTGTGAAAATTTTTCCATTTACAAGGAATGTATATAAATTTTAAAAGATAAGATAATTAAAGAAAAATATTGAGATGAATCAAAGTGACTTGCAGATATATCATTAGTTGTTTGTTTTTCTTTTCTACAGAAGTAGGTTCTTCCCAAGAAGTTCCCAATCCTAATGAAAAAGGTTACACAATCTTTCTCATGACTCTATGAGAAATAAAGTAAGCTGCTGTATATTACAGCCATAATTTTATTTATCCATATATTCTTTTTATTAGCTTGACTTCCCAGATTGAGGAATGAGCCAGCTATGGCAAGTGAGTATGTCTATGAATGCTTCACTTAGGGCCTTGGAGGTTATGGGAAATGGTTTAGATTTTATTCTAAGTGCATTTAAACCTATTTAGCAGTTTAAATTAAATTTGATCATGGTGTTATACATATAAAATATATTGGAAAGTATCAAGAATAAAGTGATGAATATTTAGGAGTGCACTGTAGTAGACCTGACAAGATAAGCTAGCACTTTCAATTAGGATTGTGACAAGGGGGATTAAGTTGAATTAGTATCTTAGTGTAGAAGCAACAGAAATTGCTGAGTGTATGTGGGTGGCAAAAGAGAGGGTTAAAACAAGAACGACTCCTGGATTTATGAAATGAGTAAAAGTGTCTATGGCACCTATTTATTCAGATGTAAATCTACTGAGATGGAAAAAGATATGTAGGAAAAGGCATGAAGAGCTCACTTTTGCACATGCAATTGTATGATGTGCCTATGCCATTCAAGAGAAGATCTTAAATAGGTAATAGAATGTGTGAGTCTACAGATGAGGTTAGAGGTCTGGTCCAGGCATAAAAATGTGGGAGTCAACACAACATCCATAGTGTCCAAAGAAGTAGAAATGAGTAAGGGTGGATAGAGAAGAAAGCAGGATCCAGGCCCTAAAGAATGCTAACAGTGAGGTGTGCCTGGGTGGTTCAGTCAGTTAAGCATCTGACTCTTGATTTCTGTTCAGGTCATTGTCTTGCAGTTTGCAGGTTCGAGTTCCAGATGGGTTTGAATCCTGTCTCTCTTATATACAGGATCGTGGCCTTGGGCAACTTACTTGTCTTCTTAATGTGTCAATTTCCTCATCTGTTAAATGTGACTTAAAGTAGCATTTTCAGTATAAAGTTGTTGTATTTAAGGAAATAATATTTACAAACCACTTAGAATACTAACTGCAGCATTTTAAAACTAAAATTACCTATGATATTTACTGGTAAAAATTTAAATAAATGATGACATAACCAAAAAGCTTATATAAGGATGTAATTTAACTGAAGCTTTCTGATTATTTTAGTAATAAATCTATAAACAAAAAATCAGCAACTAAACTCCTAGTTCTGTTCCTTTCTTGCTAAGCTAGGCAGATGACATGATTATCTATGCAGAAAATTGGAAAGGATCAACAAAACACTCTTAGAACTAATAAGTGATTAGGGCAAGTTTACAGTATACAGCATTAATATAAAAAGTCTATCATTCTCCTACATACCAGGAATGAATGGAACTTGAAATTTAAAAGTGCAATGCCATTCATATTACAACTAAATAATAATAATAATAATAATAATAATAATAATAATTACTCAGGTAATAAATCTAACAAAATACTGTATGTACAAGATCTATATGAGGAAAATTATAAAACTGCAAGAATGAAATAAAAAACTAAATAAATGGATAGATACTCCCTATTCATGGATATGAATCCATACTGTCAACATGTTAAGATATCAATATTGTCAAGATGTCAGTTCTTCCAACTAGATTCAACGCAATCAACATCAAAATCCCAGCAAATTATTTTGTGATATCAACATACTGATTCTAGTTTCCATGAAGAGGCAGAAGACCCAGAATAGCCAACACAATTTTGAAGGAGAAGGAAAATGCTAGTGGACTGATACTACCTGACTTCAAGCCTTACTGTAAAGCAACGTTGATCAAGGCAGTGTGGTATTGGTGAAGGAAGAGGCAGTTATATCAATGGAACAGAATAAACAGCCAGGAAATTGACGCACATACATACAGTCAACTGATCTTTGACAAGGGAGCAAGTACAATGCAATGGAGCAGAGTCTTTTCAACAAATGGTGCTGAAAGAAATGGACACACACACACACACACACACATACACACACACACACAAATGAATCTACACAGACATTACACACTTCATTAAAAAAATACTCAAAATTTACTAAAAAATCACAGATTTAAATTAAAAAATGCAGAAGTATAAAATTCCTAGAAGATAATATAGGAGAAACATAGATGATCTTGGGAATAGTGGAGTGTTTTTGTACATAACACTGAAGACACAACCCAAAGAAATAATTTATAAGTTGAATTTTTTAAATTAAAAACTTCCACTATGCAAAAGACAGTGTCAAAAGAATGACAAGACAAGCCACAGACTAACAGAAGAGATTTCCTAAAAACACATATGAGGGACTATTATCCATAATATACAAAGAACTCTTAAAACTCAACAATAAGAAACCTACCCAATTTTTTAAATAGGGCCAAAGATCTTAACAGACACCTCACCAAAGAGCATATGCAAATGGAAAATAATCCTAGGGAAAGATTCTCCACATCATCTGTCAACAGGGAAATGCAAATGAAAACAATGATGTATCACTACACACCTATTAGAATGGCCAAAATCTGGAACACTGCCAACACCAAATGCTGGTGAGGATAGGAAGCAAAAGGAAATCTCATTCAGGGATGCAAAAGGGTATGGCCATTTTGGAAGACGGTTTGAGGATTTCTTACAAAACTAAACATACTCTTATCATATGATCCTGCAATTGTGCTCCTTCATATTTGCCCAGATGAAATGAAAATTTTTGACTATACAAAAACCTGTACAGGAGTGTTTATAGCATTGCTATTCATAATTGCCAAAAGCAACCAAAATTTCCTTACATAGGTTAACGAATAAACTGTGGTATACACAAAAAAATGGAAAATTGTTCATCACAGAAAACAAAAAAAAAGGGCTGTGCATCCATAAAAAGACATGGAGAAAGCTTAAATGCATACTACTAAGTAAAAGAAGACAATCTCGAAATATTTCATACTATCTGACTCCAACTATATGATTTCCTGAAAAGGCAGAACTATGAACACAGTAAAAAGATGAGTGGATGTTAGGGACTAAGGAGCACACAGATAACAAGCAGAGCACAGAGGAGTTTTAGGACAGTGGAAATACCCGGTATGATACCATAATAATAGATATCTGTTACTATACATGTGTCCACACCATAAATTTTCAACACCAGTAGAAAACCATAAGGTAAATTATGGACTTTTGGTGACTATGATGTGTCAACCTAGGTTCATTGATTATAACAAATGCACCACTCTGGTAGAGGATGTTGGTAATGGAAGAGGCTATCCATGTGCAGGGGCAGGAATATGGGAAATCTCTTTCTTCCCCTCAGTTTTGCTGGAAAACTTCAATTGCTCTAAAAAAAATAGTTTTAATTTTTAAAAACTCATGGTTTCATGACATCAGTTCCGTTACTTTACAGTGACACCTCAAATAAATAGAAGCCCCTGGACTCTGACAGCACAGCTGGGGGAAGCATCTCTCCCATCCATGGTGTGCTGCTCCCTGTCACTGCCAACAGCATTCAAGTGTCTTTAACTGAAGTTCTGACCTCTCTCTGGTTGTCCAGACCTATCTCTTACATATTTTTTTCTCAGTTTCTATTACAAAGCTCTGAACAGGTAATCTTGGCTTAAAGAACAAAAAGACTTCATGATATAGGATTGAAAATAATATACGTTCACGAAGGAATGCAGTAATCACAAAGAAAAAAAAATCAAGTCACAACACATAAACATAACCAGTAATAAACGGTGGGTGTATTTTCTTACCATCTACTGTCTCTGCTTTGAATTGTGTGTTTGTGCAGAACAGGTTAATAACCCTACCAGCAAGAAGATAACTATGAAATCAATAAACATAATCCTATCAAATAAAACTGAACCCGGTGATCTATCCCCATTTCCGGTTTTTCCTACCAGATTCTTCCCATGTCAGTTCATGGGTAACTCCATTCTTTTATTTCCTCACACCAAAACCACTGGAGTCTTTCGTTTTTTGTTGTTGTTGTTTTCCCATTCTTCTCATTTGACCTGTCAGCAAAACTTACCTTTTCTACTTTAAAATTCCTTCCTGAATCTGACCACTTCTCACCTTCTTTGGGATGCCAGCTTCTCTCACTTGCATGTTTACAATAGCATCCTAACTGCTATCCTTAGTCCTCTTGCTACCCCCTTTCATTTGTCTTCAACTGAGCCATCAAAGTGATCTTAAAATGTAAGTCAGCTGATACACTTCCTGTGCTCAAACTCTCTGGGTGGAATCATTTCAGCTAGAATAAAATGGATAATAACAAGACCAAAAGGAGCTATGTGGTCTGACCTCTGCTACTGCTCTGACCACATTTTCTACCACTTTCCTTCTTGCTTATTCAATTCCAAACATGTGCAATATTCTAAGAACATGCTAGGTACATCCCGCCTCAGCATCTTTGCACTTGATGTTGCCTTTATCTGCTCTTCCCCAGGAATCCACATGGCTTTTGCCCTCATATCAGGTCTTAACTGAAATGCCACCAGCCTTTGCTAGGTACCATGGTTTAGAAAAATTTTGCCTTCTCCATCTCTGATTTTTCACCATAGTACTTAGCATTATCTAATAAACCATATACATGAATATAAATATATGTGTATATGTATATAAATGTTTGTCTGAGTTACTGTCTGCACCCTCCTCAACTATCGCAGACAGAATCTAGGGAGGCCCATAGTCCCTACCCTGGCTGTATATGACCTGTCAGCCTGTACAATCCCCTCCCCTGGAGTGTAGGAGAAGCCTGTGACTTGCTTCTAGTCAACAGAATATGGCATAGATGAAGATATAGCAGATGTAATTAAGGTCCTAAATCAGTTGTTTTTCATTTGATAAAACATAAGATTATCCTGGAGGAGCCTAGGTTGATCAGCTGAAAGCTCTTAAAAGAGGGGTTGAGCTCTTCCTCAAACAAGTTCCTCCTTGCTGGCTTATGAAGTACACAGCCATGTTGAGGAAGCCCATGTGGCATGGATGTACAGGCAGCCTCTGGGACCTGAGGGCAGTCTCCAGTCAAAAGCCAGCAAAAAGCTGGCGCCCTAAGTCATACAGCTGCAAGGAAATGAGTTCTGTCAACAACGTGAATGAGTTTGAAAGTGGATTTTTCCGTAGTTGAGCCTCCAGATGAGAACACAATCTGGCCAATACTTACCTTAAATGCAGTCTCTTGAGACACTGAGCAGAGTTCTGAGCAAAACTACTCCTGACCTCCTGACCCATGGGAACTATTAGATAATAAATGTGTGTTGTTTTAAGCCACTAAATTTGTGGTAATTTGTTACACAGCAATCAAAAATTAATACACTGATTAAAATCTAATCTCCACAAAGACAGGGCTTTTGCTCTGTTTTTACTGGGGCAGGTGTTCAGTAAGTGTTGAATAAACGTTTCTGCCTGCCATTTAAAGCATTAGGCAAGCTGGTTCTATCTTCTGTGGGCATTTTTTTTACCTCCTATCAGGATCCACACGTTGGGCTGTTGTTACTAGGCTCCTCTCATCACTTAAACAGTCCATGGTCTCCCCTGCTTTCAGACTTTTCACTGTACTCTCCCTTTAGTCAAGGTACATTCCCTCCATCTTCCTCCCTAATTGTCCAAATTCTACCCAGCTCTTCTACACATCTTCAGCAGATACAAATTGGTTTATCATGCAGCAGTGATGTGTTTCTATTTTAATGATTTAAACTAAAAACTGGAAATTAGATTTTACGTTTTTTCCAAAGTCTTAATTCAAAGTTTGGGGTGCCTTGGTGGCTCAGTTGGTTAAGTGTCAGACTTTGGCTCAGGTGATGGTCTCACGGTTCGTGAGTTCAAGCCCTGCATCGAGCTCTGTGATGACAGCTCAGAGTCTGGAGCCTGCTTCAGATTCTGTGTCTCCCTCTCTCTCTGCTCCTGCCCTGCTCTCACTCTGTCTCTCTCTTTCTCTCAAAAATAAAGATTAAAAAAAAAATTTAACAAAGTCATTGCACGTTCTTTTGGAATCAACTCAAATTATTTGGCCAATAATAACCAGATATTCTCAGGTTTATTTTTTTCATTTTTTTGTAATGATCTTGTTTTAAAAACATTATTTTAAATTTGTGTGTGTAGTTTGTGTATGAATGTGTGTGTATAATACACATGTTTACAATTATTATTGATAAGATTCATTACTTAAATACCAAGTATTATGCTAGATTCTATTGACTCTATTGCCTTTACTCCTTGAATACCAAAACAATCCCCATAGGATGTTTATTCTCCTTTTTGCTGAGGGAGCTAAGCTAAGAGAGCTAAGATGTGGTTGTTCTAGAAAAGTTCCTGAAGGCCGCATAACCATTTGGCAGAGCTGGGAATGACACTTAGGTTATTTGACTTCAAAGCCAAGGCTTCTTCTAGTACCTTAACTATCTCCTCAAGTAAGAAGTTATATGAAACAAAATACACATAGGGTCAAAATATCTGTAAACAGCATTTGCTATTATCTTATAGACCTATACACTTACTAAAAATAACTACTCATCTTTGACTTTGCAATCTTCCTTTTAAAGGCTCATCAAGTTTATACATTTTTAAAGCTACTGATGGAAGACAATTAAACAACCACAAATTCCCAGGCATATCTTAGAACAAATTACACTTGACTACTAGAAAAAAAAAATGTGTGTGCTGTATGTTAGTGAGAAATGCATGAATAAACGAATGTTTTCTGTCAGATTTCCTGTGAATGAAAAAGTTAAAAAAAAAGCATATGAGTTGGTGCTCAAAATATTATAACCAACCTAGCTAAAGAAATGTACAAGGATATGGACTAACCACTGCACACACTAAATAAACCACTAAGCATTTGTATAGCAGTTAGTTAAGTTTATAAATAGCCACAGCACCCCTCCCTTACTTCATATTCTTGCACATAGAAGCTAAAGAGAATAGTAGGATCATTCTCATTTTAGTTTTTCGATGAACCCCCATACTGTTCTCCAGAGTGGCCGCACCAGTTTTCATTCCCACCAACAGCGCAAGAGTGTTCCCCTTTTCTCTTCATCATTGCCAACACCTGTTGTTTCTTGTATTGTTAATTTTAGCCATTCTGACAAGTGTGTGGTGTTATTTCATCATAGTTTTCATTTGTGTTTCCCTGATGATGGGTGAGGTTGAACATTATTCATGTATCTGTTGGCCACCTGGATGTCTTCTTTGGAAAAGTGTCTATTCATGTCTTCTACCCTGTTATCCAGCAATTGCACTATTAGGTATTTACCCAAAGGATACAAAACTACAGATTCTACAGATTCAGAGGTGCGTGCACTCCAATGTGTATAGCAGCATTATCAACAATAGCCAAACTATGGAGAGAGCTCAAATGTCCATCGACTGATGAATGGATAAAGAAGATGTGGTATACACATAAAATGGAATATTGGTCAGCCAACAAAAAGAATGAAATCTTGCCATTTGCAACAATGCAGGTGGAGAATGTATTATTCTAAGTGAGATAAGTAAGTCAGAGAAAGACAAATATCATTTGATTTCACTCATATGTGGAATTTAAGAAACAAAACAGATGAATATATGGGAAGGGGTGAGGAAGAGAAGAGAGGAAAATAAAGCATAATAGATTCTTAATGCTAGAGAACAAACTGGGTTGATGGAGGGAGGTGGGTGGGAGATGGTCTAGATCCATGATGGGTGTTAAGAAGGGCCTTTAACAACAAGCCCCCCTTGTTGTGACAAGCACTGGATGTTGTATGTAAGTGATAAATTATTCAATTCTATTCCTGAAACCAATAACACACTGTATGTTGGTTAACTAAAATTCAAATAATAAAAAAAAAAGCTAAAGGGAGTAAATCTTCCACAAACAGATCACAGGATCAAATTTAAATTCTACTTTGTACTTCTGCTCAGAATTATAACTACCTAAGCACTGTTTTATAACCTAAGTACAAAATAACATAAGGTCAATTTTCCATTCTGTGTGTGCTTGTGTGTATGTGATTAAAGTTGTAAGTATAGCCAGCAGCGTGTTTGCTTAGTGTAGAAGGATTGTTATCATGCAAATCTATGGCATTTGACTTACTTAATGAAGCAGTATAACAGAAAGCCTCCAACCAGCCTTCTAGATAAATAGAGAAGAGTCACAGGGCTACAAGTTGATGTTGCCAATAAATACAACATTAATTTATAAAAGAAGGGATTAATTGCTTCAATGACACTGATTCTAAAGATAACTTCAAAGAAAAATGATGAGAACATTGTGTCCCCATAGTATAATCACTGCAAGTCAGTAACCCCTGATTCCTATTGAATGGAGTCACTCAGGCCATTTATTAGGCTTCTAAACTCCTTATGTGGGCAAAGAATAGTTTTACTACTACTATGATAAATGGTAAAAATTCATGTAAAGTTCTAAGAAATGTGAGGAAAACACAAATTTGAAATTCATAATTAAGAATATAAAAACTGGGGTGCCTGGGTGGCTCGGCTGATTAAGCGACCAACTCTTGATTTCGGCTCAGATCATGATTTTACAGTTCAGGAATTCAAGTCCCACATCAGGGTCCTCACTGACCACGCAGAGACTGCTTGGAATTATCTCTCTCCCCTCTCTCTCTGCCCCTGCTGTGCTCTCTTTCTCTCTCTCAAAATAAGTGAAATAAACTTAAAAAATTTATTTAGAATGTAAGAGCTGATAACTAGTTTTTTTAATTTTGAATTTAAATTAAAAAGTAAAAGAATGGATAACTAGTCTTTTTTTTTTTTTAACTTTAGAAAACGTGGAAGAAAAGGCTGCTTCACAAGTGAAATGCTGATCATAAAATACTTGCCCAGTCATTACCATATAGTTATTGACCTCCAGTCAGAGAAGACTTATTCAGTGTTAACCATGGAAATTCAATCATTAATAATAAAAATGATGATAATACCTTAATAATAATAGCAGTACTAATATTTTAAATGATAATTATAGAATAATCATATTAATATGAACAATGATAATAACTAAATTTTATCAAGGACTTGCTATGTGGTACCCTTTGTGTCATTGAATTTATCCACATATCATAAGAAATAGATAGTATTAGTACACCATTTTAAAGAAATGTTTAATAGGCATATCACAGTCAATGTTTACTCTTGAAGAATAGGCTACATGTGTACCTAGATGGGCAGGAATGGGTTCTGTAAAGAGTAGGTGAATAGACTGAAACATTTTGCCATTATGTCTTCCCTCCCCTTCATTTTACTTTTAAATCACAGATAATTCAGAGGTAAAGTATTGAAACCATTAGTCTTTTCAAAACATTTTTGTAGTCAAATTAGTAAGACCTTTTATTTTGGTCTTCACATTTCTCAAAGTACTTTCGCTTCATTGTAAAAATATCTTTTATCTAAATTCCTTGAGGTGAATAAGTATTGCTATCATTACATGGAAGAAAATGTTGCTAGATAATTAAGAGCTACAGTGTCAGACTGTCTGAGTTTGTATCCTGACTTGTTCAGTTCTTAATTATATTAATTCAAACTAGTTTTCAACCTGTCTGTAGCTCAAAATTTTTCATTATACAAATAATAATAGTAACCAGATCATGAGTCACACTGATATATAGATTAAATGAAGTAATAGGAGTAGGGCATTTAGAACATAGTAAAATCTAGGTGTATGTTAACTCTCATTTGGCAAGTAAACAACCTGAAGAACAGAGTCCAATGTCATAGAGTCAGAACTAAAAATTCATAATCATGACTTTTAGATTCCACATTACTGCTCCTCTATATCCACCATGCCAATTGTTTCCAAACTTGACTTTTGGATCCTTAGGTAAACCAAAGAATTATTCCAAGGGATCTTCAATTTCATAAAAGTGATAATAATAATAGGATATAATATATATTAAGCTTGTACTGTATGTTAACCACTATGCCAAATCTCTTACACAGATTTTAATTTAATCAAAATCCTATTAGATAGATATTATTACTTATCCATTTATAGATAAGGAAAGTAAGTCTAAGAATATTTAAGTTGATAAATAACTGTCCAAGGACACAGTAGTAATTTCCTGGGTTAGAAATCAAATTCAGTCAATGTGGCTTAAAAGCTCAAATCTTAACCACTAACTTTTACCTACTGACTTAACATAAATAAATAAATGGACAGCATCTCACCACTAAAATTCATCATATTCAAAAGTTGGACACACCACACTGTCCTCCACTATCCCATCATCAAAGAACCTCAAATGCAGTGTAGTTCTCCAAGCATATATTCCACTTGTTTATACCATGGCTGCCTTAAAGAACCCACATTTTCCATTTGTTTCTGGAGCATTGAAGATAAACTACTACAATATACCCAGAGTAGATGCACTAAATGGTACTGGTTTCTTTCATACCTATAATTATAATATCTGTCCTCATGCAGAGTGTGAAAATATATACATATTTTTGGCATGTATATTTCCAAATTTCATTGAATAAGTGTAATTTAAGCTTCATCATTTTGCTTGAAGTTGTATTCTCAAGAAAAGATAAAAGTACATAATACATAACTTTATTTAGTGCCTATTTAGATGCACTATTTATTCAATTAGATGATATCTAGTATCCTGATACTAAGATTTTATGCTTCATTTTTTAAATTTGCATGACTTTTAAAGTAGAAAATATATTCAGGTGGTGCAGAAATTTTAAAGGTAGTAAAGAATATTAACTTAATGGAAAATCTTCCTCATATTTCTTAATCCTAGTCATATAATTCACCTTCCCACAGGCAACCATACAGTAAGTTCTTATTACCTTTCCAGATATATTTACATATATTTACATTATATATATAAACTTACATATATACATATACATACATATACATATATGTATATATGTTTATATATATATGTATATATATACATATATATGTATATATGTTTATATATATATGTATATATACATATACATACATATACATATATGTATATATGTATATGTATGTATATATATATATAAACTTATATATATATAAACTTATATCAACTGTATATATAAACTTATATATATAAACTTTTATAAAGTGTATATATAAACTTATATATATGCACGTATATACATATACATATACATACAGATATATATGTATATGTATATATGTATATATAAATTTCCCCTTCCCCATTTTTATATTCATATGCCTTCTGTGGTGGTGCCAAATTGTTTTCCAAAGAGCTTGTTCCAATTTACGGTCATTACTAATTTATAAAACTGCCTGTTTTAGTTTTTCCATCAATACTGGGAGAATATTTGCATTTATGTTTCATGCTTAAACAAGGTTACATATGCTGGGCATGTTGGCAGGCTGATCAGCACCAAAGTTAAACAATATAAACCTTAATTTAAAAGAATAAAGTTATGTGCATTAACTCTTTAGTGATAAGAATAAAGATTTTGTTAACATGCATCTAAGATCTGAAACAATAAATATATACCCAAAAGCTTTTGGAAGTTCTTGGAAGAGAAGTTTTAATCATCACAGAAGGTTAAATTATAACTTAAATTTTTCAGTTGTAGAAAAATCTCAGTGACATCAGTGATTTTATTTCTATAGAATCATTATCTTTTGTGGGCAATTGATAAGATGTGTTAATCACCTTAAAAACCTAAGAAGAAAAAATCTCAAATGGCAGGATCTCTGCCGAAAACTTTTTTTTTTTTTTTAATTTTTTTTTCAATGTTTATTTATTTTTGGGACAGAGAGAGACAGAGCCTGAACGGGGGAGGGGCAGAGAGAGAGGGAGACACAGAATCGGAAACAGGCTCCAGGCTCTGAGCCATCAGCCCAGAGCCTGACGCGGGGCTCGAACTCACGGACCGCGAGATCGTGACCTGGCTGAAGTCGGACGCTTAACCGACTGCGCCACCCAGGCGCCCCCCGAAAACTTTTTAAAAAATTATTTGTTTCCTTGTTGAAAGCCAACTATGTGACTGAATTTTTCCTCATAAACATCACGCAATATAATTTGTCCAACAAGTCTATGAGGTTAATGATATCAATACATATTTAAACACCAGAAAAATGAAACTCCACAATATTAACTAGCTCCAGGTGACACAATTAATATGGTATGGTAAGTAAATGAATAGGTAAATGTTTCCCATAAGTACTAGTCACAAGATAAATAGACAAAACATTGTTGAATGAAAAGATTAAACATATGATAGCTGTATAATTGCGCTAAGCCACCTAAAAAAATATGTCTTACCTCTAAAGCAAATGACAAAGAAGGAGTGAAAGGCTTCAGATGACCAAATCTACACAACATTAAGAACACCAAGCAATGGAAAGTTTCCAGTACAGCTGCCTTAGGTCTGAAATAAATATCATTGACATGTATTAGCTTTAATATGTTCTTTGTATGTTTACATGTTATAATTCATACGATGAAACACATTTTTTTCTAATTTTCAAGAAATACACGGTATGTTAATGTATTTAAGGAGCATGTGCCTCTGAAGTTGTTTGAAAACAGCCATCACACTAAGAAATAAAATGCATTTTCTTTTTAAAGAAAATCAGTTCCTAATCAATCTATTGCTTAGTTTGAGCACTGATGAGTTAGGATGAAGCATATGCTCAATTAATAAATAAAATATCAAAGAACTAAATTTCTAGCATCCAAAGTAAATGAGACTCCTGCCACTCACTAAATACTTTTATACTTCATTCATTTCATTTCATTTTTATTTATTTTTTTTTAAATAATGTGGATTATTTATTATTGAGAGAGAGAGAGACTGCACAAGAAGGAGAGGGTTAGAGAGAGAGGGAGACACAGAATCTGAAGCAGGCTCCAGGCTCTGAGCTGTCAGCACAGAGCCCGACATGGGGCTTGAAATCACGAACCGCAAGATCATGACCTGAGCCAATGCTTAACCGACTGAGCCACCCAGGCGCCCCATACTTCATTCATTTTATTTATGTATTTATGTATTATTTACGTATTTATTTATTACTTCATTCATTTTAAAAATGACTTGCAGGGGTGCTTAGGTGGCTCAGTGGGTTAGGCTTCCAACTCTTGGTTTTGGTTCGTCATGATCTCACGATTTGTGAGATGGGAGCCGCATGTTGGCCTCTGACCTGACAGCATGGAGCCTGCTTGGGATTCTTTCCCTCTCTCTCTGTTCCTCAGCCCACCACCCTCTCTCTCTCAAAATAAAAAATGTTTTAAAAAAGAGAAAAAAATGACTTGTAAGGAAGATTTTAACTCTTCTAAAATAATGAACTGTCAATTTCTGAAATATTGGGAAAACGGATAATGTATGATTATGCCTAATATGATAGATAGCACAATTATAGTCCTTTGTTATCTATTTTGTGATGTTCATTTTTTTGTATGCATGGTATTCTTAAAATTCAAACTCTAAAATAAGTGAACTAAGCATGTTTATGTATTTGAAACAGCATCAGATATCAAGCACAGGTAAGTGTTTACAAATTATCTTGTAATGATTGGAATGAACAGCTTTTTTTATTAGCATAAAATAAGCTTCTTATGACATTCATTTGTTGGATAAATATTTTTTGTAACAGGTAAATAGTATTGTTATGACAAGTGAATTTTTTGACTAAAATATTCTTGAATTAATCTCATAATACAGACATATTGTTTAGTTAATTTAGATTATAATGGTATAAAGAAAAAAAGTGAAGAAAATATAAAGTAGTTTATTTATTTAACTTAAATATTTCTTCTGCATCTATTTTTAATTTTTTTAATGTTTATTTATTTTTGAGAAAGAGAGAGAGAGAGGGAGAGAGAGTGTGAGCAGGGGAGGGGCAGAGAGAGAGGGAGACACAGAATCCAAAGCAGGCTCCAGGCTATGAGGTGTCAGCACAGAGCCCAATGTGGGTCTCAAACTCATGAACCATGAGATCATGGCATGAGCCGAAGTTGGACACTTAACTTACTGAGCCACCCAGGCACCTCTGTTCTGCATCTATTAATTATGACTGTTTCTGTAAAACTGAATACAAATTTTTATACAAAAGAAGAGAACATTTTTTCAAGTATTTTAAACTCAGTTAAAACAGGGTAACAATTTATGATTTGTTTGTATTCAAGTAATGTGACTTATCTTTTTGTGAATAAGATATAAAATCAATTTAAAATTTTTCTCCTTGTAAAATAATGCTATATAATTGGTATAAGCTATTTTTTAAAATTGGTATCTGGGTAGGTTCCAAGGGAAAGAAAAGGAAATTTCTATTTTATTTACTTTTTTAAACTTCATTTATTTACTTTGAGAAAGAGAGAGAGAAGGCATAAGCAGGGGAGGAATAGAGAGAAAGAGAGAGAGAATCCCAAGCAGGCCCTGCACTGCCAGTGCAGATCCTGACTTGGGGCTGGTCCCACAACCATGAGATCATGACCTGACTGAAATCAAGAGTTGGACGTTCAACCGACTGAGCCACCAAGGTAGTCCATAAAATTTCTATCGTAAAACACAATTAATTTCTATTAATTATATTCTATTCTTTGCTTTTTAATCTTTTATATTGCGAGAAGAAATCTACATATAGAGAAATATATAAAACAGAAATATGCAATTTGATAATTTTTAACAAATCAAGAACCTTGTAACCACCACTCAGTATCAGCACCCCCAAAGAGAACTATTACCTCCTCAATACTTCTACCTTCCCTCTATCTCAGAAAGAATCAGTACCCTTTTATGATAATCATATTCTTTTTGCTCTGTTTTAAATTTATATTTTTACCACATTAGCATAAATTTTTAAAAATTCCTGTATAGATGTTTCTTTTTACTTTTAATAAATGGGATTGTATTGTATGCACTGTGTGTATCTAGCATCTTTCACTTAGTGTTAATGAGATGCATCTTTGACGTTGCATGTAGCAGCAGGTCATGCTTTTCACTCTTGTATACTGTTCATTGTGTGAATATACTGATATTCATGCATCGATCTGCCTTGTAAAGGACATCAGGACTGTCGGCTACACTTGTTTATTATGAAAAATGCTGTCTGAACATTCTTTTCCGTGCCTTTAGACTTCCAGGTAAAATTGTTTATATGTTGAAATTTAGTAAAATCTTCAGTATTTCAAGTTAGTTATCACAATATAAACTCTCCCCTCAGTGTGTGAGCCCTTCATCAGTAGGGATTGTCAATACTTTTAATGATAGTCATGTGGGATAAAAGGTGTTTTCTACTCATAAAATTTGCAAACAGCATCTCTAATTTGAAGATTTTATTTTTTACTATCTTAATGAGGGTTAATTATTGAAGAACTGACTTTCTTAATGTTATTATAGTCTAAGTAATCAATTTTATCTTTAGGAATAGGGATTTGTGTGTACCATTTAACATTTTTACCTACTTTAAGGTTATAGAGATACATTACTATGCTATTTTCTGGAATATTGGTTTTCCATTCACTTGTAAATCTACAATCCCCTGGCCCCAGGATTAACTTTTTATGGTGTGAAATATTTGTCAAGTTTATTTTTCTTATTCCTATGTGGAAATCCAATGTTTCCAAGACCATTTATTGAAAAGACAGCCTTTTCCCATAGCTCTGCAGGGACACCTTTGTCACAAATCAAGTATGTATGTATATATATATAGATATTTCCTAGGTTCTCTGTTTTAATCTTTGTGCCAATAAAGCATGTCTAATTACTGTAGCTTTATAATAAATCTTGATAGCCAGTAGTGCAACTATTGCCATTTTGTTAAATCTCAAGACTGTGTTGACTATTACAGGTCCTTTTCATTCCCATATACGTATGTCTTAGAAATGCCTACCCAATTCCAGAAAAAGCCTTTTTACAATTTTAATTCCAACTGTATTAAATATGTAAGTCAATTTGGTGAGAATTGTAATGTTTATAATACTGAGCATTCCAATCTTTGAATATAGTTCTCTCTCCATTTATTTAGTTTAATTATTTTTCATAATATTTCAATAATTTGACAATGTTCTATAGAGATATTTTACTCATTTTTTAAGTTTTTATTTTAATTTCAGTTAGTTAACGTGCAGTGTTATATTAGTTTCATGGGTACCATAGAGTGATTCAACACTTCCATACATCACCCAGTGCTCATCACAAGTGCACTCTTTAACCCGCATCACCTATTTCACCCATCCCCACTTTCTACTCCTCTCAGGAAACCATCAGTTTGTTCTCTATAGTTAAGAGAGAACTTGTTTCTTGGTTTGTCTCTCTCCCTCTTTCTTTTTTTCCCTTTGCTCATTTGTTTTGTTTCTTAAATTCCACATATGAGTGAAATCATATGGTATTTGTCTTTCTCTGACTGACTTATTTCTCTTGGCATTATATTCTCTAGCTCCATCCATGTCATTGCAAATGGTAAGACTTCACTCTTTTTTGTGGCTAAATAATATTCCATTATATGCATATAAAATATATCATTATATATAATATATCATCATATGGAATATGTATTATTACATATATAATATATGTCATTACATATATGTAATATATATCATATATTCTTTACCCATTCATCAATTGATAGATTGCTTTGATCCATTTTGAATTTATTTGGTGTATGGTGTATGTTTCATTCTTTTGCATGCGGCTGACCAGTTTTTCCAACACCATCTATAGAAGAGATGAGTTTTTCCCAATGAATATTCTTTCCTGCTTTGTTGAAGATCAATTGACCATATAATTATAGGTTTATTTTTGGGTTTCTTATTCTGTTCTATTGATCTATGTGTCTATTTTTGTGCCAGTACCATACTGCTTTGATCACTACAGCTTTGTAATATAACTTGAATTCCAGAACTGTGATGCCTCTAGCTTTTTTTTTCAAAATTGTTTTGGTTACTCAAGGCCTTTTGTGGTTCCACATAAATTTTAGAATTGTTTGTTCTAGTTCTATAAAAAAAGAGTTACTGGTATTTTTATAGGGATTGCAATGAATGTGTAGATTGCTTTAGGTAATATAGACATTTTAGTAATATTTGTTCTTCCAAAGCATGAACCTGAAATATCTTTCCATTTCTTTGTGTCATCTTCAATTTATTTCATCAACATACAGTTTTCAGAATACAGGTCTGTGTCACCTCTTCGATTAGGATTATTTCTAGGTACCTTATTATTGTTGCTGTAATTATAAATGGGAATGTTTTCTTAATTTCTCTCTCTGCTGCTTCATTATTGGTGTATAAAAATGCAACATATTTCTATACATAGATTTTGTATTCTGTGACTTTACTGAACTTATCAGTTTTAGCAGTTTTTTTGTTGGAGTCTTTCAGGTTTTCTATATGGAGTATTAGGTCATCTGCAAATACTGAAAGTTTTACTTCTTCGTTACTAATGTGGGTGCATTTTATACCTTTTTGTATCTGATTGCTATGGACTTCCAGTACTATATTGAATACAAGTGGTGAGAGTGAACATCCTTGTCTTGTTCCCGACCTTAGAAGGAAAGCTCCTAGTTTTTCCCCATTGAAGATTATATGAGCTACAGGTCTTTTGTAAGTTGCCTTAATGATGTTGAGGTATGTTCCCTCTATTTTTATCACTTTACGACACTTTTTTTAAAGTCTATTTCTTTATTTTGAGAGAGAGAGAGAACGTATGCAGGAGGGACAAAGAGAGAGGGAGAGAGAGAGAATCCCAAGCAAGCTCTGCACTGTCAGCATGAACCATGAGATCATGCTCTGAGCTGAAACCAAGAGTCAGACACTTAACCAACTGAGCCACCCAGGCACCTGTGAGGGTTTTTATCATGAATGGATGTTGTACTTTGTCAAATGCTTTTTCTGAATTTATTGAAATGATCATATGGTTCTTATCCTTTCTCTTACTGAGATGATATGTCATGTTGATTGATTTGTGAATACTAAACCACCCTTGCAATCCAGGAATAAATCTCAGTTCATCATGATGAACATTTTTTTAATGTATTGTTGGATTCTGTTTCCAGTATTTTCTTGAATATTTTTGAATCTTTATTCACCAGAGATATTGGCCTGTAGTTCTCTTTTTTGGTGGAGTCTTTATCTGGTTTTGGTATCAAAATACTACTGGCCTCATAGAATGAATTGGAAGCTTTCCTTCCTCTTCTTTTTTTTTTTTTTTTTTTTTTGGAATAGTTTGAAAAGAATAGAGATTAGTTCTTTAAATGATTGGTAGAATTCCCTGGGAAGCTTAGACCTGAACTTTTGTTTGTTGGATTTTTTTTTATTATTGATTTGATTTCTTTGCTGGTTATTAGTTTGTTCAAATTTTCTATTTCTTCCTCATTTAGTTTCAGGAAGTTATGTGTTTCTAGGAATTTATTTACTTCCTTTTGGTTGGTCAATTTGTTGGCATATACTTTTTCATAATATTCTTTCATAATTGTTTGTATTTCTGTGGTATTGTTTGTTATTTCTCCTCTCCCATTTGTGATTTTATTTGAGTCCTTTCTCTTTTTTTCTTGATAAATCTGGCTAGAGGTTTATCAGTTTTATTGGTTTTTCAAAGAACCAGCACCTGGCTTCAATGATCTGTTCTATTGATTTTAAGTTTCTGTATCATTTATTTTAGCCCTAATCTTTATTATTTTCTTCCTTCTGCTGGTTTTAGGTTTGTTTATAGTTGTTTTCCTAACTCCTTCAGGTACAAGGTTAAGTTGTTTAGTTAAGATTTTTCTTGCTTCCTTAGGTAAACCTGTATTGCTGTAATTTCCCTCTAAGAACTACTTTTGCTGCATCCCAAAGGTTTTGAACCATTGTGTTTTGATATTTATTTCTTTCCATTCACTTTTTTTCATTCCTTTGTTATTTATTTTTTTTAAATTTTTTAAATTTTATTTCTTAAATTCACATCCAAGTTAGTTAGCATATAGTGCAACAATGATTTCAGGAGCAGATTCCTTAATGCCCCTTACCCATTTAGCCCATCCCCCCTCTCCCAACCCCTCTAGTAACCCTCTGTTTGTTCTCCCTATTTAAAAGTCTCTTATGTTTTGTCTCCCTCCCTGTTTTTATGTTATTTTTGCTTCCCTTCCCTTATGTTAATCTGTTCTGTGTCTTAAAGTCCTCATATGAGTGAAGTCATATGATATTTGTCTTTCTCTGACTAATTTCGCTTAGCACAATACCCTCTTGTTCTATCCACGTAGTTGCAAATGGCAAGATTTCATTCTTTTTGATTGCCGAGTAATACTCCATTGTGTGTGTGTGTGTGTGTGTGTGTGTGTGTGTGTGTGTGTGTGTGTGTATATCCCATCTTCTTTATCCATTCATCCATCGATGGACACTTGGGCTCTTTCCATACTTTGGCTATTGTTGATAGTGCTGCTATAAACATTGGGGTGCATGTGTCTCTTTGAAACAGCATACCTGTATCCCTTGGATAAATACCTAGCAGTGCAATTGCTGGGTCGTAGGGTAATTCTATTTTTAATTTTTGGAGGAACCTCCATAGTCTTTTCCACAGTGGCTGCACCAGCTTACATTCCCACCAGCAATGCAATAGAGATTCTCTTTCTCAGCATCCTCGCCAACACCTGCTTTTGCCTGAGTTGTTAATGTTAGCCATTCTGACATGTGTGAGGTGGTATCTCATTGTGGTTTTGATTTGTATTTCCCTGATGATGAGTGATGTTGAGCATTTTTTTCATGTGTCAGTTGGCCATCTGGATGTCTTCTTTGGAGAAGTGTCTATTCATGTCTTTTGCCCATGTCTTCAACTGGATTGTTTTTTGGGTGTGGAGTTTGATATGTTCCTTATAGATTTTGGATACTAACCCTTTATCTGATATGTCATTTGCCAATATCTTCTCCAATTCTGTCAATTGCCTTTTAGTTTTGCTGATTGTTTCCTTCACTGTGCAGAAGCTTTTTATTTTAATGAGGTCCCACTAGTTCATTTTTGCTTTTGTTTCCCTTTCCTCTAGAGACGTGTTGAGTAAGAAGTTGCTGTGGCCAAGATCAAAGAGGTTTTTGACTGCTTTCTTCTCGAGAATTTTGATGGCTTCCTGTCTTACATTGAGGTCTTTCATCCATTTTGAGTTTATTTTTGTGTATGATGTAACAAAGTGGTCCAGATTCATTCTTCTGCATGTCGCTGTCCAGTTTTCCCAGCACCACTTGCTGAAGAGACTGTCTTTATTCCATTGGATATTCTTTCCTTCTTTGTCAAAGATTAGTTGGTCATACATTTGTGGGTCCATTTCTGGGTTCTCTATTCTGTTCCAATGATCTGAGTGTCTGTTTTTGTTCCATCTATGCACTTTTTGATTTCTTCTTTTATTTCTTTACCTATTCATTGTTTATAGCATATTATTTCACCTCCATGTATTTGTGCTTTTTGCAGATTTTTTCTTGTGGTTGACTTCTAGTTCCATACCATTGTGGTCAGAATGGGTACATAGTATGACTTCAATTTTTTTCAATTTATTGTTGCTTGTTTTGTAGCCTAATATATGATCTATTCTGGAAAGTGCTCCATGTGCACTTGAAAAGAATGTATATTCTGTTCTTTTAAGATGGAATGTTCTGAATACATTTGTAAAATCTATCTGTTCCAGTGTGTCATTCAAAGCCATTGTTTCCTGGGCGCCTGGGTGGCGCAGTCGGTGAAGCGTCCGACTTCAGCCAGGTCACGATCTCGCGGTCCGTGAGTTCGAGCCCCGCGTCGGGCTCTGGGCTGATGGCTCAGAGCCTGGAGCCTGTTTCTGATTCTGTGTCTCCCTCTCTCTGCCCCTCGCCCGTTCATGCTCTGTCTCTCTCTGTCCCAAAAATAAATAAACGTTGAAAAAAAAATTAAAAAAAAAAAGCCATTGTTTCCTTGTTGATTTTCCATTTATATGATCTATTGATGTAAATGGGGTATTAACATCCCCTACTATTATTGTATTATTAGCAACTAGTTCCTTTATTAACTATTTTTTGTATTTTTTAAAAAAACTTATTTATTTTGAGAGAGAGAGTGAGAGAGAGCGAGCATGAGTGGAGGAGGGGAGAGAGAGAGGGAAAGAGAAAGAATCCCAAGCAGGCTCTGCATTGTCTGCACAGGATCCAATGCAGGGCTCAACCCCATGAACTGTGAGATCATGACTGAGCCAAAGTCAAAAGTCAGATGCTTAAACAACTGAACCACCCAGGCACCCTTGTTTTATGTATTTGAATGTTCTCCTGTTGGGTCCATAAAAAATTACATTTGTTACGTCTTATTGTTCAATTGTCCTCTTTATTGTCTCCTTTATTATTATATGCTGCCCTTCTTTGTTTCCTGTTACAGTCTTGATTTAAAGTCTCTTTTCTTGGAGTGCCTGTGTGGCTCAGCTGGTTACGTGTTTGACTCTTGGTTTCAGCACAGGTTATGATCCCAGGGTCATGGGATCAAGCCCCATCTCAGGCTCCAGACTGAGTGTGGATCCTGCTTATGATTCTCTCTCTCTCCCTGTGTCCCTCTCCCCAATGCATACTCTCTCTAAAACAAAACAAAACAAAAAACTACACTATTGGTATTAGCTTATTGCTACCTCTCATAAGTATATGCAACCAATAGAATTATAATCTTTAAAATGTGAGATCCTGATTCTTCGGATCTGGGTTAATTATTTCAGAGGGAACTGTGACCTATTTTTCCATTTTATTAGTTCATGGCTCTGTCGGTACTTTACTTCTAGTCTAGAAAAGTAGGGATACAGAGCCCCCCAAAAATAAATTATAAACACAAGTGTTTATAGGTGCATGTTCTAAACCATCCCATTAACCAGTATGTTCATTTTGATCTTGATGATTTGGTGATTGATAAAACTCCAGAATCTGCTGTTATTCCAGAACACCAATTAAGCATTCCTTGGGAAAGTAACATAATATTTAATATAAATTAAGCATGTGTTTCCTGGACTTTTATTTTTACAATTTCCTGAAAGTAATGGTATTGGTTACCTACTTAAACAATTACACTACAACAAAGATAAGATGTCAAGAATGACTGAGTTTTTTTTGTTTTGTTTTGTTTTGTTTTGTTTTGCAGTTTTTCACCAAGTTACAGTATATGTAAACTGTAGAATACGTGAATTTGGGAGTCACATTGCTTGGGTTTCTACTGTGTTCTATCTCTTACTATCTGTCTGTCTGACTTTCTTAGCCTGTAAAATGGGCTTTATAGTAATTCTTATCTCAGGGCATTGTTGTAAGAATTAATAACATATTCCATGGCACATATTAAGTGTATAAATATTGGTATTAGTATTAATATTAATATTTGATAAATACTAAGTAATAATGAATAGGTATTTTTCTACATACTTCCTACCATAAATGCATTTTAAAATTGTGCAAGTGAAATCATTTTCTCACTAGGGTAGTATTTAAAGCAAGATTCTTTAAATATGATGTGTGAGGGAAAGGACATACACTTTAAGTACATAGCACACACATTCTGGCATATATGTGAACTGTTCAATGGCAAAGGAAAAGTACCCAATATGTTTCATATTTTATTAATTACTCAGAGTTATGGTCTATGTTTTGCCAAATTACTCATTACACTTATAAGTTTTCTTTAGTAACTTTAAAAAACCTAAAAATCATTTAAAAGGCTTAGATTGTAAATGCATTCTTGATTTTACAAATTGGATAAACTACACTGTTTAACAACATACTGTGAAATTATAGTTTCAACTTTATTTTTTAATAACAAATGTTTGATGACTATTGAAGTTTCACATATATTTTTAAGACAACATTATAAACTACACAAAAGGAAAGAATCTCACTTCTTACCTTTGATCCAGAAGAAATCCAATGGAGGTCAATGTCAGAATAACGAAGCAAACCCTCAGAAGGAGGGTAACTTGTGATAGTCCCTGTCAAGCAAATACAGAGACCAAAGATTCTTTAGGAGAGTTATCAAAAAGAACATTAGAACTTAAAGCTGTCAAGAAAACCAGCCTCAAATTTTATTTTATATTACACCATTTGTCACTGGCATTTTTCAAAAAGGCTAATTATGCACCAGACATTTTGGTTTCCTTAATGTCATTTAGTTATCTTACTGAACGCTTGGGAGAATCAAGTGGACACTTCCACAGAACTATTTTGTTTAAAATATTCTTTCTAAAAATTCTCCTTTAAAGTTATGACTGTCATAATTCTTTGAAACACCTGTGCCCCACATATGGAGAAATCACTTACATTTTTATGAATAAATAGCACAGTCCAATAGTTACTTTTATTATCACAAATTCTTTGTGGTTTCAAACCCAACACTGTTTTTAATACAGAAAATATTTAAAGCAGAACGTGTTTATGCGTGCCAACACATAAATAAAACATATTGCACGAATATATATTCATATTTGATGAAATCTACAGATTTCCTATGTACATGCCAAGGGTTATCTTTTCAATTATTGTAATAAAACATTTTAATCATAATTATAAATGAATTATGCATTTTGTTTACATGTCAAAATTTAATAATGTTTATTGAGCATCTACTATTTTATAGCTTCTATGTTATATATTTCATATATTTCAATTCTTTTCTTTAGTCCCAACAACCTTACAGATAAGGTATCATTATATCTGCTTCATATATGAATAAGGTAACTTTTCCATCGTCACATAGAAATAAATGACACCTCTGAAATTCAAAATACATTTCCCTGACCTCAAAGTATGACAATGGTGGAATAAATATGAGCACAAACCTAAACAGTCAGGGGCAGAGAGGTTGCAGAGCTAATATTTAGGGTCAGATGAATACTGTTTTCATGTGAGAGTGGATCTGTAAAAGCAAGAAGTTGGATGCACACCCCTTGAATGATTCCCCTACTCACTGATGGTGTTTATGTTGCATCTTAATGAGAACACCAGAAGTGTGACACAGCAAAGTGGCTAATAGAGTTATCAAAACATGCAAACACTCTTTCTCTGCTTTTTCATGAAATACCTAGAGGTAATTTCAACTCATTTATTAACTAATATATATACCTACAAAAACTGCATCTGTCCACAGTTTTAAACAGTAAGCAAAAACCATCAATCACAAACACTGTTCACGTCCAATACCCCCTCTCCACACTGCCTTATACATCAAGCCTGACCTCACAGCCAACTTATAACACCTCTCTATTCAGTATCGTATGCTTGGATGGTACCCGGAATTTAAAGGGATTTAAAAGCTTCCAAAGCAATAGTTTTCTAGACGAGTATTGATGAGTAATCAAAAATATGAATAAAAAATATCGATTTGTTTTGGAGTATGGGGACTAGGTAAGTATCAGATATAAGAGGGAAAGCTCAGTGGACACCAGAATGTTTTAGTGGAGAGCTATAGAGTGCTATTTGGATATGTGGAATTCAGCAATGACTGCTTTGGGACAATGCAGCAAAAGTGCCAGAAAATTATTTTCAGGGTGGTAGAAGTAACTAGGTCTGTTTAAGTAGATTAATGGCTGTTTAAGGGATATGTTCTAATCCAAGAGCTTCAATTTCTACTTAGAATAAAACTCAAAAGTCCTTACTCTGGCCCATATATAACATATCCCCTTACCATATTGCCCCCTAGTAATCTCTCTGCCTTTCATATCACAAATTTTGTTCTTCTTTCAACATGGCAAGCATCCTTCCCACTCAAGTCTGTTTTATTTACTGTTGCTTCTATTGGAACAACTTCCCCCAGGGATCCTTAGAATTCATTCCTTTATTTCACTGAGGTACTATTCAAATGGACATCCTTGTCTGTCATATATAAAATAGCACTTTTTCATAATCATCTATAACCTTATTCGTTATATTGTTCTCCATACAACACTTTTGTACAATTATACATTTATACACTTATCATTTCTATACAATTGTAGGTCTGTCCATTCTTTTGTTTTTGTTGTCTGTCCCACCCCACTAGAATGTAAGCTCCATTAGAGGTTATGTTTTGTTATTCACTGTTATATCTCAAGCATCTAGAACATTTCCTGGCACATAGTCAGTACTCAAATATTTTTCTTGAATGACTGACCAAATGAATGAATATTTTATTACATTTTTTTTTACATTTTATTACATTTTATTACATTTTTGTTTTAATTACAATTTTGTTTAATGTTTTATTACATTTTTGTTTTATTATGTTTTGTTTTAATGTTTTATTACGTTTTAATTTTTGTTTTAATGTTTTGTTTTGTTTTAAGAAATTTAATAATTTCTTAAATTATCAATTGGTTTAGTCAATACTTTAACACTTTATAACATTAAATATATAATTTCCTATCAGTTTTTTAGTTTATTAAAATTAAATTATTTTAAATGAGTTAAAATTTGGTATTTCATAAATTAATATTAATAATTTAATATCATATATTAAGTGTTTCAAAGTGTTAAATATGTTAAATATTAAATCCTTTAATATTTATTTCATTCCTTAAAGAACAGAATTGTCCTAAAGACAAGAGTCCACTTCTTTATTTAACTTCTAAGGTTTTCCATAGAGCATCATTTGATAAGCTAATTAAGGCATATAATCAATTAGTTATATCTAATTTCTACATATTCATTTCATAAATGTTTATTGAGCATGTGCTAGCCATCATAGTAGGTATGAGTTTAAGAAAGTGATCAAGATGGACAAAATCTCTACCCTAGAAAACATACTGCTTTAATCCCTGATTATATCATCATAGGCCAGCTATACTAGAGCAAAAAGGGAAAAAAACAAACAAACACATAAAATAGGATGGATAGGCTTTGACCATAAACATTTAGACTCCTGTGTTTTAAACAATATGTGAAATGACTTAAAGACTGTTGGTTTTTTATAACAAATAAAACTTTATTTTTCATTGGGTTAAATCTCATTTCATACATTCCACTACTGGTAAATCTTTTATGTAAAATATTGCTGTCCTAAAATGCTAAGATGGAATTATTCTAAACCTTTGAATGCATTATAAGTTTTTATCACACACACAAACACAAAAACATACGAAGAAGACCATAACTATGAAAGTTTTATCAAGCAAGGAATTATTTTTCCTTTTTAAAAGTTATCTTTCAAATCAGCAGTTCAGTTGCCCTTATTTCCATTGAAGTTTCCTAGTGCAGCAATCACTGTACAAATTTGTATGCCTGAAAAACTCTACTTCTGTGCAACTTACTTTTAAGGAAAAAACAAAACAAAACAAAACAAAACAAAAACAAAAAAACACCTCAGAAGCAGCATTAACTACATAGCAATTCTAGTAGAATTACATGTTTGATGCAAACTGCATAATCAATGAGTTGTGGGAATCCTTCCTCTGCTCACTAATATAAAGAAGAAAGCTTTTTGCTTCTTGACTGGGGATATCACCCTGTTAACATTACATGGAAAAACACTGTTGATCAACATAACTACCTTTCATACTTCCCCACCTGACAAATCTCACAGAGGGAGGTATCAGCTCCATACGCTGTGTCATAAAATACTCCTATGCCTCTATGTAAACAAATTCTTTTTTAAAACTTTGTTGTTTCGTCAAAAATGCTTTGATAATATTTTCTATGATTTTTTTTTCAAAGGACTTCAAAATGAAGATGTCTGGATTTTGGGATTCTAACAAGGTAGTACGCTTTTAGGAGTTTGTCTAAAAGGTGTCTGAGAAGAACCACTAAAGTAATTATTTTGATTCAAAATGCTTCTCTTCCCAAACGTTGTTATAATGAGGTCAGAATCGCCTAATACTTAAACCTTTGTGACTTGTGATGTGAAGGCAGCAGACTGGGTTTGCTGGCACAGCTGCTAGTCTGCCTCACCCAATCTGTGACTGTGGGCTCCACCTTCCAGAAGCTGTAGAAATCCACAGAAAGTGCCAGTCGAGTCCAGTATACCAGACCATGCATGGGAGAAAACCATGGAGGTGAGAGAAGGATTAGTAGGGCTTGTAATATTAGAGCTTACTAAGGACTGGCAATAGTTCATGGCCAGGCTGGATAACCTCACTGGGCACTGGGTAGAGAAGACAGAAGGGTCTTGACTGAGTATCAGTTAATCATTAATCCCAGGGTGAGCAACCTCAGAATGAAAGGTCACACAACAGTTGCTGGAAGAGATCTATTTTGACACGATATCTTTCTTAGTTGTTCAGTAAAACTATTTGGGGGATCATTGAAACTACTCTAAGTTATCAGTGTTTGCTTCAAGATCTCACTGAAATCTGTACACCAACTTTCGCTATACTTGTGATAGAAAACTCTTATTATTTTTTTCACTAAGAAATAAATGGAAATATAAGCTATATTTCTTTCAGTTATACCCCAAAACACAAAAAAACAGGAAATGTTAAAGGACAGTCTCAGAAAGACAAATTTTCTTTTCATGAGGATTTCTTTTATTAAGAAAATATGACTCCTCAGAACTGTGTATTTAGACTTTGAGTTTCCAAAGTTGAGTTAAAATGTCTAATTTTTACACATTTTTCATAAATAAAACTAGGATCTTAATTCAAATTATAAGAAGCTTATGATTGGATTTATTATTAGTATTAAAGGAGCTACCTGATAGTGATCAAATTTTGGGACAATACTAATAATATGAAGATATGTTCAATTTCATAGTTAATATTTCACTATTTAATGTAAATTATGTTTTTAATGTGTGATTTCTCACTTAATTATAATACAATTTAGTGTACAAAAATTATATTTTTCATTGGAACTCACAATGAGCACTTTTCTAAGTTCCTGAAGGTTATGCTCATCAGACAGGTAGTTTTTTAAAATATCCTTCCTTTAATACACACATATTACATTATTTCATAGCTTTCAGTTATAACTGATGCTCATTTTGGCTCACATTTCTTTTTTTCACATTACTTCAGTTACCACCTAAAAACTTTAGGAAATTAAATTAAATCTCAGTGGACTGCACTGGAAGAAGAAATTAGACACTGGATACTGACCTGAGAGAGTTCATGTAAGACCTAAGCTAGATCTAATTTGTGCAAGTGACACTGTAATACAAGAGTACAATTAAATATATCGACTTTATTCAAAGAGTCTCTTAAAATATGTCAACATGAAAACTTTAGTTACAAAACTGTAGTCCCCATAATATTTTACAGAATACAGCATACAGGGGAATTCAAAACTATAAAAATCTGTTTCCAAATTTATATTGGATATTCAGATGCCTCATTAACTTGAAATATATCATCAAATAATCTGTTAAAACCTATATGCAGTAACTTTATTACACATTCTATTATAAGACTGTTAAATATTCAAATTCTTTTGAGTGTGTCTATTATTTGAAAGGATAGCATTGCTTTTACAGTTTTACTTTGGAAACATGCTAGTGTGTCCATATTTTCATTTCAAACGTGTATTCATGATATCACCCCATGAACTGGACCCTGGCAGCTAAGGAATTGATTTCCCAAGCATTACTAAACCAAAATCAACATAGAAGTCTGTGGGTCATATCACTAAACTAAACACTATATATTTAAATGTATGCATTTCAAGTTTCAGCAAGAAAGGAATGTGCCTTTTACACCTTTGTGGTGGCCATCAAATTGCTTTTTTGACTCCCAAAGTTATTTATACAGAACTTGCACACATAAAACAAGTAAGTATTTATCTACTCTGGTATATGCATAAACAGAAAAGGCTGTGGGACCACAGCAGGGCCCCCAATTACAAGTCAGCCACAACTTTTCTATGTGATTATTGGCTACAGTGAATCTGGAAAAAAAATATTGCTGTTGGATGTTAATGTCTTCATATGCTTTTAAACATCCCTGAGACGAGAATGGCACTACAGAATCTTGCAAATAAGCAACCTTTTTTTCCTAGTTGCACAGCATGTTTTTAGCAAAGAAAAACATGTGTGGGAAACAAGCAAATACACCTTTCAAAATTAATTTGTGTCAGGAATGAAGCTATTTCCAACTCTAATTTCAGTCTGAAAAGGATTTCAACACTTGGCATTTCTCTTTGTCAATATATCTATACGAGTTTCTGTTTTTTATGGCAGCAGAAAAATCTTGTGATGCCTTGCTATAAGTTGAATCTTTTAATATACACCGGGGCTAGCCTCATTTCTGCCCAGGAAGTACTCACTCATGCATATACCCTGAAATCTCTTGGTGAATTTAAGAGTTTCTATTTAAAAATCAAAATGGATAAATTTATTTTTTAATTGTTTTCAATGTTTACTTATTTTTGAGAGACAGAGAGAGAGATAGAGTGCAAGTGAGGGAGGGACAGAGAGAGAGAGGGAGACACAAATTCTGAAGCAGGCTCCAGGCTCCAAGCTGACAGCACAGAGCCTGAACCCAAGAACCTCAAGATCATGACCTGAGGCGAAGTCAGACCTTAACCGACTGAGCCACTCATGTGCCCTCAAAATGGGTAAATTCCTAATTGTGTTTCTATGAATTGGTAAAATTTATTTTGGGATTTTGTTTAGCACAACTAAAAAAAGTTTGATTAACACAAACTATGCTCGACAGTGATACATATATCAAGAGTTAGATATTTAGATGTGGATGATGTAGCTTTTCTTCTGGTTTCATTCAACCATGGAAAACTATTAATACATACATATTTCAGTAATTGTTTAGGTAAAAAAAACTAAGATAACAAAATGGAAACTAGAATTCATTGTTTTTTGTTATAATCAGTAAAGTCTATTAAATATTTTCCTGTAGGTTTTTAAAAGTCATTGTTTTTGGACAAAGAGTACATATGAACTTATCTATTGTCACTACTTGTAACAGTGTTTGGTTATTAATTTTAAATGTAAAAAAAAACACAAACATGTATGAATAATACCAATTAGTAAATTCTTTCAATAATGATAAAAGGTAAAATGGGCCTTCCTTAATATATAATCTAGTAATGGCTACAATTACTTTTGGTAAATCTATTTTATTAGCAGAATACCCAGACACATACTATTGGTTGCTCAGCCAGAAAATATCTGCCATTTCTTCTGTTCTAATACTATGCTGATTTTGTGCAGGTATAAGGAAGTAATGTGCTCAAGGGGAAAGTGAGCTCTTTATCCCCAGGGAATAAATTATGCTTGGTATAATTCATTCATGGTTAATTCATGAGCTGGTATTAGTTATTGGTTCAGTGTGGACATGTGAATTAGTCTTGAATAATGAGACATGAAAGAATATTTGCTGGAAAATATTCTGGGGCTTTTTTTCCTCCTTCCTCAATAAAATGAAATTTACAAGATGTTCTAGAAGAAGTGAACTTGCTGCCTGTGAATACAGGATGCCTGAAGTTTCTGTAATTATCTTATGATGATGAAAGTCAAGAGAATTATAGAGAAGACTTTTTGGAAGCTCTGCATGTCTGAACTGGTGAACTAACAAATCCCAGGAACACTTGCCTCTAAATTTCCAGTTATATTTAAGACATATTTAATTGGATATTCTGTTTCTCAGAGCAGCAGATATCTAAAAGACACTCATGCCATAGACAATTTAAGTGAAGGTATCCTGCAAGAAAGTTTATATATTATCATGTATTTTATAAGTGTTTAAAGCACATTTTTTTGAAAAAAAATTTAAATCATATATTTATATTTATCAGTGAGAAGGATTTATAGATATCTAACATTTGTTACTTTCGTCTACTTAATTTTATTTCCTTTTTCCTATATACTATCATCTAGTAAATTTTCTTTCAAGCCATTCTTTCTTCTTCACTGACCATGAGGATCCTGTGGAGTAGACCCTGTTCTCCCATTAATGGAATGATAACACTGACTGGTTCAGGGACAACCAGATGAACCAAACCATAACATCAGACTCCAACTTGTGTCCTTAATTTCTGCAGTTCTTTGTTTGGTGGCATTTAAAGCTAGAGCTGCTGGTAGCCATCTTGTCACCATGAAGGCTGAGTCTATAGGAGAATCTGCACTGAGAAAAGCACAGCTACAAAGAAAAATGAGAAAGCTCCTGGTAACATTATTTGACTCATTGCATCAGCACTGCCTGAAGAAGAAATAGTCCGAACTCTTCAGTTATAGGAGTTAATAAATTTACCCTGGGTTGAGCATCTGTCACATACAAGCAGTGAGTCCCACCTAACACACTCAATAACCTACTTCAAGTAGACTTCTTTCTTGTAGTTCACTGGTAGAAGATGTATGGAGTATTTGTAATTGTTCCAGTGGCATTACTATACTAGGAATAATAAAATGGTATGTAATTATTAAGAATGATTCCATAGGGTTTTATATTAAATTATTAAAAATAACCCTCTAGTGTACCCATTTTTTCCACATATATTATTTGATAATTTCTATTACATATAGCATTTTAAAAACTGATATCTGTAAATAGCACAAATTTGTTCTTTGAAAAAAAGTAATTTATTTTTCTTGAATTCATGGTCTACTGATCCAATTTGTATTCATTTAAATTTCTTTCTGGATTTTTGCATCTTTTTTGGACTTTTCCACACTATTCTTTATGTATGAAGATAACTTGTCATGTTTTATTTTTATCACATTGTCTTTTATCACTATATAATGGGTTTTTTTAAATAACGGATGACTCTTAATACACTAATTTTCTCTTGATCTGGCTTTAAATTCTTAAATAGATCATTGACTTTCTCATATCTGTTATCACATCTTTGTGTTCTAGAAATTTAATGTGCCTTATCATTTTGATAGTCTTGCTTTTTAGATTTTCATAATTTTAATTTCTTTTTAATTTCATCTTCTGTATCTTCAAACATACTAAATTTACTAAATTTATATTCTCCTTCAATTTCTAACATCTGTTGTTTTTGAGAGTTTGGGTCTGTTGTTTGTTGTTTCTGCTAATGCTTTGTCATGATGGCTTGCTTTCTCCCAGAATGTTCCTGTGCTTTTTAACTGAGTTCATAATCATTGGAACTTTATCTGTGGGAATACTCTGACACTTGGGTTTAAGGGGATTGCCCCAAGCATGCTTTGAACATGGGTCTTTTAGACACATGAGACCTAATCTGAGGACACTTTAAATTAAATTCTTAGTTTAGGTTTATAGATTGATAGTTAGTATAAATCCCAGACCCATATCTGAATGAGAGTTGGTTTGTGGTTAAAAATTCTCAAGGAAGACTTTTTATTCTGCCTCCCCAAAGCCAAGTCAATATCAATAGCATATAATTTGATAGACAGTCTACACAAGAACATTTTGGGTATAACTAATTTATACTTAATAGTCTAGAAAAAAATAATTTACCTGTTTAAACAGGAGATAGTGCCAACATTAAAGTAGAAATTACAGAAAAGAATAGAGCACAACTATAAAATGGGGAGTTAATTTTCATTTTCAGATAAAGTGACAGATAATTTTCTCACAAAATTTTACTTACAGCTTTATCTGCAAAGGTCTCTTCATAAAATGCTAGCGTCAAAGCAAACTGTACAACTGCATATATCCTCAATAGATGAGACACCGATGATGAAAAGGGAACTTCTTTCCCGGTGACCTAGGAAGACAAGAAAGAAGCTTTATTTTGCTCCCTGGCTTATTCTACTCATTGACATTCACACCAAGTAAAGAGGAGATGTGTAAAAGAAAGGAAAAGCTTTGCTACTTTTTTTTCCCCAAAATTACTCACATTCTTTTTCATTTTGATAGAAAAACATAAAAGTTCAGAAACTTGTTTTTCATTTCAGAAGCATCATGATTATGATTTAGTCTACTTTATAACAAACTGGTATAAGAATTGATTCAGCAACATGTACTGATGACAAATACAACTAACATGAACATAAAAATATGAATACAGAAATATGTCCAGGATTATACATGAAAGTAAAGAAAAAGAAAAAAATGGAAGGTGATTTTTAGTAGTGGAGATAATCATGCCTGAAAGGGAAATATTACATTATTGGAAACAACTTTCCTAAATTATGGAGTTTCCAAAAAATACCACAACTCTACTTTTATAATGCAAATTTAGGCATAAATATGACCTCAGAGTATTCACTTTGGATTATCTATTGAAAAATAGAAAAAATAATAAATGGATCACAGCAAAATAAACTTTTTAGAGCTGAAATAAAGCAAATTATTTTCATCTATATCAGATTAGCTCATTGTTACATAACTGATTTTGAACATAACTAAAAATATCTGGGAAATTTCAGCAAAGCAGCTTCCATAACTGGATGAAAAAACATCCTCATTTGGATCAAGAGTTTTAAAAAATAACAATATTAAAATTAAAAAAAAGATATTATTTCCTTATAATATTGGCTAATTTTATACTTACAATTATCTTTGAAACCAACAATAGCTTACCCTTTCTGTTGCTTTCAGGTTACTATTAATGACAGTTATTTTAATAAGGAACCACAATATATATCCTGAAAGGTTGAAAAGAAAATCCTTTTTTTCATCTCTATAAGAATTCCAGATTGAAATTGAATTTTTCATTTGGTTTCCAGGGTTTGAAATCTCCACCTCACTTATTTTTGGGTTTTAATGTGATTTCTGAATTTATTGCTACTGCTGTACCTCAGAATGAATAAGGTTATGATCTAATCTAATAACCACATCATCTTGGTGTGGCTTTTGACCTTCCATTCTAGAGACCTTATTTATTTATTTATTTTTAATTTCAGTATAGTTGACACACAATGTGACATTAGTTTCAGGTATACAACTTAGTGTTGTGACAAATTCATACATTATGCTATGTTTGCTACAAGTATAGCTACCATCTATCCTGGTATACTGTTATTACAATATCATTGACTATATTCTTTATGCTGTGACTTTTATTCCTGTGACTTATTCATCCCATAACTGTAAGTCTGTACCTCCTACTCCCCTTCATTCATTGGCTGTGCCAATTTAAATTCCCACCAACAGGGTACGGGGATTCTTTTTCTCCACATCTTCACCAGGACTTGTTATTTCTTGTCTTTTTTATTTTAGCCACTCTAACAAGAGTAAGGAGATATCTCATTGTGGGATTGATTTGCATTTCCCTGATGATTAGTGGTGTTGACCATCTTTTCATTCTTTCATGAACAAAATGAAAGAAGCATCTTTAAGGCTCCATCTCTAATGTTTTAGGATTCTGTGACCCAGTAACATACGTTTGCGTAGTTTTTGCACTACATAAAGCTTCTTTGCTGTAGGTTTGAGTGGATCCGAAACCTAGCCTCTGCTGCTCTGCCTCTGAACCAGGCTCCCCAGTAAGAGGCAGTGTCATCCTGGGAGAAGGCCCTCCTCTTATCGGCCCCTAGGTGGTACCTACTCAGTAAGTTATGCACCACAGGGCTGTATCTGCCGAAGGGAACATCTTTTTTTTTTCAGATCTTCATGAAGTCGACATACATACAGGCTGGCTGTTGACCTGACGATATGATACTAATCTTTACCATCACCAACATGAACTCTATTTACCTCTGGGATTTCTTCACTTAGTCCAAGTCTTGGTTTACCTGGACTCCATCCTGGTCCTTTAAATAGGACAGAAAACTTATTGAAGAATCCAGGTGTGGCCCAGAATGTAGTCCATATGTAAACTAAATGGTGGAACTAGAAGAACAAAAATAGAGCTTATTTAAAAAAAGAAAAACTCATAACAAAAATATTAAGTACAACTAATCATACATTTTATTTTCTTTATTTACTGTTCAATGACATTTGTATATTTTTTCTGTAATATACAGGTTATGTATAATGTGGTTAATGTAGATTAATGTGCAGTTGCATTCCAAATTGTAATTCATTCTATTCATTCTGTGTCCTTTAAGTGTGTTCTTGTCAATATTTCTGAAGTGCCACAAAATTATAATTTTGAAGTTAAAGAAGAGGAGAATTATTTAGAAAACAGCACAATAGAAAAAAAAAATAAGTTAACAGCTTTGCTTCCAATGGAATTAACCAGCACCTGTGAACTCTACATCCGCATCTAATGATATTCTTTCTAGAGTCTTGCTAAATGGATATTAAAGTTGAACACAGAAACACACAAATATTAAAAATAGCCCTTTATTTGCTGTATTGAGTTATAGACAATCATATCATATTTAAGGAAACATATTCAAAGCCATTTCTGCATCTTTTAGCAGGAATCCACATTCTTTAAATAACACATTTGACATATGCAGTACTTAAAAGTATGCTCACGCATGAGAAGTACTCAGTAAATATTAGCAATTAGGGTAATTAGACATATATTCCATACATGTGATAATAATGCATCATAGGTTAAAAATAGTCCTAGAGGGGGGCGCCTGGGTGGCGCAGTCGGTTAAGCGTCCGACTTCAGCCAGGTCACGATCTCGCGGTCCGTGAGTTCGAGCCCCGCGTCAGGCTCTGGGCTGATGGCTCAGAGCCTGAAGCCTGTTTCCGATTCTGTGTCTCCCTCTCTCTCTGCCCCTCCCCCGCTCATGCTCTGTCTCTCTCTGTCCCAAAAATAAAATAAACGTTGAAAAAAAAAAAAAAAAGTCCTAGAGGTTGTACATCAGCTACAGACGCTAGAAATGAGTTCTATTAGAAGTGAAATAAAAAACTAATGTACTGGGGCGCCTGGGTGGCTCAGTCGGTTAAGCGGCCGACTTCGGCTCAGGTCATGATCTCGCAGTCCGTGAGTTCAAGCCCCACGTCAGGCTCTGTGCTGACAGCTCAGAGCCTGGAGCCTGTTTCAGATTCTGTGTCTCCCTCTCTCTGATCCTCCCCCATTCATGCTCTGTCTCTCTCTGTCTCAAAAATAAATAAACGTTAAAAAAAAAAAAAAAACTAATGTACAAAGAAGTTTTGGCTCTATGGGAATTTGTGGTCTCATTGGCATTTTCACTGTGTGTTAAAAAATTTAAACTGCTAGGATTATAAAACTGGTTTTAAAATTGCTTGAAACATTACAATAAGTAATCTGAAGCAATTAATGAACAATGTAGGGTTTAGTGGGGTAGATTTTAAAGTGAATAGAAATTCCAGATGGAAATTTACACTGGGGCTTAATAATAATAATAATAATAATAATACAAAACTTACTGTGCTTAGGAATTATAACATATATTAATATACTTATCTGATCTGTTATTTTGAAAACTGACAACATTTCATTGGTCTCATTGTAGACATAGCCATGAGAAATACATGGTGACTTTTTAAAATAAGGAGTACTTTCCCACTTATTTGCCTTCCAATGCCCTTAAATCCTGGACTCCAAATGAGAGCAAAGTGAATGTCCTATACCCAATATACAGGGGGGACAAATCCCTCTCCACCTAGTGGAGGTCATCCTCTGTTGCTTTTGATACGTCTGAAGGAAAGGTGAGAAATTTAGCTGAATATAAAGGAATACCAGTGAAAGCAAGTATACGTTTTTGTAGGTTCAAGAACTCCTAATTCACTCAACGTTGCCAATATGACATTTTTGACAATGTAAGTGAGAGTCTAGAAGCCTATGTCTTGTACACAGTTGTGACAAGGAAATTTTTACATGAGGACAGAGGCCTGGGGAACTGAACCTGACACAGATTCAACATCAGCTCATAAAAAGTCTAATCATCTGATTTTTGTTTCCCCCAAATCCTGTCATCTAACTCCTTGTGCTGCTAGTGTTGTGTGGTTTTCAGCCTCTCATCTGTCTCAGCGATGATCCCCTTGCCCTCATCAGGAGTGTACGCTCCCATATCCTTGCTACTTAAGGATCAGAAGGAAACAACAGGTTCTGCAGCTCCTGGGAGCTTGTTAGATATACAGAATCTTGGACACACCTCAGAGCCAGTGAACAGAATCTGGGCTAAATTTAGTAAGATTCTTGCATGATTCATATGCACATGAAGTTTCAAAGGCTCCTTTCCAGAGGACAAAGACCAAGCTTTTAATGTCCTTATTACAGAGATAAGACTATACCAAGTGAAAAGGTAGTTCTCAATGTATTACTTTTAAATTAATTTCAATTCTATAAAGTTTATTAAGAAAGTACTCTGAAATATTTGCTAATATTCTCCTGAGGGATATAACTTTAGGAATGCCCAACACAGAGAGAGGGAAAGACAGAGAGACAGAGCTGGCCTACAGTTGAGAAGGAAGAAAATGAATAATCAGCTTTTCTCACTTGATAAAAACACCATTCATTTGAAAAGTGGAGGCAATTTGTGACGGCCTTTTCTATGAAGAGGCAGTACAGTGTAAAAGTTAAATTGAGTTAAGCAAGTTTTGGGCTTGGCCTGCAACACTCCTTGGTTATGTCTGAATCTGACAAGCTGTGTATGGCTGGTTGAATTATTTAAATCCTGGGAAATTCAGCCTCACCCTAAAAAACGAGGATTAAAAAGTACCTCTATGTCATAAGGTTTGAGTAAGAGTTTCATTAAATACGCATGCTGAGCTGCTAGCGATACCCTGTACATAGTAAAAGCTCAAGAAATGTCCATTTATTTTGTTATTTTAACTTCCTTAAAAACTTTTAAGAAATAGGATCAGAGAGCAGACCTGACGGGAACCTGTAATTACCGCCCTTCCCGAATGCTATAATCCTGGTTCTATGTACAGAGCTGTCACTGCCTGACCTCTTCAGCTTCTCAAGCATTCTTATCTTTTTCTCATTTGCTAGTCCCTAACCCCAGGAGTGTTTGTGGTGCTCTGTTGCTGACGGATCGGAGCTTCACAGACATTCCTCATTTCTCTAGTGCCAGCCATTGAGATCAGTGAACAACCAATACCACATGTCTAACAGAAAACTGGTCTGGGGCTACAAGTCTTAGCAGGTGAGGTAATGTGCAGACCTAACCAACTCGTAATAGCTCCTGACATTTAGGTCCAAGTAGAATAGGGCAAAGGCCTCATGTTGAATTTCTAACCAGAGTCATGCGGCCTTGAAGCAAATATTTTTCTTACTGTGGTATCAGCCTTTATAATGCATTTACTACTGTTCCTTCTGAATCCATGAATATATTTCAGGTCTATTCTGAGAAAGAATATGTTTGCTTGAAGGGCTATTTTTGAAAAAAATTCTCTGTAGTAGGTATATTTGAAAGTTCTTAAAATGAGTTGTTTTCAAACACATTTTGCCCAAGTTAATTCAAGATTTTGCTTGAGTGTCAGAGTTACTTCTAGCTTCTTTTATGGTTAAAAAAAAAATTTCTTTTCAGGATAGTGTGAGGTACTTTTACCTTTCAACAACTGATCTTTATTTTAGCTATAAAATTTGTGAAAGGATATAACCAATTCAGAAATAATAAAATCAATTACATTACCTGCACCATGAATGGTTCAAATGTATTAATGGGATGCGTTAGACCATATACAACTTTTTCATTTTCTGCCTCGAATGTCCCTGGAAGATAAACATTAAGGATATGATCTTTGACTTTCTATGAGCTTAGGAGGTAAGTTAATATTTTTATGTTCACATATATTTTACTTACCAAAAATTCTATCCCATATAATAAGAACGCCAGCATAATTTTTGTCAATGCAATAACGGTTTCTGCCTATGACACACAATATTAAAAGAAAAAAAAAAGGTTTTGAAAAATGAAGTTATACTTTTGAAACATCTTATTGTATTTTAGAACCCATTCACAAAATTAAGACTTATGCAACAAAATGATTTTCCTAAGAATCTCTTTTCAGTGACAACATTAGATTATTTGCTAAGTAAATTGCTTTTATTTTATTTTTTTCCTATTGAGTTAATTTTACCAAAATGACCAGAGAATTCCTTAAAACTACATATATTTGGAATTTCCCCAGATTTCTTTTTCAGAGAGTGAGAGAGAGAGAGAAAAAGAGAGAGAGAAACAATGTGTGTGTGTGCATACAGGGGAGGGGCAGGGGAGAGGGAGAGAGAGAATCTCGAGCAGGCTCCATACCCAGTGCCAAGTAGGATGCGGTCCTCGATCCCATAATTTTTTAAAAAATGTTTTTGCTCTTAATTTTCCAGTTGTTTAGAAATCTGGCATAATTCTGAGTAATTTTACTTTTTAAAATTTTACTTTTTACTATCAAAGAGTAGTGTGTCTGGTGGCTCAGTCAGTTAAGCTCCCAACTTCAGCTAAGGTCATCATTAAACTGTTCATGAGTTCAAGCCCTGCATCAGGCTCTGTGCTGACAGCTCAGAGCCTGGAACCTGCTTCAGATTCTGTGTCTCCCTCTCTCTCTGCACCCTCCCCACTCCTGCATGCATAGTCTCTCTCTCTCTTAAAAATAATCATTAATTTTTTTAAAAAAGACTATCAAAGAGTAATAATTAAAAATTAAATGGCCCAGAAAAAGGCAATAGGGAATAAGATAAATAATATATGTGTATTCACATTTGGTTGATTTTTTAAATTTTGAAATGAGTTGCTATCTCTAGCTCTTCTCTCTGAATCTTTTCCAGGAAAAAAAATTTTTTCTACTTAGACTGAGACTTTACTATTTATTTTAATCATGAAAGACATAAGTGAAAATTAAATTACTCTTAATTATTTTTATTAACTATTAACTCAAAACATATATATTTTCTTCCAAAGTATTCAAATTATAATTTAAAATGAAATAGTTGGGCATTGTTTCTTTAATAATAAAAAAATGCTTAAATATGTACCCCCGTATTCACATAAGTATAAATCAAAGGAAAAATATTAACCTATCAAGCCACTGCTCCAACAAATTCAACTGTCTTCATGTGTCATTTCTTTGCATGCCTTCTATACATGTTAATATATGTTTGAAAGTGAAGACACACAGGACAACCTCTCCAGTCCAAAAGTAGTGTGGGTCTGGCTACACAAACGCACAACCCATTGCTATATATGGGCTAAACAGTGGTTCTTAGTTGGAGGAGAGAACATCTTGCTTCTCAGGGGAGATGTGGAAATGTCTGGAGAATTTGTTGAGAGTCACAGCTGGGAGGGGATATTATCTGCACTTAGTATGCAGAAACCAAAATCCTACAATACAAAGGGTAGCCCCATTCCTAACCTCCCACCTCCAAGTGAAGAACTATCTGGCCCAAAACATTAATAATGCTGAGGGTAAGAGGTGCCTCGGTGGCTCAGCTGGTTAAGTGACCAACTTTGGCTCAGGTCATGATCTTGCAGTGGCTCTTGCTGACAAAGCCTGAAGCCTGGTTTGGATTCTGTGTCTCCCCCTCTCTCTCCTCCTCCCCTACTCAAGCTGTCTTTCTCAAAAATAAAGAAATGTTAAAAAAAATAATAACACTGAGGGTAAGAGATGCGAACATAAAACAACAGGAGTGGGAATGTGCCCTGAAGCTAAACAGAGAACACTAGCAACTATTTCTTCTTCAGTATGGATTTATTCTTCTCCACTCCTTATGCTTCCTTTACTGTGAAGGGAGCCCCAAGAGTATAACACCCTTAGTCTCCCCAGCTTCTCGCTAACAATTCTCCTTGGGACCAGGAATGTATGTGAAGTTTGGAAGAGGAAACTGAGCATGTGCAGCCTGACCCCACCCACTTCTCTTCTTTTTGAAGGGAGATGATGGGACTTGTGTTTCTGCTCTTCTCCCTGCCAGGCAGAAAGGAACCCACCCCTTGGGAAGGCAGGCCTGCAGTGTTCCAGCGCTGCCTGCGATGCCTGCAAACTTATGAAAACAGAACAATAGTATTTATTATTTTATTACTGTCTTCCTTTTCTCAGCACTATGTATGTAAGATGTATTCAGGCCATCACAAGTTGCAACAGTTTGGACATGTTTTTTTTGGTATGTAATTCCCCATTATATGAAAAGTCTACAAATTTATCTGTTCTCCTGCAATAAGCATTTGAATTTTATCTCTATTTTTTCCATTACATAAAATGCTGCTATGCACATTCTTATACAGGTCTTTTGGTGCACACATGTAAACAATTCTGTTATGCCTTATGCTGGTATCTTTAAATCTTAAGTACTAGTCACATGGGATTTTTTTCTCTGTCATGCTAATGCAGTTCACAGAATTTAGGCAAAAAGTGAATTTCTGCCTATTAGGCTTTCCTGAAATCGCAACAATTTTCAAGACCAGAGACTTTCTGGTTGTATATAGGAATGACCCTCAACATTGGGTCAGGTGGTACCTTCAACATAGAAAGTGTGTATCCCCTCAGCTGGTTAAGTTGTTTTCCACTACAACTAAGGAGATCTAGACAAAAAGGAAAATCCAAACAAGATTTTTTTCCCCTCCAATCATTGCTTTGGAAAAGAGGCTTGTCCAGGTGCGATGGAAGACATGATACCTATTTATACACTGAATGGTGACTATGTTGAATAATTGTGATGAAAAGGTACAAAATAATAGTATTTTTAAAGAAATGAATAAGGAGAAAAAAGGTCAAATTTCCTTACCATGATGAACCCGATGATGGCTAGGAGTATTAAGAATCAGTTCCAAAGGACCAAGGTTATTAATGATCTGTTTAAAACAAAAGCAATATTTATACACAGTTATCGATAAATGTGTACGTATACTCACATTAACTTTCCATGTGGGTCAAGAGACATTTCAAGTTTCAAGGTTGACTTCAGAGTCAGAAGAAGTTTCTCTGATTCCTGGGGTTCCTATGAAAATAACAATAATCTCCTAACTCTATTCTGGGAGGCAGTACAGTAAAAGGTTAAGAGCGATGCTGCCTAAATTCAGCTCCAGGAGCCTCCGTTTATTGCTATGTGATCTTGGGAAAACAACTTAAGCTTTCTATATTCAGTTTCCTCATCTTTCAAATGGAAATATTAAACATATCCACATAATAACATTCTGAGGGTTACAAAGTGTACGGTATTTATATACCGTGTCAAGGCACACTTCTCTCACATCTCCTGTCATTTCACGCTCTTCACCCTTCAACTATGTCTTTGTTGATTAATGGTAACAGCGCATCACTAAAGAAGGGAAGACATCATATTACATTTGCTTTGTGGTTAGTTGAGAGTTGGTTCACCCAATAATCAGCCATGTTACCTACTGCATTAGGGTGATTCTGCTTATTCAAATAGAATCCTTAATGGCCTTTTACCTGTAGATGTACCATCTTTAAGTCCAATTTACAGGCACAATTAAAAATCAAATGTAGGGGGGCTTTTCAGTCAGTTTAGTGTCTGACTTCAGCCTGGGTCATGATCTTACAGTTTGTGAGTTGAAGCCCTGTGTAGAGCTCTGTGCTAACAGCTCAGCCTGGAGCCTGCTTCAGATTCTGTGTCTCCCTCTCTCTCTGTCCCTCTCTGCTCACATTCTGTCTCTCTGTCTCTCTCTCAAAAATAAATAAAGATTAAAAAACATTTTAAGTCAAATATATAAAGGGGTATTTTTTTCTCAATTAAGGACCCTTCAGAATGTGGTCTATAACTCTTTAATGTTATCTCTCAAAATTTCCCAGTGAGAATCCCCATTCCAGGGTCTGCAGATTCCGAGGAGTGTAGGAACGAGGTAGGTGTCATAAAAAAGAGCAGGTCATATAAGACATTTGATATGCTACATTAACTGGAAGCAATATTGGGAACTCTTTTAATTTTGATTACATTATTCTTCCATCAATTATGGCAGATACTAGAATGTTTACTTGAATTATGACCTAGGTCAATTTGTTTAGAGCCTACTAATGACAAAATCAATACATTGTTATATTTTAAGAAATTACCACTAGAGTTACTTTCCATTTATAGGATATATGAGGAAAAAGAGGTAAGTTAGATGATGCTTAGGGGAAAAACATTCACTGACAACGATGATACTTGAATTGGCAACAAGTCAGTGGTACGAGGAAAGAATAGAGAGATGCGACTGCTTAAGATAAAAAGATATATAAGATACGTAACAACTAGATGTAGTATGATGGTCTTGTGAGAATACCAATTTGAACAAACCAAACATAAAAGACATTTTATAGGCAATGCGGGATAAGAAAATGATTATATAGAGGGTATTACATAGTAAATAATACTGCTTTTATTGAAAATTATAATGGAGTTTTGTGTAGGGGGAAGTAACTGTTTTTTTAGAGTTGTATAACTGAAGTATACATGACATGAGATCTATGTCTTGCTGAAAGATATTTGGAAATGAAAAAAGAAAAAGAAGGATAACTAATGAAAATGAATCAAAATCATAACGATTTTTTGATTGAAGTGATGGATATACATAATGCACTCTATTATTCCACTCATCTAAATGTTTGAAAAAATTAACATAAAATTCTAAATAAAAGAAATAATACTCTAGTAATACAAAGTAATGTTCAGTTACCCAGTTGGAAGTATTAATAGATCTCTAAAGTCCCAAACAGATTTCTAGATTGCAACTCTTTATATAGCAGGGTTTAATGACTTTTGGGCAATCTCTGACACTAAAACACCCAGTTTAAAGTTGCTGTGCAAATGTGAACAGCTGCAGTAGCCACACTATGCGCAGCTTGTGGGGTCCTATACTCTTGAGATAAAAGCTGCAGCAATGTTGCCACATGACAGTGCTGCATGTCTCCATAGGGCAGGTGCCACCATCATCTCCTTACTAAACCCATTGTATACACATCTGAAAGCAGCAGCCCTTGGTTTCCATCCTGCTGCCAGGCTTCTAAGGGATTGTCAGTTTTCATTATGCAACAGACAGAAATGTTTACATTCAAAGGATGTGTAATATTTCATGTCCTATATTGATTTAACCACCCTCCCTCTTTCTTTTCTTTCTCTCTCTTTCTCTTTTCCTTTCCTTTTCCTTCTCCTTTCCTTTTCCTTCTCCTTTCCTTTTCTTTCTCTTCTTTCTTTCTTTCTTTCTTTCTTTCTTTCTCTTCTAGCGTGGTGTTTTATCACCATTTTTAAAGTTATTTCCCTGAAAAATATATTATGAACCCAAAACAACAGAATTTTTGGATAACTCAGAACAGAATTCATTTATACACAAAGAACTATCCATATTTTTTTTAATTCCAGGAGTTCAAAATACTGTGAATATGTATAATATGTATAAGGATATCAGACTACATTCCTATCAAATCAGTCACAAAAGATATCATTCCACAAATACAGTACTAACAGCCAGGGATTGGGAAGGGAGTAAGTAGAAATAACCCTATATTTTATTGGACTCCATTGCTTTGTACTTGGTGGAAAAATATTTGTTAAGAAGAAGGATGGTGATGGATAGAGAACAAGAAAGTGGGGTTTCTCAGCAGTCAGAACATTGAAATCTGATGCTCAGTTCAAGCTTTGTATCTCTGGCAGAATACCAGATGGGAAAAGAGAAAACCATTTTATCCTTGTTTGTCTCTTTGGTGCCTAACATATGTTACAAAAAGAGACAACAAAAGGGGGTGGAGGAGACTATGGTGACCAGCTTCTGCTACCCAGATGCATTTCTGATCCTTGGTCTTGGCGTGTGTGCAGCCAGATTTAAAGCCACACAAATGGTGAGTGCATTCAGATGGCTGGAGCCTTGGCTGAGTGCATTATTTTTCTAATGTCAAGCACTTTTCCTCAAAGAAAATCTTTTGCTCCTGCAGGCTAAAGCATGGTGATATCAATATTGAAAGTCCCCCCCGCCCACTTTTTTTTTTTTAAGTTAAAAGCCAAGTACAACACAGGCAACCACAGTCAAATTTCCTGGTAGTGTCTATGAGTACCTTGGAGCTGAGGAAGACCACCTCGGGTGGGAGATGATTCATCATTCAGACAGCCCAGTCAGAACCTCTCTTGTAGAAAACGCTTCTGACTCAGTCATGGAGAAGTCATCAATAATTAATAAGGTTTGAGCATAACGACTTAATTATCGCCCACTTTTGCAAATTCAGTCATTTAGCAATTCAACGACATCTAGCTTTGAACCACTTCCTGAAAATATGTTACTGTGGAAATAATTGCAACTATTCTCATTTTTAGGTAGTTATTTTTTGTCTTGCTTTTTAAGATTTAGATGAGTTAATTTAAAAGATGGAATTTTCTAACATATAGAAGACTTAAAAACAATATAGTCCAACTCTGTTATTTAAAAAAAAAAAAACTGACATTCGGAAAATTTTAATTATCAGTCCAAGTCAAACAGCTTGGAAGAAGCGCTAAAGTCTTCTTCATTTCAACTCAGGGATTTTCTGTTTTTCTATCACATAGCTTTTAAGAGATACAGAAATAGTTCCATCAAATAAAAGCAATTTAAACTTTCAGAAGTTTCATGGAAAATAACTAAATGCTTTTTTTCCTCATTTCAGCCAAAAGAAATCCAGGTATTTATAAAGAACCTAGACACTTCAGATTCTAAACTGCCCTCTCATGGGATTTTAGGCACTTCTGGTGTTTCTTAGATTTCCAAAACAATGATCTAAGTCTTGTATACTTGTCATTTTCTTTCAGAATTTTATAACCTGAGAAGCATGGATACCTAGAAAGGCCATCGATGGGCTTCAGAAGGTCAGGAACACCCTAAGTATTATACCAAATTTTATGAATGTGTGCCAGTGGGTATTTTTTTTCTGGGAGGAAATTGCTATTTTCATCATATACTCAGAGGGATAGATGAGTCCTAGGAGGTTATGAGCCCATGTTCCCAACAAGGGCTTTATATTATTTCCTTCACCCTTATTTATATTGTTTTTAGTTTCCATATTAATAAAACTTGGATACTAATATCTCATCCAAACTTCAGAAACAGTGACTTAAACATTTTTTCTGCCTATTTCTTGAAATAATTATTTCCCAAAAAACTTATTTCTTGGGCTGTTTTTACTTGTACAATAATAAGTTATTATAAATGAACCAATAATAAATAAAACAATTTTATAATAATAAGGTACTTCAATTCTATCAGTGAAATTTTATCCAGCAGAAGTGCTCTATATCATTTGCTAGACTGGTCACATATTCATTTTTCTCCCCACAGTTTATGGCAGGGGTGGGGAAACAGAGTTAAATATAAAATCAGGAGAATAGGGGCCACAAGACACCGTCATCTTTTCATTAAGTCATTTCCCCTCATCGAAAATAAAATGAATTCAAATGAAAGGCCTCTTACAATGAACCAAATGAAGCCCAAAAGATGTGGAATTCAAAGCTGTTCAAACTCTTCATCAAGACCCATTTCCAATGTTCTCTTTCTTCTGCCTAAAAGACCTTAACCTCCTATCTCAACCTGCTGGAATCCTGCTCTTCCTTTAAGACACACCTAGATTTTGAAACATTCTTCTTGATTTTTCCAATGAGAATTTTCTTTGCCTTTCTCTGAATACATATTGAGGCATCACTAATTTTTATGTCATGCTGTTCTGATATCTACTTATTCATGTTCATTTCTTATACAATATTGAAAGTTCATTGAGGACAGAAACTCTAACTCAAGCCTCTTTGTTTCTCACAGCACATGCAACGCTGCCTTGCATATAGTGACTGCCGAACAAGATTATATTGATAAATCCCCCTCACTGCCCTCCATGCCCTTTCACCTTTATATCAGTGGTCTCAAATGGGGATGATTGTGCTTCCAGGGAACATTTGGCAATGTTTGGAGACACTTTGGGCTGTCACAAATGGAGGAAGTGCTACTGTAATTTAGTGATTAGTGGATTTTAGTGCTGCTAAACATCCTACAATGCACAGGACAGTACTCCAAAATAAGAATGATCTGCCCCAAAGGTTGATAATCCCTTCTGCTTCATAGGTATACATGTCTTGCTGCACCTCAGTCTTTTTGTTATTCAGGAGGGAAGCATTGTATAATTTCTGTCTTCCAGTTTGGAAACTGGAGGGAAGGGTGCATTAGCGAATTCCCAATCTCTAGAGACCAAACATGAGTCTGGAGTGCCCTTGGCGATTAAAGCCCGGAGAGCAAGTCCAAACAGATCTTTGATCTAGTGAATTGGAAAATTAAGATAAATAGCTAAAATGAAAGTGCCAAAAACTAGTAACAGCAACAAACAAACAAAAACCAAAAACATATACAATCAGAGAACGGATAATGGGAGAGTTGAATTCTGGTGATCATTGGCAGGTGAATTTATTGAATTATTTTTATGTTCTCTCAGTACAGGTTTGTGAGGGCTTCAGTTTCAGTTGAAAGGACCCAGAGATAGAAAATTTAATTCCCATATCACTAAATGATTCTGAAATGTCTTTTTAGAGTTCTTACGACCTTCCTCCCCACTTGCCCTGCAGTCACATTTTGAGTGAGTTGAATAACTCAGAGGCCTAAAGGTTAATGAAACTTCCATTGTATCTAAGTTACCAGTGGGAATAATATTGCTTTAGAAATTGATAAAGTGACTACAGGTGGTAAATCAAATAATTAAATGCCTGCTATGAACTGGTTGCAATTAATTCCTTCCACATTATAGCTCTCAGGAGTTTTTTGATTACCTTACATCCCCTGAAAAACATACATCTGTAGGTCTTTCCAAATGAAATTGATAAATCACTTAGAGTTGAACTGTGTAAAGCATCAAAGTAAATGTTCTAAATTAATGTCCTGTCTGAAATTATTTCTTATAAAATTAACGTATTCTATTCTATACATTTCTTAGTTGTTTTCACTGATTGTTCTGATAGGGGAACATTGACTGGTTAGGTTTTTGTAGTTCAATTAAGAGTGCAGAAATGATTAACTATTGCACAAGTTGGAGGGCAAGACTTGCTTTAAACAAAAATTCAGTTAATTCAAAACAAAATAATTTTCACTTTATGTATTGTGTGGAAAATTGCCTCTTCTCACCTCACTCTATTAATGTTGGAGAAGAGACTTTCTAAATCCATTTTAAAAAGAAACCTCTCAATTCTATTCTTTTGTCAAATTTTAGCATACTACTGGAAATGTCACATTATATTTCCAACTTACAGTTTTTCTATATGCTAATGGATACTAAAAATACTGGAATATATTATTGAAAGGCTAATGGAATATTTATAACCACTTACTTTTCAGAAAGAAACCATGAGCCTATAGTTAATTATAAATTTATTTCCAAATAAGACATGCTTACAAATATTCAGGCTTCCTGTCTGAGAGGGAAAAACCATAATAGGGAAAATATGTCCTAGGAAGCATATGTTTTACAGAATTCTCATTAACAGTGAATGTGCTAACAATATGATAGATGCTGAGGAGCGACTGGGTTGTGGGTGAAGTGAAATGAAATATCCATAGTAGGAAAATGCCTGTATTCAGATGAGCAGAGGTTAGAGTGACACCATTGACTCTAACTAGTCTTCTTTAGACCATCATACATGACTAATGCTTCATAGACCTGTTCCACTGTGGCCTTCTGTATTTCACTGAAGTCAGTATTTAAGGGAAATACTAAGCCAGTTCCAAATACATTTATTATCTGATGTACAAATCATTGTCATATTATATTTAACTAAGAATGATATATTTGACATGCAATCTGAAAATGGCAAAATTTCAGGTAAATTAGTCACAACGTTCAATGCAAACACACACTAAAATTAAATAGACTAATAATTATACCATGATTAGTTGTTTATTTCATGGCAATTTTCCTTCCTTGCTCCCTCTCTTCCTCCCTCTATCCCTCCTTCCTTCCTTTATTTTTTTCTTCCTTCTTTTATCTATGTATCAACTAAGCATGTCTGCATGTACATTTAGGAATAAAAAATTTGAAAAATCTTTTATTTGGAAAGATCTTCACAATAACTATAGGCTCTTGCATATCTTTGTGAAAAGTAAGTGGTTATAAATATTTCTATGACCTTTCAATTATATATTCTAGTACTAGAGCCCTATTTATAGAAAGAAAACCTGAAGGACAAATATATTAATGCATACACATAAATTTATCTTTATTAAATGTTTATCATATATATTAAATATATATTTGAATGCCAATCAACAAGTATCTTAAGTACCAAATTACCAATAAAGATGTTCTATTAGCATTAGAAATAATGTTTCAGATTATTAAAATCTGTATGTATAAACCTTTTTCAAAGTTTCTTATTACAAGATAGTCACATAATAAGCCAACCAAGTACAACCTTGTCAGCCAGTCCATTCATTCTGCAAAGATTTATTGAATTTCTATGGACCTTACTAGGTTTTAGAAGTAAAAATAAATGAACTGATGCACAGGCACTTCCTCCAGAAAGCTTATTTATAGTCCAGGGGACTCTTCAATGGAAAGGTAGAACTATTTCAGAAGAAAAGGTTTTGTTTTTTTTTCCTTTAAAAAATTTTTTTAATGTTTATTTATTTTTGAGAGAGAGACAGAGAGACAGAGTACGAGTGGGGAGACAGGAGAGAGAGAGAGAGAGAGAGAGAGAGAGAGAGAGAGAGAGAGAATCCAAAGTAGGCTCCAGGCTCTGAGCTGTCAGCACAGAGCCCTATGTGGGGCTCAAACTCAAGAACTGTGAGATCATGACCTGAGCCAAAGTTGGATGGTTAACCGACTAAGCCACCCAGGCGCCCCGGGAGGAAAAGGTTTTATAGAAAGTTTTCTTTTTCAAAAATTCTGTATAATTTTGAGAAGGATGAGAAAAATCATTCATTTTTTTCCTTCCCAATTACCATTGCACAATAAAAATATTTGAACTTCTAATCAATTTGAATTTATAATGGGCACAAGATTACCTAATAAGAAGAAAATTGAGTTCCTTTTCTAGGTTGGAAGCTAAAAATTACCTTTAGTAAAAACATATGCTTTTATATAGTTCCTACTGTGAAGCGTTGCCAAAAATCCCATTGATTGTTTGCTTCTGGAAAATGCTGTAGAGAGTTTTCACTTGTTCATAAGCTTCTTCAATTGACTATACAAAAATCAAAATAACCTATGTGAGGTACATTTATTTAATAGGTATTTATTCAGTACTTATTTTATGCAAAGTTTTGTGTTAAGATCCTTTGAGAGATCATAGGGTAGAAGAATGGAAATTACAACTGAGTGCCAGTAATTTAACTATTTTTTAACTTAAAGGTACAATGAGTAACAATGTCATTTTAGTGTTTGAATATATATAGGAATATGATTTTTGCTATCAAGAAATTTTATAATAATTCCTCACTGAAAGTTTTAGGAAAGAATAAAATCCATGAACTACATGAACTACAAGTTACCATGTCAAAATAATTTTACTTTTTGCTCTTAGTTGATTTTTAAACACTCATTATTCTCCTTGTTAAAAACTTAATCAATCTGAACATTTATGGATAAATTTATATTGTAGAGCATCTGGTGATGAAATGTAAAAATAAAATCTTAATTACCTCCCCCACTAGTTCTGCTATGTTAATTCAAGACAACACACTCAAGTATTTAGACAGATGGTGGTGGCGGCCATATTAACCTCTGATTTCTCTACAGGGAAGCAAGAGAAAGCAGAGCTCTTAGGATGTGTGCTTGTCTGCCTAGTTTCACACTTTGAAATCCTTGACAAATGCTGATTTATTCACAGCCAAATGTTTTCCTATCTGATTAGGCAGCTTTCTACTTCAGTAAGCATGTAATATGGAGGTAGCTGAATTTCCACACTAAGGAGTGAAAAAACAATATTTATAGTTTCAAAATAAAACAATCTGGAGAAATCAGGACTGTTGGGATCATAAAAAGCTTCATAGGGAGTAAATTTCTGATGAATCTATACCATAGGGTTAAAGAGTTAAAAGCTTAGTGTTAAAAAGAATGAGAGTAGGCTATGTTTATACAATAAACAGCAGTTTTAAAGGACTGCATTTATAATAAATTATCTTGAAGGCTGATTCTTGTCATTTATGATTGTATTATTCCTCAGACAAGAGGACAGGAGCTAGACAAGTCAGCATTTTATTTGAATTCATCTCAGCTTACATGTTAAATAACACATTTGACTTTTCCTTGGAAAAAAATAAATGCAACTAGCTACTGAAAGTGTTCCTTCAAAAAGAGGTGGATTGCAAGTGACTTTCTTTTTTTAACAAGACCAATTAAATTGACAGAGGGGAAATTGGAAACATTCATAAGCATAACCATATGAAACTTCACTCTAGTGTAACACAATTTTATATTTACCAGTTTGGATCCTCAGGGAAAAAGAACCACATTATTATCAGTAGTAGTAACATTATGTTAAAAAAAATGTTACTGACCATGTACCTGGAATTATCTAAGTACTAGATACTTCCATCAATAAAACTTATAAATCTGCACTGCAGAGTTTACAATCTCATATGACAGATTTCCTAATTTTACCCTTCATCCATTTTGGTCTGTTAAAAATATTTGCAAGTATTAATCTTTTAAAGTTAAAGGTAGAATGGATTTTCAGTCAGTAGATAGAAGCTATAAGTATCTGTCTTAAGTTCATTTGCCCTGTTTTCATGTGCATACTTTCCTTCTAAGAATAAGCTCTTCTTGTCCCTTCAGGATTATTATTATTTTTTTAAATTAGTACATCCTGTCTTAGTTCAGGATACTATAACTAAATACAATAGACTGGGTGGCTTCAAAAACAAACATTTACTTCTCACAGTGATGAAGGTTAGGTAGTCCAAGATCAAGGTGCCAGAAGATTCAGTGTTTGGTAAGAGCTATCTTTTTACTGTATCCTCTCTCTCATGTCTCTTCTTACAAGGGTACTAATCTCATCATGAGGATTCCACTCTCATGACCTGATTTATTACCTCCTAAAAGCCCCCTATCCAAATATCATTACATTGGGGATTACAGTTACAACACATGAATGTGAAGGAACAAAATCAGTCCTCTCTGATCTTTACTATGAGTACTTTTTTCTCCTCTCTTCTCCAATACCGTATATATTGCAAAATATCTAGTTAATAATATCAATTCATTTCTTAATAGGGTTCTAAAATCATCACCATAGAAGTCTATCATAACCATCTATGTAATTGATGGGAGGGACATAAGCTAATGTGAGATAACAGAATGGAAAGGTTAAGAGAGACCGAAGAGCTGCTTAGGAGGAAAACAAGTGTATAATACATATTTTAAGAGAGTAAAAGAAAGAGCTATTAACAACTGTACCAGAAAAAGGATCACATATTAGGATTGTTTCAGGTAATCTGGGTCATCTCTAAGAAATGTAAAATCAGTGATACCAGATTTCAGAGGAGGAAGGGAGAAAATTGTTTACCAGGCTTTGAATCACATATCTACTACTAACTAGCTACAACACTAGGCAAGTTATTTAACATCTAAAATTTCAATTCCCTCTCTTTGAATGGGGACAGTAGAATTACATGATGATTAAATCTTATGAAATACTTAGCATAGTGACTGACACATGGTCTGAGCCACATAGGTGCTTGATCTTAAAAAAGGGGACAGTTTATGAAGAAGGAATTTGATTTGGGCCTTAAAGAATGTATAGAATAGCAACATCTAGAAAATATGAAAGGAGAGAAACAGCAACGGTACTATATCAGATTCATTTAGAAAATGGAAAATAGTCTAGTTTGAATGAATTGCACAGAATGGAAAGTAATGGGATGTACACCAGGAAATCTATTTGGAAGGCAGAGCATGAGAAACATAAAATGAAAGCAATTTAGACTTGGCTCATCAAGCAACTGAACATCACCAAAGGATTTTCAGTAGTACTAGCCTCTGAGGATAGATTAATTTGGTCCAGGAAAGATTACAACTGAGTTCTGTCTTGACTAACCAAAAACTTCATCTTATTTCACTGCGCCATAAGAATTATTTGTAAAACCTGTTGCCATCCATCATGGTACACTGACAAAGAACCAAATAAATATATCGTTTGAGGAGGAAGTAATGGCCAAAACATAAGTAAGCTCTGAAGCCAGCTGTGTTGCCTTATATAAACTGTAGAATACCAATATTCTTAGCTTTTAAAAGGATAATGTTTGCTCACAAAGTTGGCAAGTATAAAAATTTCAGTTTTCTAAAATTGTCCATTAAATTTGGGATAGTTTCCTGCTGCATGTACTTCCACATGTCCCGTTAATATAAAGCCTCATTAACTGAATTTATTTGAACTTATATTCATTCTTTACAAGCTATAAAAATTGAATTGACCTTTAGTGATTCAAACTATTTTATGAAAATTAAATGAAACTTTTTGCGTGGCCTATATTGGATGTTTAATACATGGTGGCTATTATATTATGACGTTAAGATCAGAAATAGATGAGAACAAGGAATCTGGAGCCTGACTACTTGGTACAAAGCCCAGCTTTGACACTTACTAATCCTGTGACTCAGGACAAGTTACTTAGCATGCTTAGTTTGAGGAAATAGTATTACTTATTCCATAGACTTGTTATAAACATTTAATGAAATAATATTTGTTAAAATGCTTGAAATACTTTTTGAAAAAGTGAGTGCTGGATAAGCATATGATATACCAAATGAAATAAATAAAAAAGTCAAACCAAAATTTCATCTCATCAAGTTTCTCCTTGGGATACATCAGACCAATGACAAATATCAGTAACTGAGAATTCTTGGCTTGGGATGACTATACCTGTTTATTCTTCTAAAATTCATTCATTTAAAAAATATTTTTAAAGCTACTTTTCCTTCATCCAGAATATTGTATCTCATTGTCCCAGTCTTTAATTCTTTTTTGTCCTTGTTATTACATGGAAGATGAGGAATACAAATGGTACTCAATGAATGTCTGTGGGATATAATAACTGAAATATTTAAAAAGATACATTAAATTTGGCTAATTTCATGATTTTGCACGTTGATTAATTTCTGAATTAGAAAAAAACCAGAAGATAACAAAAAACCTGAATAATACATTTCATCATCAGAAACTCAAACTCATAAAGATACATATTTTTCTACACTAATTTTTTGGCATTATTTCCTTAAATCTAAAATCCAACTGCATTAGTTTATATAATAATTCATACTAAACAAAATATGGGATGCATCAAAATTATGTTATAAAATGTGCATGAATAATCATGATGATGGCTAGGAATGATTAGTGAGTGACATACAATAAAATAGGTACCTAGAATGCACAAAAGATAACAACGATAATAGTACTACAAACATCTAATTGATTTATTAGAACATGAATTATCTTTTTTTTTAACACTCACAATACTGTGCATTGTTATCTTTATTTTACATATGAGGGAACTGAGGCACAGGAAGGTAAAGTAAACTGTCCAAGGTCATAGTAATAGTAATAAATGAAGTTAGGACTTGAACTAAGGGACTCTAACCCCTGAGGCCTCAAAAGGAAAGCACAGTTTACATTATGCAAATACTTACTTTTAATTTTTTTATATTTTTTTAGGTAAGCTCTGTGCTCAACATGGGGCTTGAACTCACGAACCTGAGATCAAGAATCGCATGTTCTATGGACTGAGCCAGCCAGGTACCCCTACATTTATTATGTTTTAAGAAAAGCACTTAGGATGAATAACTTTGTGTTATAATTTTCACGTTTAAGTTTTAATAATTATAGTGTGTAAAATATTCAATAATATCTTCCCAAGTGTCATCTTTATGCAAAATAAATAGTAATTTGTTAATGAAAAAGCTTTGTTGTCTAGTTAAATAATTCCAACATGTTTCCTGCCTACTCAGCGGGCAAAATAACAGCTACAGAAACTTGAGATAAACTAAGCATGTTTCTCTATAACCAGGACTTAAAATTCATGTTATAAATAGTATACATTTTATTCTTCCTCAGTGATTTACTAAAATGATAGGATAAAACAGATACACCGACTTAAAATAAAACTACATTTTACACAACACTGGCTCTGGGTAGACTCCGTAAGATTTTGAAGAACAGATAAATACTGCTAGACTTCCATGAAAAATCATAATGGGGGATACAAAAGGGCAATAAATAAACCACTCTATTAGTTGTATAAAGAAGTCAGACCTTCTAAATTTCTCTCCACATGCTGCTACCGGTTTTTTGCTGCTATAAAGTTCCATTTTCCTGTTCTTCTCTGTATCTCCAGGTTTCTGCAAACTTCTGATTCCTATTGTCTCTTCAGTTATGTTGCTTCATAATTCCACTACATATCTCTTAAGCTTTCTAATTTTTCACATTGCATTCTTGGAGTTCTCCTATATTCTAATTTCTATTGATGCTTATTCTCATAAGTGTGTCATTCATATATATATGTGTGAGGAAAAAAAAAAAAGTCTGATTGGGACAGTTATAGGAGTATAGTGTTGCCAATGAGAAGAACTTGTTTTCCTCATACCTTACCAACCAAATCTCTGATGGCAGCATTTGTGCTTAGTGAATATAGTTGGCTTAGTAGGATTCTAATACATAACTTCCCTAAGGCATGTTCTGACTGCAAGGAGAAGGGGGTGGGAATGGGAGATGCTGAAAGAGAAAGTACCAGCCTCACCCAGCTAGGATCAGAAATCAAAATTTGAGACCACAAGAGTGACTGAAAACCAAAAGGTTTCTCTCCAATAAAGAAAGGACCTAGAGAGGAAGAAGCCACAATACTGGCACACAAGTCTCCTGACTCCTGAATTAAGACTCTTGGCTGATTCTTATAATATTCATGCAAATATTCATCTATAGGAAGAGGCTCTAAGGAACTTGCTGAAAAGCCAGGAAGGTAAAAAGCTAGAAAATTGCTGACAATGATTTAGACTGCTGCCTCATGCTGGTAAGAGAAAATGTAGAAAGCAAATCCTACTAAGTTAATGTGGCTTTGAAAACACCTTGGGGGGCGCCTGGGTGGCTCAGTCGGTTAAGCGTCCGACTTCAGCTCGGGTCATGATCTCGCGGTCTGTGAGTTCAGGCCCCGCATCGGGCTCTGTGCTGACTGCTCAGAGCCTGGAGCCTGTTTCAGATTCTGTGTCTCCCTCTCTGTCTGCCCCTCCCCTGTTTATGCTCTGTCTCTCTCTGTCTCAAAAATAAATAAACGTTAAAAAAAATTAAAAACAAAAAGAAAACAACTTGGGCATTTCATTAATTACACACACACACACACACACACACACACACACACACACACACAAGATAGTTCTTGCCCTAAGATTAAAGGCCACCAAGGATAAAGAATATGCCTCATAACTAAAGACCATACTAAAAGACCCATGTCCTATCAAGTGGAAATCAAAACCTCCAAAAACACAGGATAATTAGTTAATTTTATTTCCCTGCCTCCTACAATAAAAATAAGAAAAGGTCAGAGGAATATATCAGAATCTAACATCACTACAACAAATGTGCCATGGAGATTGGCATGTAACAACAATAATAATATACTAGACATACAAAGAAGGCAGATGTGATCCATAACAAGAAAAATAACAGTCAATTGAAGTAGACTTGCACATGACTTGGATGTTGGAATTAGCAGATAAGAATTTTAAAATAATAATTATAATTAATACTTAAAGGAAAATACAGTCATAATGAATAACATAATTTCAGCAGAGAAAGAAAAACTATTTATAAATATAAATGGAAATTCTAAAACCTAAAGCATAATATCTGATGTGAGAAATCCACTGAATGGGCTTAAAAGTACATTAGAGGGAGCAGGTAAAAAGGTAATTAAACCTGAAGACAAATTAATAGAAATGAACTAATCTTAATAAGAAAGTGAAATTTTAAAAATTACAAAGCAGTGCTGATATGAATCAATATCAAGTAATGTAACAAACATGTAGGTATTTTGAGTCCCAAGAGAGGAGAGAGATAAAGGTATAGATATAATGTTTAAGGAAATAATAGCATTTATTTTTTTCAAAATTTGACATAAAATATACTACCTGTGAACTCTAAAAGAGGCAAAAAAAAAAAAAGAGAGACAGACTCTATATGACGTAAATAAAGCAAATAAAGACAAAAAACTATCTACTCAAAAACTACATAATTGTCCATTAAAAAATCCTGGAGAATTTTTAAACAAATTTTTTTACAATTGTGCAAACAATACTTCCTATAAAGCTATAATACCCAATAATGTGAAGGATTGGTATAAGAAGAAACAAATCCATAGAAGAGAATAGAAGTCTAAAATTAGAGCTAACTATATATGATCAATTTTCTTTTCTACAAAGGACTTAGGTAGTCCAATGGCTAAATGAAAGTATCTAAAGGGTGGTATATTAAGTGGGTATTCATAAAATAGCATACCCCTACCAAATACCATATTCTTTTAGAAAAAAATTTTTAATGTTTATTTATTTTTGAGAGAGAGAGAGAGAGAGAGAGCATGAGTAGGGGAAGGGCAGAGAGAGAGGGACACACAGAATCCTAAGCTGTCACCACAAAGCCTGACAAAGGGTTTTAACTCACAGACCAGGAGATCATGACCTAAGCTAAAGTCAGACACTTAACTGACGGAGTCACCTAGGCACCCCCCAAAATATCACATTTTAAAGTTTATTCAAGTATATGAAAGGTCCAAAAATAAAATTAAAACTCAAAAGATTCCAAAAGAAACCTTAGGATAATTTCTTTGAAAGTTTATGATAATCAAAGACTTCTTAGAGAAAATACAAAAAGTAGACAAAAAAACACCTGAACTCACCATTAAAAAAAGATAAATTAATCTTTTCGAATTAAAGCTTCAATATTTTTCAAAAGAATTCGTTAAAAAAATGAAAAAGCATGCTACAAACTGAGGAAATACAATTGAAATACATGTATCTGACATTGCTTTATACCCAGAATCTATAAAGAATTCCAAGTCACTTAGGCAAACAACTCAAGAAAAAATAAAGGCCTGAGAGGTGGCTGGGTGGCTGAGTCAGTTAAGCATCTGACTCTAGATGTCAGCTAAGGTCATGATCACATGGTTCATGAGTTTGAGCCCCTCATAGGGTTCCATGCTGGCGGTGAGGAGCCTGCTTAGGATTCTCTCTCTCCCTCTCTCTGCCCCGCCCCAGCTCTTCCTCTCTCAAATAAATAAACTTAAAAGTAGTAATAAAAATAAAGGCTTGAACAGGCATTTCATTAAAGCAAATTCATCAAAGTCCATCAAACACATGGAATGCCACACAACATCGTTGTTATTAGGGAAATAGTATCACAAAAAGAAAGTTCTCTGCCCACATTAGAATGAGTAAAATTAATGCTTATATTTCATTCTAATCCTTATCTCCTAGCCATCCCAAATGTCTCTCCTCTAGGAAAAGAGTTGATTACTCATGTATACTTCAACAGACATTTTATGCATATGTGAACATATAAAACACATAGTTGTTTTCCCTTTTTTAATAAAAATAATATCCTTTGGTATGTACCTCTGTTTTTTGGACATCTGTCCATATTAGTCCATAAAAAGATTGCTCATTTTATTTGTAACTGCATCATATTCCATTTAAGGGCTTCAGGTAAGCACGATAAAAATCCTTGAGTCGTATGGGTTCAAATATTTAATGCCAAATAATTATTTCTCTTTTATATTTCTTTGCCCAAGGACCAACTGATGTGTACATGAACAATGATAATAAGTAAACATAATAAATAATGATAAGGTAATGGATAATGTTACTACTGCTATTATACTGTGTAGATCATCTAATATTCAAATATCATCTAAAACCTCAAAAAATTAAACATTCCACAGTTATTAACTTTAAAACATACGTTAAATAATAAGTTTTTCTACTTGCCTTGAGTAAACTCAGAGGAAAATAATATAACTGACTATGTACTTCAGACACTTTGGATGAAGGAACAATAAACAAAAATGCAGGCAAAAATTAAACAAGAGAGTACAGTTTGTAGCAGAAGGTTTTATAACTCTCAGAAAAGAGGAAGGGGATAAACAATATTACCTCTCCATCAGAGTAATCAAAAATTAAACAGAAAATTTCATCATAAACTCTTCATTTTGTTTTATGATCTTTTTATTCTCTCATATACAATATTTCAAAAGCATGTTATCAGTCTTTTGTTTTGTTTTTTGTTGTTGTTGTTTTTTACTTTCTCTTATCCTAACCTAATTGCTTGAAGTGAATGAACCTGTCCTCACTTTTAAAAAATCAGTACCTTTTTAAGACCAAATCTCCCTCCGAGTGAAAACTGATTTTATGGATGTCCGTAGCAGTGAAACAACTGAATGAATCAAACCTCCATTCAGGAATGTTCAGGGCTTTTTGGCCACCAGTGTCACGTGTACTATGGCTTCTGTATTGCTTATGTGAATGGACTATTGTTTCTGTGTATTGAACTTCCAAAAACAAGGGCAAGCATTTAATTTTTTTTAAGTTAAGTCTTCTCCCCACTCCAGTTCTCCATTTCACTTGCCCCTCTGTCCAGAAACAGCCACTGTTACAAATCTCTTGGCTCTACTTCCTGTGTGATTCTGTTATTTAAATAAATGGTAGTATGCTGTCTATAATAATAAATGGAGTTAAATGCACAGCTGTAAGAAATATTATAAATGTTTTCACACCTAATAATATAATTTAAAATTTCAAGACCCAAACCTTAATTTCAGAAAGTGTGTTCTTGCTGTCTGTGCAGCTCAACTGTAGAAATTATGCATTGTATACTACTTTCAAAACTTTGAAGTATAACACAAGTGAAAAGTTGTAATGCATTGCTTTTGAGTTTAGAAATGAAGCCACCTGGAGGCTGAGTGTAAAAGAAATGTTTCATCAGTGGCTTTCCACCACTGCCTCTTTACATACTGAGATGCAACTCAAGCTCATAGACCTCTCAGAGGAACACAGGAAAAGGCGGAAGTTACTTAGGCACCAGTGTTCTGTATTCACGAACTAATACCTGACCCAATACGTGGCTTGACCTGGAGCAGAGCTGCTATAAAAATGTAATTCTCCTTTAACCCCTCCATGTAAATCATCAGAAAGCTTTCCTTTACTGATTTAAACAAATTTGGTCTTTGACCTCTACAGTCAGAATTGGCCTCAACAACTCTTTCAGACAGTTGTAGTATTTGACTATTTGATGTATGTCAACTGCCATAAAATGCAATGCTATTTCACCACAGATCTTCAAATAATGTCACATATGTCCAAAGCCATAATAACAGTCTCTTTACTCCAAGTAAATCAGTAGCATGAATACTGCAGATTAATGAAATAATGTACTTTGTGTATCAAGCTTTGGTATCTAATGCAGCTGTTATTTGCTGTATTGTTCAACCATCTGCAACACCTGTCAATGTGTTTCCTATGGAACTTCAAAACACTCCCAACAAATACCAAATGCTTGAAAAGGTTCTCATGTACATAAGCAAAAAATTTCTAGGTCTCTGATTTTTGGTATTTGACAACCAGCAGAGTACAATAGTTCATAAAACAATCAGTTGCTTAATGATCTACCTGCAAAAATTCAAATCTGACAATTTGAGATACCACAGACAATCCAAAAAATTATATATGCTACTTTTCTAGGGGGAGAAAAAGCTAAACGTACTGAACATTCTCTAAATAAATCCTAAACTCTAAAATAAAGCGGGATTTCCAATCAAAAGAGTTTTCATAATTTCTTTAAGAGTTAAACTTTTTTCAGAGTCCCTACTAACTGATATGTATGTGTGTAAGTATAAATATGTAAATAAAAATGTATCAATATTATATATTTTAAATAGTTAAATATTTTTATTATTATATAATAAATCATATTATAAAATAAATATTTTAAATAACAGTTACATTCAATAGATAAATTATATATATGTATATATTTATAAATATATAAAATTATATATATATAAATTTATATATTTAAGTTGAAATGAATTTCAACATCTTTGGGTAAACAATGTTTAATAAACTGTAATACAGGAAGATACTGTATTGAATATAGTATTAGAATGTTTTGGTACTTAATAGTTCAAAAATTGTTTTATTTAATTGAGACCAACTGGCCTCATTGCTTCTTATAAACTTTGCAATATATATTCAATATAAAAGGAATAAAAATGAACAGATGTTTCTCCTTAAAGAAGGCAGACAAAGATTTTTCTTACACAATAAATCAGCTGCTAGTGGATTTCCAGGACATTGCTTCAGGCTAACTATTTAGGTATAGAACTTTAAAAACAAAAAAGAAAAAAAAAGTCACCTCTGTGTGGATCCAAAATTGGTAGAGAAGATTGAATTGAAGATGAACAGCATATACTGAAGGCGGTATGAAGAGGGCCAAGGGAGAGTAGAATATCTGAAAAATTAAAAATTTAAAAATTTGCACATCTTATTTCTCAACATGAAATATACTTTTACTAATGATTGAATGTTATGAGTAAAACTTCATGAATACATCTTATTCTTTAGCAAATCTGCCTTATTCTATATATTTTATTGCCACATTTGACTTTGCAACATTAATTTTCCACAAGGTGATAAAGTTACAGACAGGTAGAAGCTAAGTTCACCAGACTTTTAGTCCGTATTTAATACTAATTAAAACAGCATACATGGTGTGTTATTTCCTTAATCTTGAAAAGGTTGGATGTGTTTCCTGGGAGTAAAGAGGTTTTTCTTATACACAGAGATACTCACTTTAGTTGGAAAAAAAAAAAAGAAAGTATCCTGTGCCTTTATGCATTGATGGCTCCCAAACTGTATTATGGCCCAGCATGCTGAGTAATGAAATGAAATTCTATTTTGAAAAGGTAACTTCATATAAGAAGTTTTCTCTTTCAAATATGGTTTTATGTAGTTGATTGAGAGCACGATATGTCCTAATATTTTTTAAGTGACTAAGGAAGAAGCTATGATATGATGCCATAGTGGAAATAAATTTTAAAGGTCCATATTTCCTAACAGACGGAAATGCCTTTGCCTGAGAAAAACAACTTATGCTTAAACCGCAGAACTGGTTAGAATCAACTAATAGGCACAGTCTGCTATGTTCTGCTAATGACTTTGATCTCCAAGAGTGATTTCATGTTGTAAAAAAAAACATTTAATTAAATGACATGCTAAACAAACAAATAAGAATAAAAAGAATTGTACTTTCACTTTACATTCTGGATTTTCTCGAGTTAATATTTCCAGACAACTAGCTATTTTAAAAAGATTTCTTCTGATTATTACAATTTTATTTCTGTTAAAGCTTTTGTTCTCAATTAGACCAATATCATTTCAACTGTGTTTAGTTTGATTGTGAATTTAAAATTGGACATTTACAAAAACCATTCCCAGTTTTGTTTTGAACCTTAAGTCATGAAAAATCTCAACTGTCATCACAACCAGGATCATTTTTATTATTTATAAATGTATTATTAAAGATGGATTGGATTGGTGAGCAACAAAAGAATATTGGGCTCTTTTTTAAGACATCCATTTTAAGTCTTGAATCTACTGCAGAATCTCTCTGTGATGTTCACAAAGTTCTTAACCTCTTTATACTTTAATTTTCTCATTCAAATGGTGAAGGAGAAAACCATTTGAAACTTAGCCATCCTTTTGGTTTCAAAAGATTTATGATAGTCTTTTTTGACTTATTAAAATATATTCAAATAGATCTCTTACAGTAGGTTAATAAAAAAATTTTGAAACACATATATAATATATGATTTAAGTATTTTTTTAAAAAAAATAATGTTTATTTACTTTTGAGAGAAAGAGAGAGAGAGAGATAGAGGTGTGAGTGGGGGAGGGGCAGAGAGAGGGAGACACAGAATCCCAAGCAGGCTCCAGACTCAGCTGTCAACACAGAGCCCGCCCACCCCAGGTGCCAAACTCACAGACTGGGAGATCATGACCTGAGCTGAAGTCAGATGCTTAACCAACTGAGCCATCCAAGCGCCCCTATGATTTAAGTATTTTAGGTTAAGGACTATTTTGGAATCTTGGAGTTGTGAATAAAAATGTAAAACAACTTAGGTTGGATGTTTAATAAATAGTTTTATTCAGAAAGAGAGTGCATACCAGGTGAATATTTATCGTCATTATAATTCCCCAAAGTGTGAATAAATAGTCCTTTGAGATAACAGCTGCTGTGGAAAAAGGGATTCTAGGATCAAATAAGTTGTGAAGTGCTGAGTTAAACAAGTTAAATTTGTTTACCACAGAACTTCTCGGAGTCTTTACCATGCTAATGTGAATCACAAGTGTGTTAGCCCATTAAATACTTCTCTTGTTTATTTATTGAGAGAGAGAGGAGAGAGAGAGAGAGGGAGAGGAAAAAGGAGAGAGAGAGAGGAAAGAGGAGAGAGAAAGGAAAGAGGAGAGAGAGAGAGGAAAGAGGAGAGAGGGTGGAGAGAGACAAAGAGACAGAGAGAATGTGAGCAGGGGAGGGGCAGAGAAAGGTGGAGAGAGACAGAGAATCCCAAGCAGGCTTCACACTGTCAGCACAGAGCACAACGGAGGCTCCATGTCAAGAAATATGAGATCACGACCTAAGCTGAAATCAAGAGTGGGACGCTTAACCACCGACTGAGCCTCCCAGGTTGCCCCATTGAATACTTTCTCAAGGAATTTCCCACAGGATTAGATTTCCTAAAAATACATTTGATGAACCAAGGTCTCAAATCTTCCCAATCAGTATATGTAATTATCAGAAAACTGGAAAAATGAGTTCAGCATGAATTCCAAAAAAGGAAACTTCTAATAAGAAATATAAATACATTAGGGCACCTGGGTGGCTAAGTTGGTTGAGCATGCGTGACTTTGGCTCAGGTCATGATCTCACAGTGTATGGGTTCAAGCCTCACTTCAGCCAGGCTCTGTGCTGACAGCTCAGAGCCTGAAGCTTGTTTTGGATTCTGCCCCTCCTCTGCCCCTCCCCTGCTCGCTCTCTCTCTCTCTCTCTCTCTCTCTCAAAAATAAACAAACATAAACAACCAAAAGAAAGAAAGAAAAGAAAGAAAGAAAGAAAGAAAGAAAGAAAGAAAGAAAGAAAGAAAGAAAGAAAGAAAGAAGAAAGAAAGAAAGAAAGAAAGAAAGAAAGAAAAAGAAAAAGAAGAAAGGAAGGAAGAAGAAATACAGGACAGGGAGTAAGTCTCATGAACCACATGAAAGTTAATTTCGTTCTAATTTCTAAAATGAAAGCAGCCTAGCAAATGTCCAGGTCTGAAATCCCTCCCTCATCTTCTGTACCTCACATCTTCACATTCCCAAATCCTCTGTAGTTTTTAAAACCAGCTTAAGTGTCAGTTCCATCGTAAAGCCTGAAATGATACTAATTTAGGAGAAGAAATTTCTCCTTCCTCAAAGTTAAACTCTCAGTACCTGGGTCAGGGAACATTATACCATTTACCAAAGAACTCCATTTCTGCCATGCGCTCACCATGTCATTCTGATTCCAAGTCTCTTTAGCTTTAAATTTGATTGTCTACCCTGGGTTATTTTATTACATTTTAATGGAAGTCATATACAACAGGTTTTTTTTTTTTTTTTTTTTTTCAACGTTTATTTATTTTTGGGACAGAGAGAGACAGAGCATGAACGGGGGAGGGGCAGAGAGAGAGGGAGACATAGAATCGGAAACAGGCTCCAGGCTCTGAGCCATCAGCCCAGAGCCCGACGCGGGGCTCGAACTCACGGACCGCGAGATCGTGACCTGGCTGAAGTCGGACGCTTAACCGACTGCGCCACCCAGGCGCCCCCATATACAACAGGTTCTTAAAGGAGAAAAATAACCCACACTTATGTGTGTGTGGAAAGAATGAGGATAGTCCTACAGTTGACCTTTGGTTACTGGATGGAAAATGAGTGGGTTTTATTCTGCTCATCACGTGAACAGAGCAGCCTGGAAATGTGTGAAGGGTACCATGAAGTAGGACACTAAGGGGAACTGTAAGTATCTCTGCCTTGCTGAAAGTGTTGGAGAGTGTGTCCAGAGACTGGATTGGACAATGGGGTTCACTGACAGATCTAAGGGAGTCTGTGAACCCCTTTAATGTCACTACAACAAAACATGAGTTTGTGTGCATGGGGGCATATGTAATTTTCTGAAGAAACAATCTATGGCTTTCTTCAGAGAGTCTCTGGTCTATCTCTCTCACCATCACAGCCAAATGAAAGTAAAAACAAATGATAATTAGACGTTAGTCAAAACCAGGAGGCGAGGCATTTAATTCCATTCTAAGGAGACTAGATTTATCCTAGATCGTGAGAGAGCAGTTACATTTTTTTAAGCCTGTGAGAAATATAAAAATAAGTTTGAAATCTAGTTCACTGGCCCAATGGAAAGTCACCCACATTTAACCACAGCAGTAGCCATGGGGATTAAAGGGCATGCAAGAAATCTAAGGCTTTGGTAACTATTTAAACATAGATGAGAGGGACAAAGGAGTATCAGAAGACCTCCAGATTTGTGGCTTGTGTGTGATAACTGCTCACCAAGACAGCAGACAGGAGGAAAAAGAGGTTTATAAAGCTCAACTTAGGGAATGCTGTGTTGAAGTCTTTGAGATATATCCCAAGGAAGCTACTGAGTAAGCAAATATATTCTGCAAATATCAACTGAATTGAAAAATGACACTGGATTGGACAGTGGAGAAGTAGGCTTGAAATCCAGACCTCAATAAGTTTAAAAATGATTCAAAGGAGTAGATGAAATAGAGGTAGGGATTATTTACTTCTCTTTTTCAGAAAACAAAGAAGGAGAGAGGTGGGGATATACTTTCAGTAGAACATGGATGAGGGAGAAGATTTTATTTATTTTTTTAGTGTGAGAGATATGAATATATTTTTGGTATACTCAGAAGGAGCCAGTTAAGAGGAAGAGGGACACATGCCAAAAGTAGTTGGTCAGACAAAGTCCAGGACAGGAACTCAGACAGGAGCAATGTCACCAATCTGAGAATAGGACCTATTCAAAACAGGTGAACATTTTCTATAAACCTAGAGACAAGAAAGTGTGTGCACTTGTGAATTCACAAATCTTAACAAGTATATCTAAAAGAAAGTAGAGTGAGGGAAAAACAGAAAAACTCACATTCTCTGTGAAGTTTTAAATATGGTCACTGGCTGAAAGCAAGGGGCATCAGTGGAACAGAGACCTTGAGGAGACTGAAGAGTTCTGGAAGGTCTTCTTCCAGGTAAGGAGGAGGCTCATGTTTGGCGCTTGGTGAGCAGCACTCAACTGATAGCTCAGCTCTGTCTGGAAGCCATACGTGGAGGGCAATGAGCTGCCAGCTGGTGCTACAGGGCGCCCACAGGAGCTCAGCAAGCTGGGTGTGGGAATGAAGTACGTGGGAAACCGGATTCAAACACAGCTTGGGGATTTCAGGACAGATGCAACAGAAGGAGGCAGACTGTTTTCCAGAGTCAAAGAAATTACGCATTTCAGGTTGGATGAAGTTGGAAATAAAGTCGTGAGGCATGAAAAACTGCAAGCAAAAGCAAGGGTCAAGAGAGGAGAGCTGTCCACAAGTAAGCTGCTAAATCAAACGGTTAAAGTTAAGTGTATGATTACTTTGAAAGAAATGGAAAAAAAGAAATTGAACTCCAGGATTCATGTCTATCTTATTTTAATAAAGTAGTTTGGATCGCCTGCGTGGCTCAGTCAGTCGAGCATCTGACTTCGGCTCAGGTAATGATCTCATGGTTCGTGGGTTCAAGCCCCGTGTCAGGCTCTGCTGACAGCTCAGAGCCTGGAGCCTGCTTCAGATTCTGCTCTCTGCCCTCCCCTGCTTGCACTCTGTCTCTGCCTCTCAAAAATGAATTAACATAAAAAAATAAAGTAGTTTATTAGTATCTGTACTTCTATAATTGTCATTGATTTTTATAATGCTACTTTAGAGAAAAAAATTTCCTTCATAGTTGATGACTAAAGATTGAATAATCAAGTACACTTGTCCCACATTCCTAAAATCTGGGATTAGTCATGATATAGAACCAAATCTTCTGATTGCAGATAGAGAACACTGATCTCTTTCCTAAAACACATCCACTTAAATTGTATGTATGGAATAAGCACTTGTGTTTCTACAAAGGAAGTCCTATTTTAAATAATCTAGGCCCATCTTTCTGTTTCCATCACTATGCTTTTACCCCTTTTGGCCTTTCCCCATTCCACCTTCTTATACATCCTATATTTCAGCCATACTCAAACTTTATGGGTTGAATCATGTTCCCCCAAAAGATATGTGAGACTTTATCCCCCAGTATATCAGAATGTGACCTTATTTGGAAATAGTTTCTTTACGGAGGTAATCAAGGTAAAATGAGGTAACTAGGGTGGGTTCTAATCTACCATGTCAGGTTTCCTTCTCAGAAGGAAATATGGACACAGAGACAGGCATGCACACAGGAAGAACGCAAGGTGAATATGAAGGCAGAGATCAATGTGATTCATCTCCCTGCCAAGGAACACCGAAAATCACCAGGAAACCACCCTAAAGTGAGAAGACAAGCATGGTACAGATTCTTCCTCACAGCCTTCAGAAGTAATCAACCCTATAGTACCTTGACCTCAGGTTTCGAGCCTTCACAAGTATGACCCAATAGATTTCTAAGCCACCCACTCTTTGCTACTTTGTTAAGTCAGCTCTGGGAAACTAATACATATACCATGCATTTTACTTGCAATTCCCTAGGTTTATTATACTTTTTTCATAATTTTGTGTTTTCAGTGATGTGCTCCTTCTACATTATATTCCATTTACAACCTCATTCTTGGAAAAATTTTATTCTTCTTCCAGACTGAGCTCAGGCATTTTTTCAGTGATGCTCCCCTTGACCCACCATGGTTCTTAAAGCAGACACTTCTATGGGGCGCCTGGGTGGCGCAGTCGGTTAAGCGTCCGACTTCAGCCAGGTCATGATCTCGCGGTCCGTGAGTTCAAGCCCCGCGTCAGGCTCTGGGCTGATGGCTGGGAGCCTGGATCCTGTTTCCGATTCTGCGTCTCCCTCTCTCTCTGTCCCTCCCCCGTTCATGCTCTGTCTCTCTCTGTCCCAAAAATAAATAAAAAACGTTGAAAAAAAAATAAAGCAGACACTTCTCTAAAACCTTAACAATTTGTATTTATAATGGCTATTGCCTTACTGAAATCCCACCAAGGAAAGCAAGCACCTTAAGGACAGAGCTCATGTCTTACTTATATCTCTTCATATGCTCAAACTTTGCCACCATGACCAGCTCTGCCAATCAAGAGTGTATATGAAAAAGAAAAACAAAACAAAAGAAACAAAAAAAGAGTGGATGCACATCTCAAAATCAGAACAATTATACCATGTAGAGGAAGTTGGATAGTTTGGCCAATTTTATATTTTTTAAAGTAACAATGAGATGATGCTGCCTTTTGTAGAGCTCTTCACTATGAGTCTTCTTATTTATCCATGCTAAACCCTAAAATGACTATCAAATTTATGTAAAATGAAACATCAAGTATCAGATAATAATTTTATCTTTACCAAATTTTAAAATGACTTTGGTAAACTACAGAATAATTCCCTTTTCCTGATGCATGCTAGAATCAAGACTCTGAAACTGGTCAAGACACAGAGAGCAAAGGGCTTAATTTATTGAATATGTGGACATGAACTTTGTCTTATATGCTGTCTTTGAATGGTGGTTGAGTGTGGGGAGAAATGCCTTGGAGTTCTGAGGCAAAGTCCTGAGACATGTTTTGTTTCTTTACTGCATGGGGGGTTCAAGGTATGCTTTCCATCTGTAACATATGAGTTATGAGAATTTTATCCCCTGTGTATTTGACTGCATTACATCAAAGTTGTTAGTTTCTTGTGTCTTTATTTCTTCACATTTGTCTTTATATAATTCCAGCTCTCACATATTGAAAAATAGCCTTTGTTTATGAAGTTTGGCAGAAAGTACGATGTAATAAAAGATTTGAGATTTCACTAACAGTTCCTCTGTAGTCTTATATGTAATATAAAAACAATATTATATATGTGAATCATACTGCTATAGTGAATTCCACATACTGCTATAGAGAATTTCCACACTCATCATTTAAGGTAATCTTCAAAATAACAATATAGGAAGCAGAGCAAATATTAATTACCCCATGTCTAAATATTTTTTAATGTTTATTTATTTTTGAGAGAGAGAGAGAGAGAGAATGAGGGCGGGGAGGGGCAGAGAGAGAAACAGACACAGAATCTGAAGCAGTCTCCAGGCTCTAAGCTGTCAGCAATGAACCCACTGTGGGGCTCAAACTCACGAACTGTGAGATCATGACCTGAGTTGAAGTTGGAAGCTCAACCACTGAGCCACCCAGGCACCGCTTAATTACCCTACTTCATGTACAAGATCACTGAAATGCAAACATTAATCAGTTGGTTCAGAGTGGCAAAGCTAGTTAATAACTGAGCTAAGACTGGGACTCAGAATTCCTTATTTCTGGTAAATTGTCCCCTAGTGTTTCTTAGATGTAAACAATATGTATTTTTAAATTATTGTGCTCAAAAATAATATCACCATATATTTACAGATTCCCTAACTTGTGGAAGAAAAGTTTTCATAAATGGATATTATAACTATATTTATTTCCTCTGATGGTGGATAAAATTTACCTCTTTTTAGATTTCTAATAAGCTATATTTTATAAATTCTTATTATATTGATTATAACACTAACCTAAAAATTAAAACAATTTAAATGATTGAGAGATACTACAGAGTTAAAAATAAATTACTCAACCTAGTCATTTAAACTAAGTGCATTTATCCTTTATTGACTATGCTTTTAAGAGAAATATTAAATTCATTAAACGCAGATGTTAGCCTTTCCCATGCTATAGCTTCATATATGAAACAAATATGTCAAAATATATTTTATTTAAAAAAGTAAATAAGTTAATCTCCCTATCTATATTTTTTGGTGATCTTTTAAATACTTAAATTATTTCACTCATTTGACTTACTCTAGTTAATGTAGCAAAATAGTTCCTCTGACACATGTATTTTGACATCCATAAAACTTTTTTTTTTAATTTTGTTCATTCACATAGTATACATTTATTATGCACTGACTGCAACAGGCACTTTAGAGATACTAGGTATATAGCAGTAAAAAATACCTTTTAAAGTTTACAGACTGGCATGAAAGGCAGTAATGCAAATAATAAGTGCTATAATAGAGACATGCAAGGGTTTTATGGACAAAACAAAACAAAACAAAAAACAGCAACCTAGGCAAAGTTAGAAAGGATCTAAGAAAGGAGTGAACTGAATCCTGAAGGATGAAGGAATCAGGGGTAAAGGGGCAAAAATTTTCCAGACAGACATAACTGCATGTGCAATGACATATCAAGACACTACGACATGGTATATTTAGAGAACTGAAAATTAATTGTTCATTGAAGATGAGGTGACAATAAGCGACTGTGGAAGATGAGATTGGAGACAGAAGTGGGACCAGGTTTTGACTCCATCTGCATGTGGTAGGAGTCTGTGAAATTCCTTTCTCAAACCTAGAGAGCAATTTAGCTTGTTCAGAGCTGGCATTCTGGAAAGCTAAGAATGGGTGATGCGTTGAGGGATTAAGAATGAAAAAATAAGGAATTACCTTAGAACCAATTTAAGATAGTATTGGCTGAATCATTGCTCTTTATGATGCTCTAGGGGTCCCAGGAATCAATGGCTATTGCTGCTAGTTCTAAGGGGTTTTGTTTGGTTAGTTGGTTTTTGGTTTTTAAGAGTTGTTATATGATACACAGTGGCTCTATGAGAACATAGGTACGTACATATAATTATATTTTTAATAAACTATTCCATAATAGTTTTATATTGTAAAAGAGTTGCAAAAATAGCACAGTTGTTACATACTCTCCACCAAGCCTCCCTCATTAACACATTACTGAGCTGCGTGGCCACAACTAAGAAACAAATTGGTACAATATTAATTAAACTCCACTAAACTGTACATCTTGCTTAGATTTTACTAGGCTTTTTCTACTTTTTTTTTCTGACTTAATATCTCATCCAGGAGGCAATATTACAAAGTCTTAATATCTTATAGTCTCTTCTGACCTGTGGCAGTTTCTCAAATGTCCCCAGTGTCTCATTTTACACTTTTGAGGAGTACTGGTTAGGTATGTTGTAGAATGTCCTTCAGTTTGGGTTCAACAACGGTCTTTTCTTATGATTACTCTTCGGCTATGGGTTTTGGTGACAAACACCAAAGGGATGAAGAGCCATTCCCTAGGCCATTATTATCACATCTTATCAAAGGGTACATGCTATCAACAAGATATCACCGACAAAATTAACTTTATCTGAGATTTTGTTTGCCAGGTGTCTCCATTTTAAAGTTACCTCCCACCCGTACCTCACCCTTTGTCTCTTTCTCTCTCTCTCTCTCTTTTTTTTTTTGTTTTTGTTTTTGTTTTGGTGTTTTTACTTTTTGTTTGTTTGTAGTTTGTTTGAATATACCTGACACACAATGTCACCTTAGTTTCAAGTATACAACTGAGTCATTCAACAAGTTTATACATTATGCTATGCTCATCACAAGTGTAGCTACCATCTGTCCCATTACATTCCATGTCCATTATTAATTCTCTATTCATTGTATAGGAAGTCCTCAGTACAGTCTGAACTCAAAAGGTCTGGGTAAGGGAGACATTAAGCACCATTTCCTAGAGGCAGGGGGTGGGGGGGTAGATGTATCTATGTATATCATCTGTGATTCTTTTGGAATTCTTTAAAGGAACGTGTCTCCCATATATTTGTCCCCATTTATCTAGTTATTCCATCATTTATCTATATCAGTATGGGCTGATTTCAAAGATATTTATTTTATACTTTGGATTCTAACTCTATACTCCATTATATATTTTACTGTTCAAGTTGTTCCAGATTTTGGCCATGAGGTGTTCCTTCAAGATGGTTCCTATAACCCTTTGGCATAACCCATTTAATTTTTCTAGCACTTTTCTAGCTATGTTTTGAATATAAACTGTAGCATTCAGGTATTTTATCCAAATAAAGATGGAAGAAAATGAAGTGCTTTCTTGACATCGTTGTCTGTGAAATAATATCCATGGATCTAGACACATTTTATTATTTGAGGAGACTATCATGTTTAAGCCATTGTATCAATTAGGATATGTAGTAAGAGATGGAAGTAGCAGGCAAAATCGCGTATTTCAGTGTGTAGTAAATAAGGTTCCCTTAAAATGGCCTCCATCCATCGCAGTTCTTTTTGGATGAGCAATGGTAAATCTGAGGTTAAAAATGGCTTTTAACAGGGGCGCCTGGGTGGCGCAGTCGGTTAAGCGTCCGACTTCAGCCAGGTCACGATCTCGTGGTCCGTGAGTTCGAGCCCCGCGTCAGGCTCTGGGCTGATGGCTCAGAGCCTGGAGCCTGTTTCCGATTCTGTGTCTCCCTCTCTCTCTGCCCCTCCCCCGTTCATGCTCTGTGTCTCTCTGTCCCAAAAATAAATAAACGTTGAAAAAAAAAATAAAAAAAAATGGCTTTTAACAAAGTGCAAAAAGTACAGCTAGAAATTCTTGAAAGTTGAATTCTCATCTTTAACTATTTTAAATGACAGAAGTGTCACCCTAACTTTTGTAGTAATGTAAACGAAAAGCACTCTAAGAATAACTATGCTTTACATTTCACAAATTAATCTTCTCTTCAAAGACATTTATTACTTGTTCTAAAATATGTTGTTACCTTAGTAACTACCAAGTTACCTGCTGTATGCAGCAGCACTAATGAGAAGAATGTTACAAAAGACTCAAAGAAAATGAAAAAAAAAAAAAAAACAAGTAGTGGTATTCTTTGATTTTAATGTCTAGAAAGACCTCCTACACATCGTTGACCATCACAGACCCTTAAACCATCTATGCTATCTTCTAACATACCTACAAACGCTAGACAAAACTCCAATCTGATTCACAATCTCTGCCTTTCATTTCCCACGTGGCAAATCCTCCAGCTTACTCCCCTCCCCCAAGTTAGCAGCTTCTGATGCATTCCCAAAGCTCATTTCCCCCCTCAGCATATTTTGTGTCCTTGGCAAGATGATATGAGGTTGTAAAAGGGATTTATACTGGCAATAAATAGGTGTGAACCTGTATTTTACTTAGGCTTTCACTAATCTGTAGCTTTGAATGCATTGACTTAATAAGGGGAATGTCGCAAATGAAACTAGGGTAAAGATTACCATAAACTTGGAGCCAAATGTTGGATTCAGATTCCAACCAGCAATGTTCAATACTGTATGAGGTAGTGGGCTCCTCTGAGATTCATTTTGTAGCTTTTAAAACAGATGATTTAAATATATTGTCTCCCAGATCTCTTCTAGTTCTGAAATCTATGGTGCTCTGATAAAAAGTCTCCTTTGATAATTCCTCAGATAATCAATTTAACCACTGCATTAATTTCCTGGACTAACTTCAAATTCAGCTACATCTTTTCTTGGAGGCATTATCTCCCCAAATGTAAACACTGGAGGCTTGACTTATCTTTATGCAAAGGGAAATATATAACTCAAGAGAGAATAAAGATTTTTGAGATCATTGTTTTAATCAGGCACATGTTTAGCCTATGTATAGGCTAATATGTTTATGTATAGGCTATGTTTAGCCTATGTACAGGATAATAAACATTTGCATTATGAAGCTATTTCTTAAGAAGGGAGGATAGTCAGTATCCCTCGCCTCCATCAGAGGCCTGTTCCTTTTATTCACTGGAGCCCTAGACCAGTCTTGAGCTATCCAACTGTGACATAGGTCATAATTTCTTTCACAATGAATCATTCAGAGTTCCAGCACAAACTGTAAGGATATGGAAAAGATATATGCTCTTTCTTTTCCACCTATGTTGGGTACAGCATGTTATAGATTGAATTGTGTCCCCCACAAAATTCATGGGTTGAAATCCTATCCCCTACCTCAGAATGTGATCTTATTTGTAAATACAGCCCTTACAGATATAATTAGTTAAGATGTGCTCATGATGGAGTAGGTGGGGCTTAATCCAATATGACTTGTGTCCTTATATAAAAAGAAAAGGAGAAATCTCGATATAGACAGGGAGACCCCCATATGAAGACTAGCCTTATGCTCCCAAATGTCAAGGAACTATCAGAATCTAAAAAATTCAGAGACAGTAGTAGAACATATCCTTCCTTAGAGTCTTCAGGGAAGGGACCATGGCCCTGCCAACACCTTGATTTCAGACTTCTGGCTTCTAAAACTATGACACAACAGGTTTCTGATGTTCTAAGCTACTAAGCCTGTGAGACTTTATCATGACAGCCATAGGAAATTAATACACACAGTAACACAGATGTGTGATGTAGGGGGTGGGACCTGGATTTCTTTTAATATCTCTTTCAGCAAATGTATTTGTACCATCAGTGACTTATAGATTTGTTTTGCCTATGCTGCTGTTTGGATTAAAACACAGGCCAGTATATATATTTTTATGAGGCATCTGGTTTCAAATATGGGACTTTGTCACGTACTAGCTGTGTAATTAACCTCACTGATCTTTGGTTCCCTGATAATAGTAACACTTGATCTAGCATAGTAATGTAAGTGAAAAACAATATAGAGGCAAATAAAAGAGTATTTGGTGTGGAGGATAAGATCAGGGACCCTGCAGCCAGTTGAAATGAACTCAGTTGAATGAGTTCAAATTCAACTCTCCCTTTTACTAGTTTTATAACTGAACTATGGACTCAGTTTCATCATTTTAAAATGAGCATTATGTTAGTACCTGTCTCATAAAGTTGCCATGAAGATCAAAAAGTTAATGCATAAAGAAATCTTAGAAGATTGTCTGGAACACAGAAAGTATTCAATAAATGGTATGTAAAAGTGCCTTGCAAACTATAAAGAACCATACAAGTGCTGTAACATTATAAGTTATAGTTAATAAATAGCTAGCTTATTGATGAATGCACTTACACAGTGATAACACTTTCTCCTTTTTTAAAAACTTTTTAATGTTTATTTATTTTTGAGAGAGACAGTGTCAGAGTGTGAGTGGGCAAGGAGCAGAGAGAGGGAGGCACAGAATCTGAACCAGGCTCTAGGTTACTAGCTGTCAGCACAGAGCCCGATGTGGGGCTCCAACCCAAGAACCCTGAGATCATGACCTGAGCTGAAGTCTGACACTTAATGGACTGAGCCACTCAGGTGCTCCTCTCCTTTTTTTAAAGTGGTATCTATACCCAATGAGTGCTCGAACTCAAGACCTTGAAATCAAGAGTCAGACGCTCTACCGACTGAGCCAGACAGGTGTGTTGCTAACTCTGACCTTTTATTTATGTCAGTATGCCTCTTAGCAGCAGTCATTTGGATAGCTATGGAGACATAAAGAGTGACAATCACAGATGAGGGCTATTACCAAGTGGGTCAAGTATGCCCAGGGAATCAGAAGAAACTTCAAAATAGAGGCTATTTCTGGTTTTCATTAGTCTGCTCATTTCCTTGGGTAAAAATATTTTAGAACCAAAATTTTTATTGAGCATCATATTAACTGCTCTAATATGTATATAAAAAGCAAAGAATTTACATAGATTTCACTTGGGCACGGAGAAATGGGAACTGAATTTTTTAAAACTGCTTTTAAAAGTTTCTAATGAAATCTTGGGGCGCCTTAGTGGCTCAGTTAGTTAGGCAGCTGACTCTTGATTTCAGCTCAGATCATGATTCATCGTTCATGGGATTGAGCCCTGGGTCAGGCTCCATGCTGACAGTGTGAAGCCTGATTGGGATTCTCTCTTTTCCTCTCTCTCTGCCCCTCTCCTGCTCACTCTCACTCTCTCTCTAACTAAATAAATAAACTTAAAAAAAAGTTTCTCGTGAAATCTTTGCATATATGTGAATTAAGATACATTGCCTATATATCACTGTCTTTAGTTATAGTAAATAAAAAAAGTAGACAGCCAATCTCCCACCTTGCTGTATACCTCAAGGTGAAATTGTGTTTTTGTTGTTGTTGTTATTGTTTTGCTTTGTTTTGTTTTATCAAATAAAAGACTACCATTGCAAAATACCACTTGCTTCATTTGTTTCTTGCCTTATGAAAGGAGACAAAAGCATTAATAAAACACTTTATTTTAGATTACTTGGAAGAAATGGAAACAATTGAGACTTTAAAAAAATGTATTATGGGGTGGCTGAATGGCTCAGTCGGTTGAGCATCTGACTTCAGCTCAGGTCATGATCTCATAGTTCGTGAGTTCAAGCCCTATGTCAGGCTTTGTGCTGACAGCTCAGAGCCTGGAGCCTGCATAAGATTCTGTGTCTGTCTCTCTCTGTTTGCCCCTCCCACACTTGCACTCTGTCTCTTGCTCTGTCTCAAAAATAAACACTAAATTTTTTTAATTAAAAAATTAAAAATGTATTATATTATTATATGCATTCAATTTTATACAACTTACCCAGGAAGTATATATTTGGAAAACAGATTGCCTCAGTGCTGTGGATAAGTTGTAGTCTTCAGAACTGTGGTGGGTTTGGTGTCCAGCCCACATAATATTAACCTCTGCAAAACACATAATTTGAAATGAGCCATGAGAATAAGAACAAAGCAACTTACATTTTCAGTTATGTACGCTGCTCTTGTTAAGTGAGGAAGAAAAATCTGGAACATCTCTGAAAAACCTAGCCAATATAATTATAATTAAAATAAGCTGCTTCAAATGACTCTTGGAAACAGTGAGGGTACAAATTACAAACAAATAAGAAAACTGAAACATAGCCAATAAGTATGGATAGTGTATGTGAAATAATGCAATGCCTCCAGCAAGCTGAAATGACTTCCAAAATTTATACTTGCTAATGTATTATTATAATATGACAAATCATAAAAGCTAACCGTCAGTGTTGTAACAATGCAGTCAATGGATAGTGATGATTTTTCAGTATGTGATAATATACTTATAATTAAAGAAGAATAATGTAATGGGAGAAACTGGTATAAATTTTGGAATGAAATAGTAAATAAAATTTCTTCCTGATGGCTTTTTAAATGTCTCAAAATCTGTCTATTGGAATAAAAGGCAGAGCAGAGTAATACTTGGTCCTAAGATCTAACAATTCATTTTTATTTATAGAAATATATTAGTTAACATATAGCTTTTCCAATACCTTACAAATATCCAGTATCTTACACTATCATTTTTAAAATTTCCATACATAATTGCTGTTTCATCCTTATAATAAAAAATTAAATGTAAGTTGTATATTTTCATCAAGTATTATGCAGACTATTCACATACAGCCTTGCAATTCATTTACATCCCAAACGGATAGTTCCTTGTTTTTTTCCTACAACAATATGTCACTCTAGTGACCTACTTAGTATACAGAATAGGACAATCACACATTTTTCACTCTGTGCATATTTTTTATTTCCTATAATAATTACAGATACCACATTATAGTCTATTCAGTTAAAAGAAAGTATGTTCTAAGCTAAACTAACTATAATTAAGTTTTTTGCTACAAAAATAGGAGATAGGAGGTATAAGAGACAAAATTAACCATGTGATATGACCACTGTATCCATGCCAGTATATATTAGAAATTAAATCCTTTAGTCTTGTACACATGGGGACCAAACAGACTAAGAATGGAAATATTGGGTATGGATGTTTACAGTTGCCCTATACTAGAAGTTAAAATACCTGGCATGTGGCAAAATAATTTGTTAGAAGATTTTATATATATCTATATCTATATCTATATCTATATCTATATCTATATCTATATCTATATCTATATCTATATCTATATCTCCCTCCCTCACCAATCTGGGTGGACTTCTCTGCTTCTCATTTAGGAAATGAAAAATCTCTGGACAATCTATATAGAGTTACCAAACAAAATTGTAAAAGAATTTTTGGTAAATAAATGACAGCTCAGATTTAAGAAGGACTTAACTCTCTGAAAATGGAAAGATTATGAACAGAATTATGAATACAATTCTCCATCAGAAGTCATTACTATTAAAGTTATATACTTTCGGGGGGGCAAGTATTTTCATAAACCGTAGGTTTATGTGTAACTTAGGTCCTGATTGGTTGACATTTTTTAAGTGTATTTATTTATTTTGAGAGAGAGCAACAGAGCACATGAGTGGGGGCAGAGGGAGAGGGAGAGAGAGAGAGAGAGAGAGAGAGAGAATCCCAAAGAAACTCCGTGATGTTAGTGCAGAGCCCAATGCAGGCCTCAAATCCATGAATCCTAAAATTTTGACCTGAGCCTAAGTCAAGACCCTGATGCTTAAGTGACTGAGCCACCCAGGCACCCCTGATTGGTTGACATTTTAATCATTCCTAGTAATTACCCTGTATGTCTATCCAACCAATTAAGGAAATTGCTCTTATGCAAATGAAAACTATTTCATCATAATGACCCCAAACTTCCCAAGCATAATCCTTGAAATAACCTAGAATCTTAATCTCTTGCTTATTGACTAGTTATACACTTCAAATAAGAAATTTACAAAGAATCCTGTGGCACTTGATATCTTCAAATGTTGTGTGAAAGATTATTGAGAGGTAATAAACTTGATGAATCTACTAAGCCTTTTAAAACTCCTTGTAGAGTTAGGCTCTAAAATAATCCAAACACCATTTTCTCTTTAGAACATAACCATTATTAAACATTTTGGAACCTATTACTTAAAAACTTTGTTACAAAAAAATCATTGTCCATTTTGTTGGACTTGTTGGGATTTACTTTAAAAACTCATCATAATGCATGCATGTTATGAATTCAGAAGGGGATGAGCTAATCAGATGAGGCCCAATTAGAGAGTAATAGGATATATTTAAACTATTTCCTATAACTTCCACAGAAGCTAAATGGTGGAACAAAGAATCCACAAAGGTGGAGGTTAAAGACCTATCTCTTTGGTTGTTTTAAAAGCATTTACTTCCTATCACAAACTGTGTGTAACACAAGACTTCGTTCAATGAAGTACAGCTGTATAAACAGGGTACAGTAACTGGATCTTACTGCCTTACCTCTGTCACTTTTCAGAACTAGGAAAAACAAGAAAAAAATATAAGATTTTTTCCCACAGTTTATATGCACCTTACTTGAAGTAAATCATTTAGAAAGTGGTTATAAAAATGCGTTTTATGGAAAATTATTTCAGTAGTTCTTTTATAAGCAAAATAACAGATTAATAGTACACTTTCAAATATGTTCATTTTCACTAATATGTGAATTGATGAATTATCTGTTCTAAGGAATAAAAACAAATATTAAAGAGGAAAGATGATATTTTAAGAATAAACTTCTTTCTATCAATGAACTAACGTAATTGTAAGTTATAGTCCATAACAATTTTCTTTTCCTATTAGCGAATTACTGATTATACAAGCATACAGGATGTTGTTATGGCTTTTCAATAATATAGCTAGAAACATTATGTTACTTTCCAGTATTAAAATACAGACTTGTATAAATATATTTTATTAATACATTGATCAATCATTTGATTTGGCCAAAAGCTAATGCAATATGTGTGTTTATGTGTATGTTATATTCTTGAGTTTGTTAACATTTTTTTTAATTGAAGTATAGCTTACATATGGTGAAACCCATCCCTTTTAGTACTCGGTAATATGAGTTTTTACCAAGCAAATACAGCTGTGTAATCGCAATCAAGATACAGGACAGTTCTGACCAACCCAAAAAATTCCTCATTGCATTTTGTGCTTGTGGCAAGTAAACTCGAACATGGCTCCCTGATCAGATGATGATATTCTGAACTGTGAACTGATAACATAATGGGATGAAACTCTTGGGACCTTGGGGAAGGTGAGGGTGTTTTGAATTCAGGAAAAAAATGAATCACTGGGATCTAGAAGGCTGTCTATGGGAGGTAGCCTCTCAGAGAGCCCCCAGTGATCCTTGCCCTTGTGGATGTTCATCCCTTGTATAATCCCTCCCATTGAGTGTGGGCTGGATTTAATAATTCCCTTCTAATGAATATAATTTTGGCAAAGGTGATGGGATGTCAATTGTGATATTAGGTTGTAAAAAGACAGAGGCTTACATCTCGAGGGCTCTTATATTCTCAAATTCTCTAAGGGAAGTCAGTCACCATGTTGTGAACTGCCTTTTTGAAAAGCACATATGGTAGGGAATCAGGAGAGGCCCCAAGCTAACCAGTGAGGAACTAAGCACCTCAGCTCAAACTCCACAAGGAATTGAATCCTGCCAACGACCATGTAAGTAAATTTGGAAGCAGATCTTCCCCCAGCTGATCCTTCATGAAACATTGCAGCTAGCAGACAGTTTAACTGCTTAACTACAACCTCGTGAAAGACCTTGAGCCAGAAGCACTCAACTAATAAACTGTGCCCAGATTCCAGACCCACAGAGACTGTGAGCTAAGCCACTAATGTGTTACAAAGAAGTGGATAATATAGTGGTCAATCCCCTAGGCCTCATTCTCCCAGTCTTTCATATCCACTGATTTGAATTCTTTACTATAGTTTTGCTTTTTGAGAATGTCATATAAATAAATTACATAGTATTTAGCGTTTTGAGTCTGGTTTCTTTTACTAAGCAGAATGCATTACCGACTTCTCCATTTTATCTGTACTTTGTTTTTCCTTTTTTTTGCTGAGTAGTATTCCATTTTAATGGTTGAATCAAAATTTTTGTTTTGTTTTTATTCATTCACTAGTTGAAGAACATTTTAGTTGCTTCCAGTTTGGGGCAATTACAAATAAAGCATCCATAAACATTCTAATATAGTTTTTTTCTCTGAACCTAAGTTTCATTTCACTTGGGCAAATACTCAGGAGTGAGATTACTGAGCTGTATAGTATATTTACATTTAGGTTGTAAAGAAACAATCAAACCATTTTCCAGTGGCTGTGCATTTTCTTGTACTACCACCAGCAGTGTATGAGAATTACATTTTCTCTACATGTCTAGCAACCCTTGGCATTATTAATTTTGTTTTTAATTTATTTGTTTCTTTTTTTTTCAATATATGAAATTTATTGTCAAATTGGTTTCCATACAACACCCAGTGCTCATCCCAAAAGGTGCCCTCCTCAATACCCATCACCCACCCTCCCTTCCCTCCCACCCCCCATCAACCCTCAGTTTGTTCTCAGTTTTTAAGAGTCTCTTAGGCTTTGGCTCTCTCCCACTCTAACCTCTTTTTTTTTGTTTTCCTTCCCCTCCCCTATGGGTTTCTGTTAAGTTTCTCAGGATCCACATAAGAGTGAAAACATATGGTATCTGTCTTTCTCTTGTATGGCTTATTTCACTTAGCATCACACTCTCCAGTTCCATCCACGTTGCTACAAAGGGCCATATTTCATTCTTTCTCATTGCCACATAGTACTCCATTGTGTTTCATAGCATTCTAAGACCTATATAATTGTATCACATTGAAGTTTTACTTCCCATTGCCATAATAGCTAATGACTATGATTATCTCTCCATGTGGTTATTTGCCATCTATACATGTTCTTTGAACTATCTAATCAAAATTTGTGCCCCCATTTTAATGGAGTTGTAGTCTTATTATTGAGTTTTCAGAAAACTTATATATTCATTATACAAGTCCTTTTTAGATATGTTATTTGCAAACATTTTCTCCTCCGCTATGGCTTGACTTTTCATTTCTAAGTGTCTTAAGAACATAAGTTTCAATTTTGATGAAACCCAATTTAGATACCTGAGAGTTTTATTAAAATATATTTTTAGCATATATAACAAAGAATGGGGTTACTTCGGAGAAAGTGTTCAGAATGATGAGACATTTGTGTCTATAAGCAAAAGAGTCTATTTTACACATCTAAAATATATCTAAGTAAGTTACTGAAGTGTCTTCTCACCTATGGATGGAGAGAATAACCCTCTTGCCTTTGACAAGAAATCTAACACTATAAAACACACCTTTTCCAATTCTAACCTCTCTTGGAATCACAATTTTAATAGATTTTTAAAACATGATATTCAAATGGAAGCTTTTAATTCTATCTTGTAGAATTTTAGAATGAGAGTTCTCCAATTATATGTTTATATGCTTTTAAAATTTAAACAGAGCAAAAGAGAAGATACAACTTTTTAGTATGAAGTAAAAAAAAATCCATTAGAATTTATTTGGTCATGGACCAAATCCAGCCCACAACCTGCTTTGTACAGCCAACAACTAAGAGTGGCTTTAACATATTTTAAATGATTGAGGTAAAATCCGAAGAGTAACAGTTTATGATACAGGAATATTACACTAAGAAATTATGCACCTTCCTCTTTCTCTTTGTTGCATACCCTCTATTCTTTGGGATTGAACACCCTCAGCACTTTCATGGTCCCCTGTCTTTGTGTGACCCGTCAAAATATTCTTCATCTTTCAAGGATCACTGCATATGTCATTTTCTAACCCTCCCAGTCACAATTATTATATAATGTTTATTATTCCTAGGCCTCTAGCATCATGGATACTCTACTATTTTGCATCTTCCTCTGTTTTATAGGCTTCTTAATTAAGGAGATTAATTTGTCTTTGTATTTTCTATAGTGCCTCATCGTGTCTTTGCATGGTAGACATCAATATATTTTTCTTGATTAAACCTGTGTTTATTAAAAACTGGCTTATTTGAATAATCAATAACCATGTCACACTATTTTATTTGTTCAACTTTCTCATTAGTAAAAGCAATGTTTTTTTTTAATTTCCCTTTACACTATTCCTTCTCTTTAATTTCAATCATAACCAAACACTCCACTTTGTAAAGCATGATCCATTGACCTTCCGTTCCTTTAATTTTTTTTTCACCTTAAACATCTTAAAAGAGAAATTTATTTACTTTCTTAACTCCCATTCATTCTTAAGCTCATTCTTAATGGCACTTAATTCTCTCCAAAATCATTATTGGCATCTTTCTTGTCAAAGCTAAAGACTTCTTTTAGGTGTAATTCTATTTGAACTTTCTAAAACATTTGTCCACTGAATCTATCTTGAAAACCTCTCCCTCTGGCTTTCCTTTTCCCTTGCTCCCAGTTCTCCTCTTCCATTTTTCAGGCCAGGTGCATTTTCCTAACCTCTTCCCCTTTTCTCACCTATTTAAAGGGACTAATTTATTTTTCTTTGCTCCTTGCTTCTTGTTTTTCATGGTGTGCCATGACCTGAAATGACTTCAATAAATGCTTATCCAAAAGATGATGGTTCCTAAATACTTCAGTCTATAGGTGTCTGTTGACTTCTAGGTCTGAATTCCTTAGGGGAAATTCCATACATATTATGCCTTGAATCTATTTAATTGTCTTGCTTTCTGTCTCCTGTTTCCTTTCCTTCTAAATCGCATCATGTCTTCTCAGTCCCCAGGCAAGGGAGAGAATAGACTGGGAAGACCTCAAAACAGAAGCAACCTCAGTGCTTTTTTGTATCCTCTGACCTCTCTTTAGATAGTTACACAGGGCTTAGCATATAATCAGGACAAAAACCAGTATTTCTGTAAAAATAATTTTTTGTACATTTTATTTATTTTTGAGAGAGAGAGAGAGAGGGCACAAGTGGAGGAGAGGCAAAGAGAGAGGGAGACACAGAATCCAAAGCAGGCTCCAGGTTCTGAGCTGTCAGCACAGAGCCCGATGTGGGGCTCGAACTCAAACCCTGAGATCATGACCTGAGCCAAAGTCGGACACTTAACAAACTGAGCCACCCATCCACCCCTATAAAAGTAAATTTTTTTTTTAATTTTTTTTTTTCAACGTTTATTTATTTTTGGGACAGAGAGAGACAGAGCATGAACGGGGGAGGGGCAGAGAGAGAGGGAGACACAGAATCGGAAACAGGCTCCAGGCTCCGAGCCATCAGCCCAGAGCCTGACGCGGGGCTCGAACTCCCAGACCGCGAGATCGTGACCTGGCTGAAGTCGGACGCTTAACCGACTGTGCCACCCAGGCGCCCCAAAAGTAAATTTTTAAAAATGACCTCACTGAAGCTTGTGATACTTTCTTCTAATACACTGCAGCAAACAGGCCCAAGAGTTGGTTTTATTAGTAATGGGAACATTAAAAAAATGAGAAAATATGAAGAAAAATGTTGAATGACAAAAGTAACATAGAGGAACATGATTATTTTGAAGTCAAATAATAGAATTTAAGATATTCTTTCTTCAAAGATTTGACGTTTTAGAAAAATTATAGGGAAGAGGGCATGAAAAAACTCAAAACCTGTACTTGACATAGTCAAATTCTAGAGTAATAAGATAGCTTTCATACTGAAGAACATTCTCCTCTAATTCTTCAAAATATATTAAATATTATCATATGACCTATTGCAGCCCCTCTGGTCCTGAAGTTAGAATATCAAACTTGGAGCCTATCCTGGAGTGCTGTGTTTAGTTTTCGTAACCATTTGCAGAATGTCCCTAACTAGAGCTATCCCACTTGCTCTTAATTAAACCTACCTCATCACAAAATTAATCTTTACCTGGAGATATATATTTTTGATACACTTTTGAGGTTGGGAGAATACGAACATGACATATCATTTTGTCATATTTTCTTTTAAGAATCTCAAACAATAAAAACAAAGACAAATAACTAATATATCTACACAAAACTCCCTGATCATTTTCAAATTCCCATATAGAAAACAAAAACAAAAAAATTGTCAAAATACATAAGGCTTTCATGCATCCTCTTTCTCACTCTTTTCTGTTGTTCCAAATATTTGAGGTTGTACTGTGAACCGGTCTTAATCCTAATGGTCAAATACAAATAACCATATTTTTTATTGAAAAAAAAAATGCTTTCCTCTTGCAGTAGCATTCTACTTATATATAATTTCAAAAGCAAGTTGTTAGAAATATTTTATAATGTCATTGGTATCAGAAACTATTATTTGTAATGTTACTATGCATGCAATGAAGATCGCTTAAGTTGGTTAAAGTTTAAAAGACATGAAGCAACATATTATCAAAGTCCAAGGCTCCTATTAGCCATTTCTCAGTACAGTCTAACACTTAGGAGTCCACAATAACTTGCCTTGATCCCTGAGCTTTGCAGTGCAATGTGAATTTGAGCAACCACACATTTATTAGTAGATAACACAACAAATTAGTGTAGGTCAAAACAGTGATTTTAACACATCTCATGTAATAATTTTCTTTTTCTTGTGGTCAACTTGTCTAAAATCTTGTCAAATGACCAAAAACAAACAAAACAAAACAACAACAAAAAAACCCACCACATTCTGCTAGCATTGCAGAGTTGCATAACGTGATTTCTTATAATGATGTCACGTTTGATGCTGTAGACCATGTGAAACAGATTAGCTGTGACCAAATTAGTATTCTTTTGCAAGGCCAGCTGATGTGCACATGTAAAACATACAGCACATACTCTGAGATGCAATTAAATGATTCTCAAACACTATACCATCAGTAATTCCAGCCTCATAAATATTTACCTTATAGAGATAGATTTTTATTTGTTTCTTGAAACAATCAACATGACAATTTAAGTAATTTTAATACATTTTCGTCCTTGAGAAACTTACTAAGAAAATGCTTTGGTGGCATTTTTTTTTTTTTTTTTTTTGGTTAGATAATGCCTCACTTGTTCTTTTTAAAGAGTTCTTATATTCATGTGTTCTCGGCTGTCTTTAGGAAAGATTGATGTCTGGTGTCACTGCTAGGAAGTGCAAACTGTTCAGCCTCACTGCAGTCTATGTCCTCATCCTCTTGCTCCACAGGATACCACATACTTTGGCAGCCAACATTCAGAAGGGAAGTGCTTTAATGGCAATAAGTGATGCCAATGAAACCTTTCCCACAATGCTCAAAACTTAGTGGTTGGAGGCTGAGGCACCAAATGGTGGGACTAAGGAAGATAAATGGATCAATTAGCTGACAGGTTCTAATGCTGTGTACCTAACCAATGCTGAAAGAATTTCAAAATTTCTGCTATCATTAAAATTTTCACCAAAATATCACCCTTATGATAGCCTAGTAGAATCTGGGTCTGGTTAGCAACGTCTTGACCCTCTCTTTTGAGACATAAGAACTTAGTGATCAATTGTGTTAATAATAACAATTGTCAGTGTGCTTTTCTAGAAGTAATTTCCACAGTATAACATGTTCCAGCTATACCTCCACCCCTGGAGAGTGGAGCAATAGGAGGGAACCCTTCGCAATGTAAGTAAAATGAAAGGAATTTATATAAAATGACATAAAACAGGTGTTAAAGAAACAGTGAGCTCCTTAGTGGGGGAACACATGATATTGTGGAAGCAAGACATTCAAAAGCTATATGATCATGGCAAAGTCATTTAGAGTTTCCAATGTTCCCATCAATATGAGCGAGTTATGGTATTGCTTTTCATGAAAAACAATGTGGCTACATTCACAATATCAAGAAGGAATAGAATGTGACTTTTTCTTTTTTTATAGATGGAGTTGGATTCTGATTGGGATAAATAAGTTACTCATTTGACTACTTTAGGTTACAAATATAGTCAAAGCCACCAAATCCAGTGAAATCAAGTAACCACATGTTGATTTGACCCACTACCTTGGTCTTCTTATATCCATGCTTTCAAAAAATTACCTAATTCTTCAAACTATTCCATGAAATAAACATTCAGTATTTTGCAAGTAAATCCATGAAGCATAAGATCTCAAACTGATCCTAACAACCATGAGTGATTTCTAAAGTAAGTTGAAGTTGTGTTTTTGTTTTTTGCTTTTGTTTTTGCCTACTTCAATGCCAAGACTTTTTCAAATGTAAGTAAAATTCTACCAGGTCTCTCATATAGCTTTTGAATTAGGGACACCAAAAAAGCAACCATTAAAAAAAAGGAGTGGGGGAGTCAGGAGAAGTAAAGAAAAAAAAAAAAAAAAAAGAGAGAGAGAGAGAGACTCTTGCCAGCAGTTGTGAAGAGAGGTGAAAATAGGAGAATAAAAGATAACATACATTGAAGAACAAAACTGTTTAGAGGGCTAGGCATGATTTTGAGATTGTCTTTTCTAATCTTAATAGTGAGGTAACTCCTATTTTCTTGCTATCTTAAAGAAGAGGAAATTGAGGAAAAACTTTTTCCAGATCATAATTATAAAGTTGCAGAGCCAGAATCGAAATCCAAACCTATCTGGTCCCAAAGCCCACACTCTTCCCTGAAGTCTGAAATTGGTAAGTGCTCACAGCTCTGCATGAGATGGAACAGCCAGGTGACTAATGCATAGTGCCTGCTTTAAAGAGCGAGTTCTTGGGGGCACCTGGGTGGCTCAGTCAGCTAAGCATCTGACATCAGCTCAGGTCATGATCTCGTGGTTTGTGAGCCCAAGCCTCAAGTTGGGTTCTGTGCTGACAGCTCAGAGCCTGGAGACTGCTTAGGATTCTGTGTCTCCCTCTCTCTCTACCTCTGGCCTTCTCTCTCTCTCTCTCTCTCTCAAATAAACATGAAAAAAAAATTTTAATAAATAAAAAATAGTAAAGACTGTTCTTTACACATAAAAAGAAGATGAAGACATTCATATGAAGAAAAGTAAATGAGGGCGCCTGGGTGGCTCAGTCGGTTAAGCGTCCGACTTCGGCTCAGGTCATGATCTCGCGGTCCGTGAGTTCGAGCCCCGCGTCGGGCTCTGTGCTGACCGCTCAGAGCCTGGAGCCTGTTTCAGATTCTGTGTCTCCCTCTCTCTGACCCTCCCCCGTTCATGCTTTGTCTCTCTCTGTCTCAAAAATAAATAAACGTTAAAAAAAAAAAAAGTAAATGGAAAATAAGAAACCACAAGTGCCAGATGAGTTGTGTAAATACTGCTTGTAATGGAGATCAGGGAAAGAATGTAGCTGGGGCCAGGTTAGTCAGGTTACATCCTCAGAAGAGGCCAGGTTTGACACTCTCAATGTGAAGATATTAATTCCCTAGAAATATGGTATCTAGTATATTAAGAGAGTAACTTTTTCTAAACAAAACAAAACATATACACAATGCAAAATAATTGTTACAGGATGCCTTTATTTCAAAAAAATTCAAAACAGGGACATTGAGATTAGCCTTATTAATATATATTTTTTACTTTTACAAAGTACTAGTTGGTTTTAAAAAAAGGTGATGCAGGACATAGTTTAAAATAGTACTTCGTTTAAAAGTTATGTTCTATTGGTTTAAAAATTCATTTTATGTGCATTTTTAGGAACTATTACTATTGATCAAAGTGAAGCTTACAAAATATAAACAATTTAATAATGTTCCATTTAAGGAAGGAAAATTGAATTCAAATATCACTTGTTTTGAATGAAAAAGGACCACTTAACACTTCATCACAAATTAAAAGTTCCTTTCCCCAAATTTTACAATAAATGGTTCTAAGACACAGGCATGTAAATAAATTTCAGCTCAACTCTTTTTTCAAGTTAATTTACATAATCAGGAAGCTTAATTTTTCTCAAAAGCCTTCTGGAAGTTTTAGTAAAATATCACAAATATTCTCTAGTGTGTCAACTGAACACTAAATTTCTACTTCAGCTAATTAAATTTACTGAAAATATTAATTTTTCCTCAAAGTACTTGTGTTACTGTCTTAAAAATTTCACCAAAAATATTTATTTAAATGAGTTTTTTTTTTAATTTTTTTTTCAACGTTTATTTATTTTTGGGACAGAGAGAGACAGAGCATGAACGGGGGAGGGGCAGAGAGAGAGGGAGACACAGAATCGGAAACAGGCTCCAGGCTCTGGGCCATCAGCCCAGAGCCTGACGCGGGGCTCGAACTCACGGACTGCGAGATCGTGACCTGGCTGAAGTCGGACGCTTAACCGACTGCGCCACCCAGGCGCCCCAATGAGTTTTTTTAAAAAAAGAAAGAAACAAGTCTTTCTGTGGATTTCAGAGTGAATATTTACATTAACGAGATTATTAATCTTGGCTATTCTATTCACAATCACACACACACACACACACACACACACACAAGCAAATACAGTGTCTGATATTATTATCAATGCATTAAGCCCTTGGCCTCTGTACCTTTTTAGCAATAAAATGTGCTCTTAGCAATAAAATGCACATGAATGTATATTACTTCCTTTGGTTTTACTAAAAGGCCTGTTGCTGATAGCCTCTCCTTTAATAGAACCAACCCATTTGGCAAATTTCTTACTTTTATTTGAAATATATACTTAGGAATCAAAACATGGAATACTGACAAGAAAAATTAAATAAACACTTTTATGCAATACTTTGGAAGGAGCATAAACAAAATTAGAAGTGAAATAAAGGAAAAAAAACTTGAATAAAGTTAATTGTTATGTTGTTCAATTACAATGTTTCCTTTCAGTGAGAAATGAAGCTAAATATATTAGGAAAATTGTCTAGCACCATATTTTACTAAAACGAAATAAAATTTTCAGCAGAAGATATTTCAGTCAAACCCCTCATCTCTTTTTATCTATAAATTTAGCAGGGTTTCTGTAGTCTCTTCAATGGGGAAAGAAACCAAGAAATTCTGTAGAGAGTTATACATAATCTTTAATGGAAAAGAAGCCTGATATGACATAAAATTATTTTCACTGTAATGGAAACTATAAATTTCAAAGAAGACAATGTTTATAATTTATTTCCTGTATTTTAAAAAGGTAAGAGTAATTAAAATAATCTTTCTAAATAGGTGATGAGGAGTTCTGGATACTTACATATTCTGGTTAATAGAGAAATGCAAGTCATATGAAGTATCAAATTTCAAAGAATTAAACTAACATTGGCTACATGAAACAACACAGATAATTTAAATATTCCTCTGTTTCAAAAAATTCCTTCTTTCTTTCTTTCCTTCCTTCCTTCTTTCCTTCTTTCCTTTATTCTTTCCTTCCTTTCTTCCTTCCTTTTCTCCCAAGGACTTCCTGGGGACTTTTTCTCCTACAGTAACCACTGACCTTTTGGTGCTATGTTCTTAGAGATGATTATAAAGTACTATTTTTACTTTCAAAGAGGATTTGTGGACATAGTAACACTAATCAGAATGAGGAAATGAGGATGTTTCTAATAATGCAAAAGGCACAAGATTTTAAGTGCCTTGAGTTGTAGTATAAGCATAAGTAATTGCATTTCATATATATATGAAATATGAAATATATATGAATATGTATTTATATATTAGTTCATTTCTTTTGGATTCATTTTCTTCATTAGAGGGACAAGGGCATTCTGGCAAATGTTTGTAGAAGGGCATTGTATCAGGAGGACTTCCAATTCAGTTGCACAAATACTCTCAAGTCTAGGAATAGGCTGGCTCCTATTTGGTATGGGACAAACATTGGCTCCTATAGCATTACCCAGTAAAATGGATATTGCTTTAAGAAATTGAAAATCTGAACAAAGGAAAAAGGAGAAAAAAAGACAGAAAGAAAGAAAGAAAGAAAGAAAGAAAGAAAGAAAGAGAGAGAAAGATGAGAGAAGAAGAAAGAAGGAAAGAAAGGAAAGAGAGAGAGAGAAATGTAACTGGATAGTAACCATGTATTAAATGTTACAGGGTTATTAAAATGTTATTATCTAAGAATTCATACCTTGACTCCTAATTTTCACTATCAGTTAAAGGTTAATATCCTACTTAATTGTGTACATGGACCTTATTGCTTATTTTTAATGTATCAAAAACAAAAATCAAATTATGACCCTTTGCATTTGATATGTATTACATAATTTGCATAAAACTTGTTCTTAATATCATCTTCTTTTCTTCTCCCAGTTACTACATATTCTGGTCCTCCAGCCCCTTATCTCACCTGGATGATAGTTCTAGGGTATTCTTATTTCTTGTGTACCTTCTCCTTATGTGCTTTCTTTGGAGTACCAATATGACATATTTCTATGTCACCTAGGATTCACACTTGTTTCTTCGTTCTTCTCACTACAATATATGTAATCCCTGGGCATTATCAAATTTTCACAGGGAGAAGCAAAGTGAGATTGAGAAAGAAGGAGTAACTTGCCCCAGGACACAAAGCAACTTGACTAATAGTACAAATAAAATTAGATGACTGGTACAAACAATCTTCTCTTTATTAAGGTGTAACCATTCACAGTGAGGCACATGTTTCACCATTGTTTGTGTATTATAATTACACTCTCAATATATCAACTATAATCTCAAGTCTCCAGAATTACATGTCTGTGTCTTTCCCACATGTCATACATGATGTGCATGACATTTTTTAATATTTATCTTTTACCTCTCTGCCCAGACAATACTAGCTCAATACTTACCCAGTAGAATAAAATTCTTTTAGAAGGCAACATTCTAATCATCTCATTCTCAATTCAATTTGTTTCAATAAACATTTTCTGTGCACCTTCTATTTACAAAGCACTGTGTTCATTCTACACTAAAAATAAATCTAAACGGATCAAACACTTAAATGTAAAAGCTAAAACTATAAGACTCTTGAAAGAAAACATAGCTGTTATTTCTCTGTGACCTTGGATTAGTCTCTTAGATATGATACCATAGTCTAAGCAAACAGAGAAATAATAGATATATTGCCCATAATTAAAATTAAAAATTTTTGTGCAGTAAAGGATACTATTAACAAAATAAAGACAATGTTTCATTGTCTAGAATGAAGATAGAATTAACGGAAATGTTTTCAAATTTTATCTGACAAAGCCCTTGCATCTAGAATGTACAAAGAACTCATAACAATAAAAAGATAAATTATCTGATTTAAATATAGGCAAAATGTTTAAATAGACATTCTTTTTATTTATTTATTTTGAGAGAGACAGAAACAGTGCAAGTGGGGGAGGCGCAGAGAGAAAGGGAGTGAGAAAGAATCTTAAGCAGGCTCCACTCTGTCAGTGCAGAGCCCAGTGTGGGGCTCGAACCCACAAAACTGTGAAATCATGACCTGAGCTGAAACCAAGAGTTGTATGCTTAACCAACTGAGCCACCCAGGTGTCCCTAAAGAAACACTTCTTTAAAGAAGATACACAGATGACCAATAAGCATATGGAAAGATGCTCAACGTCATCAGTCATCAGTGAAATGCCAATCAAAACATTAATAAGATGCCATTTTTCATCTACTAAGATTTTTATGATAAAAAAATGGACAATAACAAATGTGAATGAGGATGTGTAGAGATTAGCACATATACAGTACTGGCAGAAATATAAAATGGTGCAGCTGTTTTGGAAAACAGTTTACAATTCCTCAAAAAGTTAAATAAAGAGTACCTCATGCCTCTGCAATGCCACTCCTAGGTATGTACTCAAGAGAATGGATAATATGTGTTTACATATATCTAAAATGTGGAAATAACCCAAATATCTACCAGCTAATAAGCAGGTAAGTAAAATTTTGTGTATCCATACAATGAAATATTACTGAGCCATGAAAGAAATCAATTATTGACACATGCTACACTGTAGAGGAACCTAAAAACATCATGCTAAGTGAAAGACACAAAAGATACTGTTTACATGAAATGCCCAAAATATGCAACCCCATAGAAACAAGGTAGATTAGTGGTTGCCAGGGTCTGAAGGGAAGGGGAATAGGGAGTCATTGCTAATGTATATGAGATTTCTTTTAGGGTGATGAAAATGTTCTGGAATTAGTGGTGATAGTTACATAATCTTGAGAATATGCCAAAAACCATTAAATTATACACTTTGAAATAAATTTTTTTAATTTTTTGAGAGAGAGAGCATGAGAAGGGGAGAGGGGCAGAGGGATGGATGAAGGGAGGGAGGGAGGGAGGGAGGGAGGGAGGGAGGGAGAGAGAGAGAGAGAGAGAGAGAGAGAGAGAGAGAATCTAAAGCAGGCTCCACGCACAGCACGGACCTCAATGGAGTTTGATCCCACGACCCTGATGAGAACCATGACCCAACCCAAAATTAAAGTCAGACACTAAGGACGTTTGGCTGTCTCAGTTGGTTAATTGACCAGCTTCAGTGCAGGTCACGATCTTGCGGTTCATGGGTTCCAACCCATCGGGATCTGTGCTGACAGAGCTTGGAGCCTGCTTTGGATTCTGTATCTCCCTCTCTCTCTGTCCCTCCCCTGCTCATGCTCTCTCTCTATGTGTGTCTCAAAAATAAATTAAAAAAAAAAAAAGTCAGACCCTCAACTGACTGAGCTGCCCAGGCACCCCTGAAAGGGTAAATTTTATATTAAAGGGTATAGAAATTACATCATAATAACTTAAAACAAAAAGTACACTGGGAGAGAGGATGGTGGAAGGTGAGAGAAGAAAATTTTATGAATGGGCCAGTTATACACCATTCCACTTAAAAGTGAAACAAAACAAAACTATGTGCTAAATAGTGTGGATCAAAAGATGAATGACTCCTGTGTTTGAAACATTCATAGTGTGGAGAAAGCAGACACAGCCTAACAGAATACAATGTGAGGCAGGCTGGAACTAAGGGCTGCTTCCACAAATCGTTGGAATATGAAGAGAGAAGAGGAAGCAATTAGAGATTCTTTTGTAGGGTAGGGAAAAATCAAACTAAGTCTTGAAGGATGTCTCCCAGTAAAAAGGGCATTTCAGGCAACTGAAAACAAGCAAAGGTGGAAAGACTTAAATGTGGATAGAGTATCTGGAAAACAAAAAGCACTCCTGTAGGCTAGAGCTCAAGCTTGTGGAAGGAAGAGCTGCAGGCAGGTCACTACAGGAAGTTTCTGGCAGCAGTGACCATTGAAGAGTCTGCCAAATGGTTTGGATCACACAGACCTGGCTTCTCATCTCACTTCCACTACCTATATTGCAGAGAGACCTTCCTCAAAATAGCCACCGATCTGAGTCACAGGGATTATACACAACAGTATATTGAGAGAACTTAAAGGCGATGACACAAGTAGACTGTTGTATTAGGTACACAGCAAAATCATACTTTTCTCATCACAAAAGTAAATATATGTTTATTTCAGTAAACTGGAAAAATAGAAGAGTAAATGGAAAAAAAATACTGGCCTCTGTACCCCCTCTACTTGGAGATGGTCATTGTTAACGTCTTAGTGTGTATCCTTCCAGTCTTTTTTAGTGTCTGATTAGTTTATAATTATACAAAATATGAGATGATAAACATTTCCATTATCCTCAAACATTTTCAACAGTCCTATAATGCTTTGCTTTTTGTATATATTTACCCTAATTATATAAATAATTACCATCAGTTTGAGAGCTTTGATTCCTCTATTGCTATGAATATTCATGGCTTATATATTTTTAAATATTCACCAAAGTACTACGTGTTCTATAGTTTTAAAAGTTATACATTCCAATATGTATATAACGAAGAACATCAATGCTTGAGCCATCTTTCCCTTTTCTGATTCTTAATTCCCATAGGTAACCATTTTCAACTGCTTGAACTGTTTCCTTTGGTATTTACTTCTACATTTTTAAATAACATCCTTTTAATTTTTTTACCATTTACTTATTTTTGAGAGAGAGAGACAGTGTGTGTGCAGGGGTGGGGCAGAGAGAGAGGAAGATACAGAATCCGAAGCAGGCTCCAGTCTCTGAACTGTCAGCACAGAGCCTGATGCGGGGCTCAAACCCACAAAGTATGAGATCATGACCTGAACCAAAGTCAGATGCTTAACCAACTGAAACACACAGGCGTCCCTTAAATAACATTCTTACATTAATATTTTTTTCAAAATTTGAGACATTAACTACTGACTGACTGCCTGCTACAATAGACATAAATTTAGCTCTTTACACTGGCACTTATACACACACACACACACACACACACACACACACACCCCTCACAAACTTCTTGTCTTCACTTCTTCCCAAAAGAGCTATCATCATTTTTTTTTGTTAAATTTAAATGTGTTCATTTTGTGACTTTGAAAATGTTATATGCTGCTGAGTGATGCAGCATATTATGAAATTTTCTTCTTCCATTTTGTTTACATGTTTTTTTTTCTTACATATCAATGATTTATTTCCAAAGTCCGCTGATGAAAGGTTCTTTAGTAATACTTTCAAATATAACGAGTATTCTAAGAAAGTTTTCTTTTCTTTTTATTTTTGGAAAAAGTTTGTGGGGACTTTGGCTTCTCTGTTCTCAGGTTGGCCCCATAGTTGTTGTCCTAGAGTTGGCCTTTTACCATCAATTGAGGATTTTCTTTAATGTCTCTATCATTGGATTTCCTGTTTCCTAAATACCATTTCTTCCTACTTCCTTAACTTTTTTTCTTAATAAATACATCCTCTAGTCTACAGAAGGTAAAGTTTGATATTAGGCACATATGAATATATTTTTATTTTATTTACATGCTTGATTTCTGGTTTTCTTAGGTATATGATTTCAGACTGGGAATAAATTCCCTTCAGAATTTTGATTGCATTGAAACAAGGGCAACTAGAATCTAGTTGCTAGTGAAAAATCTCATGCCTTCATTATTCCATCACTTTTGGATATCTGACCTTATTATTTTCACCTTTCTAGAAGATGTTAGTCTATTTTTTCCCCAAATATTCCAAAATCTCATGATAACATGTTTGAACATGGGAATTATTTTCATTTACTTGGTTAGAGCATGCTAAATTTAGAAAGTTCCATCCTTTCAGTCTCAAACATTTTATTTATACATTTGATAAGAACCTTATTTCCACTTTCTTTGTTCTTTTTTTTTTTAGACAAAAAAACAGTTGGCTAACCAAAACACCCACAGGTATTATAAGAAAACTACAGACTGATATTTTTCATGAACACCCATGCAAAATTCTTAACAAAATACCAACAAATTGAATCCAACAAAGTATAAAAGGAACTATACACCACAACCAAGTATGATTTACCCCAGGTATACAAGATTCAACATTCAAAAAATAATATAACTCATCATATTAATAGGCTAAAAAGAAAAATCAGATCTATAGATGTAGACAAAGCGTTTATCAAAATCCAGTACTCCTTCATGGTAAAAATTCTCAGTAACCTAGGAATAGAGGAAATCTTCCTTAGCTTAGTGAAGACTATCTTCAAAGAACCTATAGCTAAGATCATACTTAATGGTGAAAAACCTGAAGCTTTCCCACTAAGACCAAGAATAAGGCAAGAATGTCTCCTCTTATAACTCCTTTTCAATATTGTAATGGGAGTTCTACCTGAAACATTAAGACAAGAAAAGGAAATAAAATTTGTACAGATAGAGAAGGAAGATATATAACTGTCTTTGTTCACAGATGACAAAATTGTCTATATAAAAATTCCACTGAAATGACAAAAAAAGGTCCTGGAACTAATAAAAGATTATAGCAAGGTTGTAGGATACAAGGTCAACATACAAAAGTAAATCATTTTCAGATATACCAGCAATTAACAAGTAAAATTTGAAATTAAAAACACAATACAATTTACATTAGTATCCCCCCAAATGAAATACTTAGGTATAAATCCAATAAATTATGTACAAAACTTCTGTGAAGAATGCTTAATAACTCTACCTAACAAAATCAAATAATAACTAACTAAACGGAGAGACAGTACATGTTCACGGATAGGAATACTCGGTATTGTCAAGATGTCAATTTTTCCTCAACTGAATCTACAGAATCAATGCAATAACAACCAAAATCCCAGCAAGTTATTTTATGAATTTTGACAAATTCTAAAGTTTTTATGCAGAAGCAAAGGACTCAGAACAGCCAACACAGTATTAAAAGTCACTATTTGAAAACTGACCCTACCCAACTTCAAGACTTACTACAAACTATAGTACTTGAAACAGTGTGGTATTGGTGAAAGAGACAATTGGATGAATGCAATGAAATACCCCAGAAATGGGCTCACATAAATATAGAGAACTTTTTCCTATGACAAAGGAGCAAAGGTAATACAGTGGAGCAAATATCGTTTTCTTCAAGCAATAGCGCTGGGAAACAGGACATCTACATGAAAAAAAAAAAGAATCTAGACTCAAACCTTACAACTCTTCACAAAAATTAATTCAAAATGCATCACAGACCTACATGTAAAATACAAAATATAAAACTCCTAAAAAAAATAAAATAGGAGAAAATCTAGATAACTTTGGGTATTGCAATGACTTTTTAGATACAACACCAAAGGCATGATCCACGAAAGAATGGATAGGCTGCACTTCATTAAAATTAAAAAAAACTTTGCTCATTGTTAAGAGGATAACAAGACAAATCATACTGGGAGAAAATGTTTACAAAACACACATGTGATAAATGACAGTTGTCCAAAATATACAAAAAAACAAAAACAAAAACAAAAACAAAACCTCTTAACACTCAGCAATAAGAAAACAATGGGCCCAAGATCTTAAGGGACACCTCATCCGAGAACATATTCAAATGGAAAATAAGCACATGAGAAGATACTCCACATTACATGTCATCAGGGAAATGCAAATTCAAACAACAGTGAGATACCACCACACACCCAGTAGAATGGCCAAAATCCAGAACACTGCCAACTCCAAATGCTGGTGAGGATGTGGAAAACCAGGAACTTTTATTATTGCTGATGGGAATACAAAATTGTACAGCCACTTACAAGACAGTTGAGTAGTTTCTTACAAAGCTAAACATACTCTTACCATATGAGCCAGTAATTGCATTCGTTGGTATTTACCCAAAAAAACTGAAAACATATCCACACAAATTTTGCACATGGATACTCACAGCAGATGGATTCATAATTATAAAACTTTGAAAGCAACCAAAATGTCATTCGATAGGTAAATGGGTACACTGTAGTGTAGCCAGAGAATGGAATATTATTATTGAGCAATACAAGAAATGAGTGGTGAAGCCATGAAAATATATGAAGGAACCTTAAATGCATATTAATAAGTGAATAAGCCACTTAATAAGTGAATTATTAATAATAATTGGCCTATTAATAAGCCAATTAATAAGTGAATGTAGGCTGAAAAGCCTACATTAGTTATAATTTCAATTATATGACTTTTGGGAAAAGGAATAATTATTTAAAGTAAAAGGATCAGTGGTGGCCATGGGTTGGAGTAGGGAGAGGAATAAATAGGTGGAGCTCAGAGGATTTCTAGGGCAATGAAAAATACTTTGCATGATATTATAATGATGGATAAGTGTCATTATACATTCGTCCAAACCCACAGAACAAGGGAAGTCTCTGTCCCTTTGTCTTAATTTTCTTGTGAACCTAAAACTTCTCTATAAAAATAAAGCCTTGAAAGAAAGTTGATTACATTTCAGACCTTCTGGACTAATCCTCTATTTTTTTAACCTTATTTCTAGTTTGTTTGTTTGCTTTTTATTCTATGCTTTGGAAAATTTTCTCGGCGCGCCTGAGTGGCTCAGTCGGTTAAGCATCTGACTCAGGTCATGATCTCGTGGTCCGTGAGTTCGAGCCCCGCATCAGGCTCTGTGCTGACAGCTCAGAGCCTGGAGCCTGTTTCAGATTCTGTGTCTCCCTCTCTCTCTGACCCTCCCCCGTGCATGCTCTGTCTCTCCCTGTCTCAAAAATAAATAAACGTTAAAAAAAATAAAAAAAGAAAAGAAAATTTTCTCGTTTATGTTTCAATCCATATTTGAGTATCTTATTTGTTTTCATATATTTAATTTGTAAGAATTCACTTTGTTCTTGTGTATTTCTTTTATACACTTTGTTCTTGTGTATTTCTATTTTTGTTTAATAAGTGCAATATCTACTCTTCCTTCTCTAAAGGCATTAATCATGATAGGATTTAAAACCTTTTTTTTCTGCTCCTTGCATGTCTCTGTTTCCCTAATTTTCTTTTGTTGTTATTGCTGTTTTGCTTTTTAATTTGACCTCTATCCTTCTCTCACACTTTAAATATCTATAGGCCAGGAAGAAATCCTTTTATTGTTGGCCTGGAGGTTAGAAGAATACTCCAGAAATTATTGAATCCAGTGGGGAAAGATAACCTCTGTTTTCCTGTGTTCAGTTTAGTTACTTTCTTGCCTTCAGCTCCACCCGCTATTCCCATGTCTAAGAACCTTCCAGTTCATTGAATTCAGAAAGTAAGCTGTCTTTTCCTGAATAAGGGAATGGAATTTTCCCAGGTCTTCTGGAGTTCTGGGGATCACAAAATGCTTATACAGAATTTCAACTGATCCTGTAGCTTTCAACTCCAACTATACACCCTCTTCTGATGCTCTTACTATCTCTAATTCTTGACACTTTTCTAGGGTTCTCCAGTACAGATTATCTTTGTTCTTGGCTCCATACTTTGTAACTTGACTTTCAACCATCTTGGTTCAGCTAATTTGTTTAATTCTTGCCCATCAAATTTCAGCTTTCAAAGTTTGTTGCAGTACATCCCACTTATTGCTCAATATTCTTAGGGCTTATAGCTTTCTTTGTCGTGTTACTATAATTTTTATGAGGCTTCTTGAAGAAGCAGAGATGAATGCAATTGGTCAAGCAGTCCTATTGAAGTAGAAGTAAGTATCTATGTTTTTGTACTATAAACTGGCACTGGTAATCTATGATCTTTTAATAATACTTAATGCCATAAAACAATATTCAGTCATTTTAAAAATGAACTTGGGGGCACCTGGGTGGCTCAGTCGGTTGAGTGTCCGACTTCAGCTCAGGTCATGATCTTGCGTTTCATGGGTTCGGGCCCGTGTCCGGCTCTATGCTGATGGCTTGGAGCCTGGAGCCTGCTTCGGATTCTACGTCTCCCTCTCTCTGCCTCTCTGCCGCTCATGCTCTGACTCTCTCTCTCAAAAATAAATAAACATTTTTTAAAAATTAAACAAAATGAAAAAAAAAAAAAAGAGGTTAGAGTGGGAGAGAACCAAAGCATAAGAGACTGTTAAAAACTGAGAACAAACTGAGGGTTGATGGGGGGTGGGAGGGAGGGGAGGGTGGGTGATGGGTATTGAGGAGGGCACCTTTTGGGATGAGCACTGGGTGTTGTATGGAAACCAATTTGTCAATAAATTTCATATATATATATATATATATATATATACATATATATAAAAATAAATAAATCCAACTTTTCGGTAAAAAAAAAATTAAAAAAAAAGAATTTGAATGTTACAATGAAAGTTTTCAGATTTTTATTTCACTATCAATTTTTCCAACAAAGAATTTGAAATATTGATTCCTTTTGCATATTATGTTTCAAAAGCAGTGTTTTCTGAAATCTACCAGCCATTCAGTGGTCAGATAATTTTAAGAAATGTATATTCCCCATAGAGATACATGATGCTTATTAAGATAACAAAGGTTCAGAGTAAATAAACACATTTAACTTAGTTTAAACTTGAGTTCCCTAAACTGACTTCACAATTTGACAACGTTGCTACAAAATTCCAAGAAGCAGAATTGTAAAAAATAGAATATTTATTCTGTGAAACACATTCTAAGAAATTCTGTTATAAGTTTAATATTTACTGTGGCACAGTTTGTACAAACATACTGTGTAATTAATGTTTATTGGGATTACTATCAATTCTTTTGAATGTGTCAGAAAAAGAACTATAGTGGACAAGTTTACCATGGATATATGATTTGGCAAGTATCCTTAATATTTGGACTCCAAGTGGCAAGCATGACAGTTACATTTAATGCAGAATACACAAATATGAAGAATAAATTATTCCTGCCACCTATGCACTTGAACCTAGCTCTAGAGCTGAAATAGAAAACACAATTTTGCTGTTTTACTTTTTAGCACAGATGTACAAATGCTGAAAATCCAACCCCCCTGTGACACTCAAAGTTGTTATTTAATTATGTAGTATATAATTGGGTTAAATTAACGTAAAAACTATTCAGAAGTAGGAAAAGAAAGAAAGAACAGTTATTTAGTTCACAGGACTGCTAACTCTCTCACTTGCCTACAAGGAAGCGTCACTTGAATTACCAAAGTAGCTATTTTTCTGCTGTTAGCTCTTAACCAAATATTGGCATCTAAGAGCACCGTCTCTCCTTCAGTGGATCAAGCCAAACACAACTACAGCCCAAAAAAGACATCCTGTCCCTCCTTTAACAGCCAGCAGTCTCCTCTCTCAGTTCCAAAGAAAAACAAGAGCAAATATTTGTAAGGATTTTTTTGTCTTGTACCAAACATGAGCATTAATAAAATCATGCTTGGAGAAAAGCACTGAGAGGGTATATAAAAATGATACTGTAATGTCAAAGTGGGAAGCATTAATTCATAATACGCAGAAGTATTTTTAGATGGTACTGACAGTTTGCATGAAGCTTGGGATTGGTGTGACTTGCCTTCATAGGAAAGGAATGGCCTAGCCTGGGAATTTTATTGGCAGACATCATAGCTTAAAAATGCACATGGGATGTCTGTCTTACAAAGCAATAAGCATAATATTTTACTTTTTTTCATTTTATAAAAGGAATCAGTTATTATACAAGCGAAGAGTTTTCTTGCTTTTCTCATTATTCATCTTACTTTTGCTAGACAGTATTAAACAGAAGTCTGAATATTATCTTGGATTTTATGGTTCTCTATGGTTTGCAAAGTACTTTCACATACGTCACCTCCTTTAATCCTTGCAACAACTGTTGAGGGTGTTATTAATATCTCTGCTTTATCTAAAAGAAAACTGAAGACCAAAAGGGATTAGTGAATTGCCTGAGACTACACGACCACTAAATAATAGAGCCAAATGTGGAACCGTGAACTTCTGCTTTCAAATCCAAAGAGGACACTCCCCTCTACCACCTTTGTGACATGCTCTTCCTTTTTTTAATTCATTTAACATAACTCCAGATTTTATGAAACATCAGCCCACATTAGGGAGTTATTTTGCATCATATGCCAGATTGAAGCAGACAAAATTACTTTTTTTTTTTCAGGTCATAAGCAGGTGAATATCAGCAATTTCACATAGTTCAATCTAATACATAAAGAATTCCTGTAATGATATATGATAATTTGCAATACTGCTCAAGTATAAATGTCCTGTTTTAAAGCTACACCATTAAAATTTAATGTTTCTTAAAACAAAAACAAAAACATATAATATCAGTTCTAGCAATCTAAGCCATATCTTACGCACACACTGATTTTGCCAATTTGATTGACTTAGTTAAGCCAATATAAATAAAATTATCCAATTGGTTGTTCTGACTGAGAACTATTTGTTTTCATATTTCAATGAACAAATCCATAAATTTAGTTGAATGGGTTCATTTGTGTAAAAACAGTATACGTGATGCACTGAGAAAAGGTGCTTGTGGGGAGGGGTTCCAGGGAGTTCTCAGATGTCAGAGGCCCTGTGCATGGCCTCAGGATACTGAGAGAAAGGGAAGAGTGGTCATGTAAGGAATGCTCTCATTTCCTGCCCTCTCCCCAGGGAGGCATAGATATCATAAAAGGTCCCGGAATGAACTCTTCTGAATCCTAAAATAATTCTTTTTCAACTTTTAAGGGATGGGTAAAATTTAGGTTTCATCTTGCTTTTTTTTAAAAAAATGTGACTGTCAGTCATTAAAAAAAAAAATCATACTCCCCAAGGCATGAAATTAATAACTTGTGTTCATAGATTTTATAATGGTTCTAAACAAAGTTATATTTTTAAAAAATGTATAATTTTCCTCAGCTTAGATCAGAAAAATATCAGTAAGAAGAGTAAAGATGACTATATATCAATCTCCTTGACATGGCAGCCTGTAACAATTACTGTTAAAAAGCAAGGTGGTCTCTTCTGTCATTCCAGAGTCTATCAGATGGATAGGGTGATCTCTAAGGCATGGCCAATATTGAATTTGAAACTGTGATTAGTGATTAGCATTTGCTAAGAATTTTCACTCATTATTTAACTCATTTATTGACTTAAGTTTATTTGTTCACAAATAAATACCTACTAAGTGCTCACTGTGAGCATAGCAAGATTTTCAGGTACTCTGTAGCCCTGGGGATACAACAGTGAGCAAAAGGATTACATAAGGTTTTAAAGTAACTATTTATCCAATTTCACTATTTCTCTTAATGAAACTTTGTCAGCCTTAGATGCCAGTCCCTGTTTTTAATTTTTTTCATAGACAATAGCTACAACCACACTTTCTCCAGTTTTCTTTATGAAAAGCCTCTGAAAAGTACAGTCACAATGATTGTGGAAAATATGTTATCTTATTTAAATTATATTGTGTTCAATTATACTTACCATATTAATTAATGTTTATGATGTAAATAGCTTTAAAAAAAAAGACTTTCAATTTTAATGAATTATTTAGTAAGATCTGAGAAACTAAATATTGACCTAGGCTTTATGCTAATTTAAACATAAGATTTTCAACTCACATTGACAGGATTTAAAAATAAGGTATTAGTGAAAAAGTAACAAACATACATAACTAGGAACTTTTATAGGAAACTGGAGAAATTTGGAACAAAAACAAGTTCTATAAGAAAATATTTTAGATAAATATGGAATAAAAAGAAACTATAATTTCTGAACTGGAAGTTAAACTGAGTAAGAAAGTTAAGGTAATTGACATTACAATTAAATATAGATTGTGGTATATTGGTGTGTAATATTGTAGGCCTATTGTGTTATACAACCAGTGTTGAAAAAGATAGAGGTGGTCCCTGCTCTACAAGGCCTATTATTGAACAATGGAAATGAAGATTGTTTAAGTACCCAGAGATCAGGGGACATGTCCAGCTAAAGCATAGGCCATCAAAGAAAAAGTCATTGCTTCAAAGTAATTGGAATTTTCTGCTACCCCATTTACAGTCTCATTATTACAGTGGTATATACTTTTGAGATCATCATAGTGTTTCTTCAAAACTTTTTATCTGAAGATAACAATAAATATCCCACTTTAACCCCATTTTTGTAAAAATATCTTGATTGCCACTTCCTGTGTTCTTGGAATACGTGTTAAATAAAGGTTGTAGAGGAACAGCATTACTCATATTTCCTCTCAGTGTTACAACTTCATCTTTACCACCTCTAGATAGTAATAACAACCATAATGGGTTATACTCAAGGTCAAGCACAATGAGCTTCAGTAAAAAGCTATAGGACGTGGTGATTTACTTCGATATTAGGATAGCCACGGAGGGCCTATTTTACTGGAGCTCTAACTTGTCTATATCTGAGCGGTAGGGGTTTTCATTAACATTCATCAAATCCTCCTGCAGAGAGACCTGGGCTGCTGGTCTCTCTAGAATGAGCATGTCTTTTGGCACTTTGTTGATCAGACCTCTGGGATATCAGAAGGAAAGCATACTCAGTAAATGATTCAGGATCTTAGAATTCACTTCCTTTGCCAAGAAAGGAAAACCAGAGTCTTTGGGGGGCTGAGAAACTCAGATATTTACACATGTATTTACTTGAAGAAGTGTGGTACAAATTCCCAGTACTCCCAGGAAAATAAGAATATTGTTTTGCGGTTATATTTGGCAAAAGGACTAGAGATTCAATGTCATGATAGACAAATATTACAAACACTGAAAAAAATGAAATAAGACCTTTCCCTTATTTATGCACCACAAATGTTTCAAATAATTCACAATAGTTCTGCAAATGACCACAGGTCCACAAATTTAAGGCTGAGGGATATTAAGTTGGACTCAAAAGAATCCTACTTGGAAAAGGTAAAAAGTTTTCTAATGCAAAAACAAGACACAAAATATGTATGATACCGTAGATCAATTTTATCACCGACATCAACATAGAATTTCTAAGTAAGGTAAGTTTTAGAGAATATCAGAAAGCTAATTTCATTGCATGTATTCCCCAGTACCCTAAATTATTCTTTTCACTATTTATTGAGCTACGTAAACTCAATAAATATTAGTCGACATTGATGTATTATAAAATTTTTGTCAAATGAAATTATTCTTTTCTAATTTATTTGATGTTCTGAAAAAGATGGGAGGTTTCAAGACTGTAAAAATGAAACAAATGTTTTATACAATTGTTCCATCAAAGGTACACCTTCAAGATTATTAGTCTGCTGGAAAATCAATCCTACAATGTCATAGATATTTTTCTTTCTATGGTACACTATCATTGGGAAAGTTCTACAAATTAAAATATCCGATTAAGTGCTGAAATATACAAAGTGATAACTTAAAACCCTACTTCTTTTAGCAGAATGGTATGTCTTGACTACTGGACACTAAACATAAAAATTAACAGGCATAGCTAAATCACAGTTACGTGAATTGCATAACAATGCAGGAACTATAGATTTTTACCAACATTATCTTACTTTGTGGTTCCCTAACTGCTAAATACTATACATTTCTCATTCTAGAACTCTATCACAGGTACAAGGAGAAATTAAGCTGTATCATGTGATTGGCCAAAGCGATCTATATGAACATTTTACATATCCAATCAATGTAATAGAATGATAGTGATTTATAAAGGAGTCCATGCAAAATAGGGAGAAAAGAAAAAAAATGAATTACTTTACAAACTGTACTTAATTCTATCTCCTCCAAAGGCATCTTCTAACACTCACTGAGCCAAATTTCCTAGAGGGTAGAATGCAGCAGGCATAAATTGCAGGATGATAGGCTGTCAGATTCCCTGAAAAGGTCCACTTTCACAGAGTTTTACTACAGGATGTGAATGAAATTAACTGGATGTAAACATCTGGAGTGTCAGACTACTATGAATTAGATAATTGGAATAAGATATAAAAAGGAAGAACATTCCATTGTCCTTTACTTCTGAATTGCCGGATACAATTTTGGTGTGACTGTTAGGGATGAAATTATTTAACAGTATACAGGGACTGTTTAAAATATACAAAGAGAATAAATACAAAAGACTAGATTGCAAGTAGAGGCACTCTTTTTTTTTCTAAGTAGAAGGAATGGACATGACCCAAATAGGAGGCATCTTAGAAGCAATGAGAACATAGAAGAAATTTGTTCACTACTAGCAAATGACATACTCCTACTTTATATTTACTTATCTCTTTTTCCTAATGTAGTCCAGTAAATTGAACTGTATTCACCTCACTTATACTTGCTTGAAGGCAAAGAACAGAGCTGTCTCTCCACTACCTACCTTCTACACTACTCCTACTGGCAATACGCACACACACACACACACAATGATAATAATAAGAAATTTGGTTGTCCTTAGGATTCCATAATTTTATTTTAACTCTATTTATTTTGAAAACAAGCATTAATAAGCATTTCTTGAATACATAATAGGTTCAAGAAGAGAGGGAAGGAAGATATTCTAGATGAGAAGAAAAAAACTGAGCAGTTAAGACACAAACTAAAGAAACATTTGGGAAAACAAGAATAATTGCATTTGTCTAAAGACTACAGAAATGTTAAAGTAATTGAGAAACTATACTTTGAATGTTCAGGTATAGGAACATTATGACCATTTCAAATAATTGTGGCTGTAACAATGGAAGAAATGCCTTGAAGTTGCATTTGAATGTTTTTAGTTCTAAGTCTGGATGAACTCATTGATGCAAGATTAAAAAATCATCCACAGAGTATTTCAGCAGAGCTGACTGAATTTTAGAGCACAATTTGGCATAATGAGCCATGAGAAAACTGTTGACCAATTTCTTTCAAAAATATGCTCCAATAATAGCGAAGGGGATTCCTTAACCTTTCTGCTTGTTGCTTGAAGAAGAAAAGATACAATCCTAGTCACTTACTGAAGGCCTTTTTCATAGGTTCTTCAAGCAAAACTGAGATAAACGTAGACCCATTAGAGTTCATATTTGTACATTGTTGTGACTGAACTGGAATGGAAACTGGAGTTTACCAGAGGCTTTCTGCTCCTCCTTGCATAAAAACATGTAATCTTAGCCAGACCTACTTGGTCACTTGCCATAAATAAATTATGAACTTGGCCACTGATGGTCTTCTAAATATTAAAATAATTATACAGCTTAAAATATAGACTTTGGCTAATCCTTTTAGGCCAAATTAATATCTAATGTGCTGCATGTGACATGGTACTTCAGGAAATTAAAAAAAAAATCCTTGTAAAATTTTTTTAAGCAGGTAAGTCATACCAGTGTTTGTGAATTACTTAATTCCTCTGGTAGTTTCTCTATTACTGTACTTCCTCAACAACCCATGAAATATACTGGCCAACAAAGTCTCAAAAAGAGTTGATTAATGTAAGGTGAATGTCTTCAAATATAAAATCATTCAGAGAAATGGACCTGGAAAATGAAAGTGAGATTCATGGTGGTCTCAGATGGTGGTATTGATTGTATCATTATCAGACGGTGGTACTGATTGTAGACAAGAGACTAATTGTAAGTATTGTGCATTGAGTCGTATTTATAATCACAGACTTTTTTCTTGAAAAAGAATCACCAAATGGGATGCCTGGGTGGCTCTGTCAATTAAGCATCCAATTCTTTATTTTGGCTCAGGTCATGATCTCATGCCCGAAGTCAGGCTCTGCATTGACAGTACAGAGCCTGTTTGGGATTCTCTCTCTGTCCCTCCCTCTCTCTTTCCCTCTCTCTCTCTCTTAAAAAAAATAAATTTGAAAAGAATAATAATAAAAAAGAGAGTCATCACGTATGATTACAAAAGAACAAATACTAAAGACTAACCTAAAAGAATCAACTATAGAACTTGATCCGTAGGACAAATCACCTAAATAGGAAAAAGAAAAACAAAACAAACAAACAAACAAACAAAAACAACAAAAAAAAAACTCAACATTTTGTAATCACTATCATAAAATGAGGCAACTTTGGCAAGAAGTAGTGCCCTATGTTTGTTGCAAATTTCAAGCACAGACCAGAAGTCAAAGGACTGTTTTCCACATCACTGAGTCCACATCGTCATGTCTTTTTATTTTATTTTTTTTAAGTTTATTTATTTCTGACAGAGAGAGAGAGAGAGAGAAAGCATAAGCTAAGGAGGGGCAGAGAGAGAAAGACACACAGAATCCAAAGCAGGCTTCAGGCTCTGGGCTGTCAGCACAGAGCCCAACACAGGGCTCAAACTCACTAACCTTGAGATCCTGACCTGGGCCAAAGTCAGACACCTAAATGATTGAGCCACCCAGGCACCCCACGTCATGTCTTTTTTTATATATAATTAGATAAAGTAGCTCAGTAAACATTGCCTTTTGTTGTATTGTGAAAAACTGTCTTAACTTTTGAGTTTCTTGGGGAATAAATTTAACAGGTAACTTTGTATAAGTTAAAGTGTACAGCATGCTTCTTTGATGTTTACATATTGTAATACCATTGTTAACATAGCAATATTTGTCCATTACATAATTATAATACAATATTAATTTCCTTATTCATTATACTGTGCATTAGATCTCTGTGGCTTATTTACTTCTCATTACAAGTTTCTACCCTTATTACAAGTGTATTATCACTCTTACTCCCCTCACCAATCTCCATCCCCTGGTAACCATCATTTCATTCTCTATTTTACAGGTTGAACTTTTTTAGATTCTACCTATCAGTGATATCAGACAGTACTTGTCTTTCTTTGTTTTATTTTGCTTACCTTAATTTTCTCAAGGTCCAACCATGTTGTCATAAACGAGGATATCTTCCATTCTTATGGCTGAATAGTATTCCATTGTGTATTTGTACGGTATCTTTTTTAATCCATTCACTTCACATCTCTCATTTTGATGGGTTGAGTACATGCCTTTGTGAACCAAATCTACTAGGCATGGGCCCACTAGGACTAACCTAACCTATACTTCTCCCTGTTCTTGAGGTGTCTTTCCCTTCTGTTTTCACCACTGCTTTACAGAAAACAAAAAAAAACCTGCTTTGGATATTAAATCAGAATAAGGACATAAATCTTCTCATATCAATTAGAGGTTGGTATGTTGGATCTGATGCCACGTAGGTAAAATATTTTATTTCATTTAAAAGTCAAAATATCACCATGGGATTAATGGTGGTGACCTTATTTTACAGAAGAGTAAGTTGCGTTTCAAAGAATAAAATAAACGTGCAAAGATTTCCCAGCTAAAAAATGGCACTATCAAAAACCATTTCCAAGACCTGTAGTTACACTATCTTTTTGGACTGGATCCTTTGTCAGGTTCTTGGCAATATTCAGTTTGATTCAGTCAGGGGCCTTTTTTTGTGAGTACCCGTCATTTGGTGATGAAGTGCTCAACAGCATGACAGAAAAGAATCTATGTGTGAAATGTAAGCCTCTCACCATGATTTAAATGCTCGTGGAAAAGTCATAATCAATAAAGGGCACAATGGTTTATCTAAAAAACTTAACTACATGGCTTAGTACTAGATTAAATAGCAGTAATTTGATGTTATTGAGGCATAAATTAATGTTGGAAAATACCACACTTCAATTTGTCTAAGTATCTATTCAAGACAGACAAAAGTTTTCCATCTTTTTAATTCAAAGAGGGGACTTAGTAACACTAAGCTTTATAATTTGCTCCAAAGCATTCATTTTTAGCACAGGAACTACTCAGTCTCACATATTTGGGAGCTAATCTATGCTGCCAATATTGTTTTATCTTTTTTACTTAAGGATGTATCCTAGAGTGCAAGCAAAACGACTATAATGAAAAATTAATGGTTTGTTGTAAAAATTACTCTGGACTACCGTAAAACCTCTAAGTCAGTATAAGATACACTTGCAAGAACACAAATGGAACAGACTCATTGGCATTTATTCTCTCATTTACCTAATGAAACTGAACATACAGAAACACCCAGTCTGGCTATAATTTTCCTTTATGAGTTGGAGGTACAACAGGGAGTGGAAAAGACTGCATGTCAGTCCTCTCTGATCTCATGCTCTATTATTCCAGACCCTATTCTGTAGGCACTGTGCTAATTACTGCAGGTGCAATGATAATGATGATGGTGATGACAAGAGCCAATAGTTATTGATCTTGTCTCTTTTAATATTTGTAGCACTTCCATCTTTATCCTGATGTACAAGTGCAGAAATGGGGCACAAAGAAGTGAAGTAATTTGCCCAAAAACACAGATTTAGTAACTGGTGGGGCCAGGATTCAAATCTAGGTAATCTGAAACTTTTGCAACGTTCTTACTCTTAAGGACTCTTTCAGTTTATTGGAGGAGACAATAATTAATGTAAATAATCTCCTAAATAAATATGCAATTTTAAACTATGATAAACACTGTAAATTCAGAGACATAAATTTATAAAAGTGGACAATAGGGCATAGTGGCTTGAATTTTGGACTTTCTCACTCAGTTTCCACCCAGGGCTTTCTTTATATTCTGTGATATCCTATCTGTGCTCTTCCCGAATTCCTGAGGCCAAACTGCGGCTACTGCCAAACACCTATAGGGCCCTTACACAATCAGGGACAGCGCTGGTGGCCTTTTCAGTTGTCATGTGACTCAAGGGCATGGATGAACTGTGTCTTACCTCCAGGTTTTGGAAAATACCTCTGATCTTCCACCATGTGAATTTGATGTTGCCTTTAAAGCAAGAGCCGTGGCAGATCCACTTGGCATCCAGACATGCGCACAAAAGTGTGGAGGAGTTAAAGCCTCATGGAGCACCCTTGACTAATGGGAAACAAGAGCCAGCAGAATAAATTCTTTTCCCTTCCTAACCCTGATGGACAGCTCAGGGAGCTTATCAGAGCTCTTGGAAGTTGCAGTGGGGGAAGGAGCAATTAGCTTGTCAAGAAACTGGGGCCAGCTGAACAATGTACTCCTTAGCATCTACTATCTTTCTTTAATGCCTGGCTTTCATTTTCCTCACTCCCACTTCCCTAGGATTGTACTTCCTGGGAAAATGTCCAGCCAAAGTGAAAAAGCATATGTTTTTGCCTCAGGCTCTATTTCCTATGGAGCCAAGGCAGAGGGATAGGAGTGCTCACCTAGTGTGAGGGTCAGGAAAGGTCCCCTGAGAAAACTACCTTTGAACTGACATTATCAGTACACAGGCTGATTGGAGATGGCGGGGCTGGGGGTGGGGGGTTGGGGAGAGCTCCACCTTACATGCAAAGTTCTGATTAGGGCAAAGGCATAGTGCTTCTGAAGAAATAAAAGGTCAGAAGGGAAAATCATATGGAAAAAACAATAGGTAACACTCAAGGCAAGTACTGCTCTAAGCATATTACAGCTATTATAACATCCAATCATCACAAGTCTCTGAACTAGGTATCAGGAGTAGTCCCATTTTCTTTCTCTCTTTTCTTTTCCTTTCCTTTCTCTTCTTTTCTTATTTTTAATTTTCTTTTATTATTTTTGAGTGAGAGAGACAGAGACAGAGAGAGGGAGCATGAGCAGGGGAGGGGCAAAAAGAGAGGGACACACAGTATGTGAAGCAGGCTCCAGGCTCTGAGTTGTAAGCACAGAGCCTGACGCTGGGCTCAAACTCATGAACCACGAGATCATGCCCAGAGCCGAAGTCGAACACTTAACTGATTGAACCAGCCAGGTGTCCCCACATAGTCCCATTTTATAGATGAAGAAAGACTGAGAAAGTTTAAGGAAATTACCCAAAGTAGTAAAACTAAAGAGGCTATATAGAATAATTTAAGAATGCAGACTTTACAACTAAACTGCTTGACTTTAAATTCCTGCTCTGCTACTGAACTCTCTGTGATGCAATTTTTAATCTGCGAAATGGACTAATCTGTCTTTAATATGTAAATAGGGGTAGATAAAATTAATTAGGAAACAGAAAGGAGGACAATGATCATTAATGATCTGGCAAGATATGTACAAAGTAGAGGTATACAATTGTATTTAATGGCATGAATCTGTTGATTCTTTTTTTTTTTTCTAATTTAAAATATTTTTAAAGTCTATTTATTTTTGAGAGAGAGAGAGACAGAGCGAGAGTGGGGAGAGGAGCAGAGAGAGAGGGAGACACAGAATCTGAAGGAGGCTCCAGGCTTTGAGCTGTCAGCACAGAGTCCAATGTGGGGCTGGAACCCACAAACCGTGAGATCATGACCTGAGCTGAAGTCGGATGCTCAACTCACTGAGCCACCCAGGCACTCTGGATCTGTTGATTCTTAAATACTGTTATATTTTCAAATATGGACAATACAGTTTATAGTCCTACTAAAATAAAAAAAAAACATAACAAAAGGTGGATGAATATAAATCCTATTCAATGTAATAGTCTCTCGGGGGAATTTACATGGAAAGCAAGATCCAGACGACAATGAAATGTTGTATTCCTACTTGCCTAATAGATGGATTGGATTTACTATGGCTCCACAATTTCATGTGGACATGTGGAACACAGTGAGCAGCAAAAGGTACATTTAGGGAATGTTAAAGGCCTAAAAGCATGGGAATTGTGTTGGAGACAAACTTGGCCAGACACATTAGGCTTAATTCATGGCGCTACAGCATCTGTCCTGATGATACAAATAGTTACAGTATTTTTACTTGTTTGACCATAGGTGTTTCTTAAATAAACTTGATTTAATTGAAGGCACTGTAAGTGCTCTTCCCTTTCCAAGCAGACAAAACAAAACAACAAAAAACAGAATTAAAAAAAAACATTTTATATATATATATACAAAAGGAATAAAACTTCACAACAGTGCATGGAAATTTAATAATAGCAGGATTCCTGAAAATATTTACACCCCAACACTGTGTCTGTAATGGCTCTTCCAGGCAAATAGAGAATCCAGAATTTTACACAAGGTATTTGCACCATATTAAATGACAGGTATCTGTAGTTTTGGATATTATTTCTCAGACAGTGTGGGATTTGTTAAATAAATCTATATTTGAATTCACTAAGTCTTATTCATAATTTTATAATTTTAAGAAAACATAATTGAAGATAAAGATATTTAATTTTTTACAAGAGAGATTTTATGTGTCCCTGTTCTAAGAAAATGTTCATCGTTCACTACAGTATGACCCTGAGATGCTAGGTAAAGGATGTGTCCCACCTCTGACCCCTGCAGAGCCCCATCACCTCCCACACAAACTCAGCTTCTCCTTTGACCTCAGCAGATCTACTAGACTGTTTCTCACTTGTAATTCTTTCTCTGCCTCACTTAACAAGATGTTCTAACAGATCTGCTCACAACAGCTCTCCTCCCGCTTCCTGACTGAACAAAGTGGGCAATTCATTAAATTCTCATATACTTGTGGGTTAACTCATCAAGAAGAATCTGAACTTAAGTGCTGGCTAGAGTCATTAATCCAAAATGGTGATGGTAAAAATACTGTTAACTGTTAAACCCTTTGTAAATATTCTTGTAAGGGGTGATGCTATACAAGGATACTTCTATTTTTATTTTTATTGTTGCCCTGAATGATGACAGACATCGGTATCAAAATGATCACTCCAAGGATGTATTTTCCATGTAAGAATTATTTTTATGAATATTCAAAGGCAAACTTATTCATTTTTGAAATTTCCTGTATAGCCTAACAATTTCACTGTAGGGAAAATGTGTAGTGTTGTCAATTGTATAATAATGTGTACATGCATGACATACATATTAAACACACATAACATTTATACATATGCATTCAATATTTGATTTGTGTTTATGTATACAAATTATATATATGTATAATTTATATATGTGTGTGTGTTATTTTATTCTACACTTGATAAGAAAGTTTCTCAGAAGGGTAAACTCATATTATCTTTGAGCATATACATATATATATTTACATACTACATATGTGGATATAATTATATACATCTTATATAAATAATATATGTATATGTGTAATTATTTATGTGAATTCTTATCGACAGGAGGTTACATTTGATTTGCTTGTCAAATATTACCTGAAGCTTTTACAGGTTTGTGGATTGTGTTAAATGGATAGAGGTGAGTGGTTTTAATATTCAAATTTTTTTCTAATATCTCAGTACTATTATTGTGAATTGAGGAAAGAAATCACTAAAATGCTGCTTTGTTGATATATCCAATATCAAGTTTTAAATCAATAAAATATCACAATACCTGAATAAAACTAAGAATTTCATTTGCATTACAGGCTGCTTTCTGCTTTCTTTTTTATCTCAATTTATGTAAATGTAAACACAGAACATACTTAAACTTTTCAAGTAGGAACTTACAGGTTTTCTTTGCATGTAACAATATGAGGAATAATAACTCGATTGTTTTGATAAATTACCACAACATAAAATCATGATGACCTAGACCCAAGTCTCACAAAAGCTCTGGAACTTCTCTGTGTTTCTGGAAAGTACTCTTGGCAGTAACAGGGTTATAGTCGTGCGAAATTACGTTTTCTTTCAACTTTATTCTCCGTTGCATCTCAATGAGAACTTTTACGAGTCCCCTTTAATTAGCTACTTTAATATCTTATGATTTTGGCTGTATCTATATGAAGACTGGTTTGAAAATCTCATATATGAACGTGTAGTTAAATTTTCTTGTAAAAAACTAGGGAGATTGAACTTATGGTAAAATAATAAATTGATATCACATTATCTTCATTTATGATAGCTGAGGACAATCAGTTAAAATTTTATCTATAATGTCTAACTCAATTATTAATCAAGTAAAGGCATATGTAAAGACAACAGCAACACAAAACTAATTTTAACAAAATAAATGAATGGATTACACTATTCATTATCTGACTAAATAATTAAGAGTCAGAGACTCACAGGAGTTTGGTTACCTTCTGAGACACTTACTGATTATGTACCCTTGAACTGAGCTCCTCATGTTTTATGGCAAGAAATGGACTCTGAATAGGGCAGTAGGAATGAAAAGGAATGGGGAAACTCAAGCATCATAGTAGTCAATTGACAGGATTTTGTGACTGGATGAATGTGAAAGGGAATTAGTGAAAAGAGTCAATGCTCATTATTAGATGCTTACGAGATAGCTTTGAGAGAGTGGTATCATTAAAGGAATTACAGAACACATGAGGAGAGCCAGGATGGGATAGAATTTCATCTTAACACAGGTTAATTTTGAACAAACCAGGGGGTATCCAGGAAGAAATACTTAGTAGATATAGTTGGAAATAGAAACCTGGATTTCAGAAGAGAAAGGTCAGGTGAGGATCTGGACAACTGCCATGTCCACCATACTTGAAAGGGTATCTAGAGAAAACCAAAAGAACAGATGATCTCATTTGGGAATAACTGATGTATAGGTTTTCCACAAACACCTAGTGGAAACCATAGTTAAGGTCTAAGCTAAAAAAGAGGAATGGGTGAATGACCGAGAAAGGATGGTCAAGATGTAGAGAATCAGAAAAGGTATCATGAAATAGAAGGCAGACATTCAAGAAAGATGGAATAGCATGTAAAAAGGTAAAATAAAATAAGGTCTGGAAATATGCTACTTTATTTAATTGTTAGGGGATTACATTTAACGTTCATAAGAAGAGTTCTTGTAGAGCTTTGGAAACAGAACCTATATGGAACATCTCTGAACAGTAAATAGAAAGAAAATTGAAATTGAGGGGAAGACAACATTAAAAGTCTACAATTCTTTGTATTGTATAGTCAACATAGTCATATTACAGTATTACAAGTTCAGTTTTTTCAACATTTTTTTACTTATTACATGTGTTTATTATTTTTTTAAACAAAAGGAAATAATAGATTCAACCTATTTCTAAAATTTTACAAATATGGGTATCAATAATTAGAATCTTAATAGATTGACTTTCACAAATTGAATCTCAATGTAAAGTCATAGTAAATTAAAGACGGAAAAAGTCCAGAATAGTCTCATGTGATCTAAGTGGAGCTTTTCTTCTCAAACCCAAGTAATTCCAAAATTAAACTGTGTATGCTATTTTTTTCATAATTGTTTTTTATTTTTTTAATTCTCAAGGACAGCAAACTACAGGAATATAAACATTTACTCTCATATGCTTAAAGAGCTTGAAATAAACGAGCCAAATTTCACACCCTTTTTTAAAATGTCCATAGATACAAATATTTCTTTGTGGGGAGTAAATGTATAACAACACATTTCTTTTTTCTCTATAGTATGTCATGTATAGTTTTTATGAATAATTAAATATATCCATAATCTTAGACCTAAATTATATATTTAAAAAAATAACTAGGGTCCTCTGGGACAATTGGCTGCCTGTGAGTAAAAATTAAGTACTCATGGAGATAAACTTTCTCTCTGGATTTAATGATATATTGCAACTCCAACACATTATGATGAACACATTTCCCTAAGTGGTTTATTTATACCTCTAGAATAGTGTGCACATAAATCAGAATTGTACCCAATTGTCATCATTATCATTTCTCCATTTCCTTCATAATTCTTTGTATTGATATCACACACTGGTATGATCTCATAACTTTGCAAGCTAGACATGAGATATTAAATGTCATGGCCATTAGTAAACAGAGATAATACACTGAAAGTACAGAGCTTTAAATTTAATATTTTCTGACTTCACTGTATAGCTAGCAATAAACCATGATGCAAATAGTAAAAAAAAAAATAAAAGGCAAAATAATATTTATGGGTCTACATGGAACCTCTTACGAGCATATTCCATTCTGTATAAGAATGAGATCATTGTCCAGGATCTGTCTTTCTGCTTTAATTATCAATGAATAATGTCATGATTGTCATTTCTCTGCCATACTTGGCAGGGCATGGAGAAGTATCTGGACTTTTGAATATTGTTTAGTAGCTCTAAGTATAAATGAGGATTACCCCACAATAAAGCAGCATTGTTTCAGAGACAATGTTAACTTTGTGATTAATGAGGTGATGGATGAGGAACATATGACTATTTCCAGGTTCATTCCAGCATTTTTCTTAACTTCAACCTCAGCCAAAACTGTCAGCACTAATGACAAGATGACCAGATAATGTTTCACCTGCAAGTGGGGATCTTGACTGCAATTTAAAATTTCCAAAACTTTCACAAGGCACAGCTCTTATGTAAAGCCAAGATTTTTTTTTTTCTTTCAAAAAGCCTAAAAACAAATGGGACAGCAAATCTCTGAGGAGGAAAAGAAGCAGTTCAGTTTGCACTTTTGGAAGTTATGGAAGTATAGACTGATTAGCAGGGTGACTTGGCTGCCCAGAGGCTAGAATATAAAAACAAGTAATTTTGTAGTACGAAGAATCCTAACAACAAATAAGAGCCTAATTCTGAGTGATCTAGTTATTCAAAATGCTGGAGTCTACAAGTTTTGATGAAAAGTTTTTGAAAGATGGATTGAATTTTAGCAGCTTGCACAAGATTTTCAGCTCTTTGAGGTTAAGGATTATGACCACTCAAATCTCTAACCTTAAGTAAATCTCAAATACCCTAACACTACTAGTCAGTGCTATAAGCCATCGTCAGCCTTTTGGGGTGAAGTTCTGGCTCAGAGAAAACACATTAATGTCAACAATGATCATAGTGTCAAAAAATTTCATACTATGGTCAACTTTCTCATTAATTCATTATGAAGAATAATTTAGTATACGTCCCAAAACCCAAAAACATTTTCAAAAAGCTGAATGGAAATGTGTTTCCTAACAGGAAGGATCTGTGCCTAAATTCAGATGTATGCAATTAGCAAATTATTGTAACCCATTTTCCCTCTGTGAAATGAAAATACAGAACTAAATATGGGTGGTCCTTTCTAACACACTGAAATACTCTAAAATCATAATATTTTAGAAATGAAAGAAACGTTAGATGTCACCCAGTCTAAACCCTCAACTTTATTTTATTTATTTTATTATTTTTTAACGTTTATTTATTTTTTAGAGAGAGTGAGACAGGTCGGGGGTGGGGGGAGGGACAGAGAGAGGAAGACAGATACCAGCAGGCTCTGATAGGGCTCAAACACATGAACCACAAGATCATGACCTTAGCTGAAGTTGGATGCTTAACTGACTGAACCATCCAAGCACCCCTTATTTTATTAAAAAAAATGTTTATTTATTTATTTTTGGGAGAGAGAGAGAGAGAGAGAGAGAGAGAGAGCAAGCAGGGAGGCGCAGAGAGAGAGGGAGAGAGAGAATCCCAAACAGGTTCTGTGCTGTCATCCCCGACGCAGGGCTTGATCTGATGAACTATGAGATATGACCTGAACTATGAAATATGAGCTGAAATCAAGAGTTGGATGCTCAACCAACTGAGCCATGCAGGTGCCCTAATCACTCAATTTTATACACAACAAAGTAAAATATAGTGCTGACTTGAGAAAGGTCACACAGTCCTATTGTAAAATCACAGTGAGAACCCGATGTCGTGATTGTATTAAAAATATTGTTATTCTGAAAAATGTATTTGTTTGATGCTTTAATAATTCAAATGTGACTGTATTTCTTGACACATTTAAAGGGACTTTGTCATGGTGATATCGGCCTTGCCTTTGCATATGTCAAAAAACATGAATGTTTTCACGCTGTAAAAATATATTATCAAATCAAAATATTTCATCTTTTTATGAATGAATTCTTTCATAAAATAATTAGGCACATTCAATATGATTAAGGGTAGACCTAAAAGTCACGTGTGACCGTACATTTAGAATAAACATGAATAGGAGACTAAGCAACAGGAAATCTAGCATCCTATCTTTACAGCTTCACAGTGAACTCTTTACGTTTGTTAGGTATTTCATTAACGTAGCCAAACCCATTTTCCTTCAATGTAAAATATCAAGAATCTGTAAATCTACAATTATACTATACTTACCAAGAAAGAATTTAGATTTATTAAATGTAAATCTAATAATGCCTTTCTACCTTATTTAGAATTTCTAATGTAACTCAGCTAGACACAAGTGAGGGGTAAAAAATAAAGTAAAATGATTCAAGGAGCAGAATTTAAAGAGGACTTCAATGAGTAGTAATTAAAATGGTTGCATTTTTCATGGGTGCCTAAATTTTCAAACACTGTGGAAGAAATGCTTCCAAATCATCATCACATAATAGAGCATTAGCAATGAACTAGTGTTTAATAAGCAAGGTAAGTGAAAAATTGAATGTGATTCAAATTGGACTCATGCAAAACTTTTGGGCGAATAAACAAAAGAGTGTCACTTGAAGTGGAAGTTTATTGATACAAGTACGTACAAAGTGGTAATACATTTTGAAGTAGAAATCTAATTTCACTTTGGGTTTGCCTTTATCCTTAAGGAATGAAGGATGACCTCAACTATCAAAAATAATTGCTGTTTGAATAAGCAGATGATAGGAAGAAAGAATTGTGGAAACCAAGGTAACAGTTTTCCAAAACAGCATCTCGGATTTCAAAGATTTCTGTGAGGTTACATTAATCCACATATGGATTATATCATTCTTGACATTTTACTGAAAGTAGTAAACTACAACATCCGTGAAAAATTCGGTCCCTGAAGATATTCTTTCCATGGAACGCTTCTTTATACACCAACGTGTGTTTACTTGACAAGAAGTTCTAAGGGGATCAAGACATGGATAAGGGAGACTGCTGTCTTGCCTTCATCTTCCCCTGGGTATAAAGTCAGTTATTATCTCTATAGCTCTCTACTTCAAATTATAGTCTCTTCACAATTGGGAAACATACAAACCTGGATTTGTAGCAGTGGTGGTTTTATCCTTCTTTTCTCTTTTTTTTTATTTTTATTTTTTGAAGTTTATTTATTTTTGAGAGAGAGAGAGCACAAGTGGGGAAGGGGCAGAGAGAGAAGGAGACCTGGAATCTGACGCAGGTTCCAGGCTCCAAGCTGTCAGCACAGACCCCGATGCAGGGCTCGAACCCATGAACCACAAGCTCATGACCTGAGCTGAAGTCGGACGCCTAACTGACTGAGCCACCCAGATGCCCCCTTCTTTTCTCTTTTGTGAAGAGGTCTTTCTGTCTCCAAGACTAGGTAAAGTGTGAAATAGCCAAAGAACCCTTTTTCCTTTTATCAAGCTTTGAAAGTTGCTGATAAAGTTGTGTCTGTTGGACTTTAAAACATTTGAAACACATCTCCAAATATTGTGAAACACGTATAAAACAAAATGGGTGGAATTTGTACCCTTTGAAGTACTTTACATGTCATGGAATTTAATTCTTAAAATAGCTTTTCAAAGCTAACTTTATAGTCACCGACTCAATGTTATGGATGAGGGAATGGAAGTAGGGACAGTTAAAGTACCTTGCCGGTTGAGCTGGAATTTGAACTCCTACATTCAGAGTCTAGAGACTACCACTTAATGCCTATGATCTACTTCTTACCTGAAGGGATACCTACACAGAGGACACCCTCCCACCCTAATAATCTGGGAGTGATTTTATTTTTCACTGAGCAGGAAAATCATTATTCTGTCAATAAACATTCATTCCAGAAAATGCCTTTTTATTAAAAAAAAAAGACAAGTTCTCAAAACTGCTAAATGTGCTAAACAAAATTGATACCCTCAGATTAAAGGAAAGAATGAAACTTTGAAATAAAGCACTAAAGAAAAAAGACAACATCTAGCAGTATATAAATAAGAAAGTTTATCTTAATTTCAGTAACTGGATACCAGTGAAACAGGTAACTGAATTCGATTATAGAATTTGTCCCATAGACAATGCATAGGTCTTCATCAAATAACTGTCACATATACATTCACTGGGTCTTGTATAAATCTACCATGTTTCCAGGTGCAACTATGTTTAGGAAAGCAGCATACAATTAATGTAAAAGAATGAGAGCATGGGGCAGGGAAACATGAAAATATTATATATTTTCCAGAAGAATTAAAAAAAACGTTTTTTTGTTTGTTTAGTTTAGTTTACAAAGTTTGAAAGAAAAAAAAATAAGGCAATTCTTGTGGGCTACCTAATATTTTTATGTAGCTTATATCTAAAACACCAAGTACAAACCATTCCCCAATGCTCAGTGAGCCAGTAAAAAATAAGTTCTTTACCTTTTTGGATTCCAAATTTGATAACAAATTTGGCACTCCAAATTGATTAATTATCACAAGCGAAAGTATCGTCCTGATACTCCACACACTCAAAAGTAATGCTTCCATTTGTTTCTAACGTTGTGCCTCTGCAGAATCATTGCTATGAGATAGGCTTTCTCATACAGGAAAGCAATAGAATGATTCAGTCAATTTTCTATTTTTAAGTCAAAAGTCTAAAGAGTGAAAAGGCAACTATGCCTACAGGTTACAGATTTAAAGTAATTGTTTTACGTTGTTTACCCATTCTTCCACTGTCACTATCTTTTTAAAAATAACATACATTTATTTAATCAGAATTTTAACCTGAAGCCCGTGCTCGTAACTGTGGTGAAAAGGTAGGAATTATCATGAATGGAATGTAAAGACATGTTTTTATAGATGACGACCTAAAGCTTTGTTTCTCTAAAATTTCTGTGTAACACTTCAAAGTTTGAAATTATTCGTCTACATACCTTTAAACTGTTAAAACAGTTCTTTTATATATATATATATATATATATATATATATATGAAATTTATTGACAAATTGGTTTCCATACAACACCCAGTGCTCATCCCAAAAGGTGCCCTCCTCAATACCCATCACCCACCCTCCCCTCCCTCCCACCCCCCATCAACCCTCAGTTTGTTCTCAGTTTTTTAACAGTCTCAGAAGCATAAAATACCTAGGAATAAATCTAACCAAAGATGTAAAGGATCTGTATGCTGAAAACTATAGAAAGCTTATGAAGGAAATTGAAGAAGATTTAAAGAAATGGAAAGACATTTCCTGCTCATGGATTGGAAAAATAAATATTGTCAAAATGTCAATACTACCCAAAGCTATCTACACATTCAATGCAATCCCAATCAAAATTGCACCAGCATTCTTCTCGAAATTAGAACAAGCAATCCTACAATTCATATGGAACCACAAAAGGCCCAGAATAGCCAAAGGAATTTTGAAGAAGAAGACCAAAGCAGGAGGCATCACAATCCCAGACTTTAGCCTCTACTACAAAGCTGTAATCATCAAGACAGCATGGTATTGGCACAAAAACACACAGACCAACAGAATAGAATAGAAACCCCAGAACTAGACCCACAAACGTATGGCCAACTCATCTTTGACAAAGCAGGAAAGAACATCCAATGGAAAAAAGACAGCCTCTTTAACAAATGGTGCTGGGAGAACTGTTAAAACAGTTCTAATTGATGTTGCTGCCCTCAGTTTAGGGCAAGAAGGCCAGCAGAGAAAAGGAGATTCTCTACACTTCTAAGGCATGATTCAGTCCTAAAATACACTTGTCTATTTCTTGTTGCTGTTTAGCTGCATATTATAGAGATAATAATACTTTATGAATAAGCCAGGAAAACATTACTGTGTGAGTGTATGGGCTTGTCCATGTAGAGCAAATGTTCCAAACTTTATTGAAAGGTGCTTCATGACCTAAACATTTTCAATTGTGTGCAGAGTTAGAGAGGCTTATGCTAGAGCATAAAACCACAGACTGCTGAGACCTCCTTCCCTGACAGCTGTAGTGTAAAACCTGAATACAAGTCAGACTCAGCTCAGAACACTAAATCTGATTCCCCAATATCACCAATAGGAGTTTTGATGCTGTTCCATTATAATACTTGAGAATCATTATGAGAATGTAAATTAAGACATAAGAGAAAAATAAATAATCATATAATGCTTGGTGGTTCTTATAGCCAAATTTCAGAAATACTTCTATGCTGGACATTTGTTTTATTTTTGGTCACCCTGCAACCAAACACTTTTCTTATTTGCAGGAAATCCAAAATATGAGAAGGTGGACCTTTGTGCCTTTCCCCAGTGCATATTAAAGAGACATATAGTCTCCAGAGAAATGCTCTATATTTGACCAGCTACCATCCATTCTTGGGTACAGAAAAATAAAGCCTGTTTGCACCAATAGTTTAGTCATACTTAACGATATAATATAGCTCCAGTCTGAATTGGAAAATAAGCATGGAAGAGTGGGAAATTCCTCGACCAGGAATAAGGAAAAGTTGAATTCGTGTACCTAACACATTCCCTAATTTGACAAATAACCTTGAGCATGTCATTTAATTCCACCAGCCTTTAATTCCCTTGTCCATAAAATGAGAAGATATGATTTGGTAATCTCCAAGGGTGATTCTTGGAAAAGAAGGACCATATCTCTCAAGTATCACTGAAAATATACTGGAAATATAGGAGACATGTTTAACTGCTTTTCCTTCCCAATCTCACTGTGGGTCAGACTGTAAAGCGATCACTGAAGCAAACCAGCCAATACACTTTACAAAAACCAGGAGAGTGAGTGCAGCACATGCACACAACACGGTTGTGACTTTCCTGTCTGCTGACAGATATCAGATCTTGTCACTAGTACAGTCAATGGGGTGCAAAATCCTGTGGAATTTGCTGAACTGAACAGGACACCACACATAATGATGGGAACCTCAGACACCAGCCATGTCATGTATTGTCATCACTGATCGTGTTCCTGTTCTCACTCCAGGGCCAGCCAGAGAGTCTGTTATTTACATTAAAGTAAAGGCTGTTCAGATCACCTCAGATCAGATCTTAAGCAATTATTTTGACTTCATCAAGACTGTGTCTTTTATCTTCAAGTTAATGATTTGGTTTATGAAAAAAATACGCTCCAGATAACCAGCTTTATCCTAAATTTGGTGCCCTAGAACCCTAATCTATCATGCCATTCATCATCTGGGATAGGTACTGGAAACGTAATCTTGCACAGTAACTTTATATCGTGTTATGTCAGACAAATGAGCTAATAAACATTGCACCTGCGAGTGATACAGCTTTGAGGCTGATGAAGCTAGACACATAATTGTTCATGCATCATTTTCATTAGAATCAATATAAAAATCTGCACAAAGAAAAGATGCAAGATTTCACTTAATTATTTGCTGTGCAGAAATGATAGACATTAAAACAATATGTCATTAGTATGAAAAAGAGGGGCCATCTCAAAATAAGAAGCCCTTTTATGTTTGTGATAGCAGAGTTTACAGTAACAAAAGTAAGATGAGGCAGAGCCCAAAAAGGGAAGAAGCCAATGAGAGTGCAGAAAGATAGAATGAATCTAATACAAACATAGGTGATGTGAAGATCAGTCTATGTCCAAAGAATTCTACAGTTGACAAGACCCAAGAAATAAGACCTGAAAGGAATTAGTCACTGAGAAATGAGGTGACTTTCCTGAATTTCATAGTGGAACTAAGATCTCCAGACTCCTGATCCAATGTTTTTCCACTGTATCCCATAACTACAGTTTCAGGTGATTTAAATATTGCCCTAATTTAGATGCTTTAAATTTGAAAGAGAGTATGATCTTTTTTTTTTTTTTCCAGCATCTTCCATAGGATCAAAATAAGAAGCTGTGGTGGTTTGGGTTAACACTTGCAAACATAATTTAGTAAGAGTCCTGTAAATAAACATTGAATTTCCTTCTCATGCATCATGCAATCCTGCATTCCATCTATACTGAAGGCCTACCCAGGGTGTTTCCCCCCTGTAAGGGAGTCAAGCATATATATTATATATATATTATATATACATACATACATATGTGTGTGCATATATATATATATATAATATATACATACATACATATGTGTGTATATATATATATATACACACACACATATATGGTAGAATTGGCAATGAGAGATTTAGAAATAGGGCTGGTAGTGTAAAGTGCAGTCAGATTATAAGGAATATGTCCTTGGTAAGGATTTTAAACTATATAATGGCAACCAAGAGTCTGTAGATGATTTTTAGCAAAAAGGCGACATGAACGAGTTTATTTTGGAAAATTACTCTAGTGTGTTGAGGAGTAATTATTTGCTTACAAACAAGGTTATCTTCTCAGGGAAATGTGCTTTATTCCTCTGTATCAGTTTCTTTTTTATACATACACTTATCTGGGGGCTCTTGGGTCTGAAATATGCTAAGGCTAGTAATTTAGTTACAGAGACATTTTTTTGGTAGTCTTATTAAGTGAAGTTCTATTCTATTTGACTGCATTTGTACAGGGGAGTAAGGGGAGATAGCAGGGTGACCAAATCAAACAGTTGCCATAATTTGGGAAGATGGTGAGTCCGAAATAACACAGACACAGAAGGATTTGAGTCACTAGTTATTTCTGAGATAGAAATATTAGTCTCAAATAGTAATTAGAAAGTGATTATAAATTGTGGGTGCATGTATTAAAGGATTACTCAGTTTTCCACATTAAAGTATGGGGGCTTCAGTCATGTGGGATAAATGGATAAATCCCCATTTTATAGGAAACCTAACATACCTCTCAACTTCAGTTTGAAGTTCTATGAGAAAGGTAACGATGTTTTGTGTCAGTTTGACTCTAATTTCCTAAAGTTTAAAATAGAGGATGGAGTAGAAATGGGGGTTGAGTAGCCCCCAGCATGTAGTTGATGCCACGGTAGGGCAGAGGAAGGGAGAGTACTAAAAGCAAGATAGATAAGGATAAAATCATATAACTTCATGGAAAAAGGACTTGTAGCATTTCCTACCACAAAGAGGAAAATCAGTAACAGGATATCACAGGCAGGGTAAGATTAGATTAGTTTCTAAATTGCCCTAATTTTGGCTGGAATTCTCCTTCTGGTTCCATACGAATTCAAACACTTATCAAAATTAGCTGACATCTTTAACATCAAAGTGTAAGACATTCTGAGATGGATTTTTCTTTATCTGCCCTCCCATTCCTCCCATCTCATAAGAAAATTTTATAGTTTGGATTTATGGTTCACAGTTGTCTGTCTTTGCTATTATATACAGAAAACTTCTGGAAAGTCACCTTTTATTGCCACAGGAAAGTGATGATGATTGGTTGAAGCACCACCTAAGGTTAAAATAAGTGAGAATTAAGTGTGTGTTGGCCATGAGGACTGAGTAATGAGTAAGAAACACTCACAGCTATAGGTTTTTAGGTGTGAAAATGAAATGAAAGAGCTATAGAGCTAATATTTATTACCACATAATTATAGGACTGTGGGGTCAAAAATATTATTTCTAAATTACAGCAGTCTCTCCTCACTGCTTTAAAGGGAAATGGTGACATATAAAAGACAACAAAATAGAAAAATGTAAGAGATAATGATTCTTAATAAAAAACATTTTATTGCATGAATCCTATCCCCAGTTCCTAATAATGGGCTCTGGAAAAGTGCAGTGGAACCTTGTCAGTAGGAAAGGACTTTGGGAACACTGGGAGAGTGACATAAGTGTTGGGAGTTACCACCCAGTCCTTGAATCTCTGCCAAAAAACATCATAGTTTAACGTGAAGAAGAGCTAGACAGTTTCATTCTAGAAAGGCACAAAGCATCTCTAACAATGAAGAGGAATATTTCTTAATGAAAAACATATTAATCTGAAAGAAAACTATGAGTATTAATTATATATACCTAATAACATACCTTCAAAAGTTTTAAGCAAAAAGAATATGATAGAGCTAAAGGATAAATAGATGAATCCACATTCTGAGGAAGCCTAAGATACTTCTCAATAGCTGGTAAGTAGACAAAAAAAGCTAATAAGGATGTAGAAATTAGGTCAAATTTGTTCATTGTGTGGTTTACAGAACACAATTTTTGGCAAATGTTTCTGTCATAATTTTTGGGCTAAGTGCTGGACCATAATCAAGTTTAATAAATTTCAATATATTGAAATACTTCAGAATATGTTCTGTGAACATAATGCAATTAAGCTAGCAATCAGTAAGAAAAATATAACTAGAAAATTCCTACATGTTTGGAAATGAAGTGATACATTTGTAAATAACACAGTGACCCAAGAAGAAATCACAACAAATTAAATGATAATGAAAACATGATATATCACAAATTGTGGGATGCATATAAAGCTGTGCTTTGAGGGTAGTTTATAGTCTTAGTACACATACTAAAAAAGAAGTTTGGAAAATAAATTATATAAATATGAATATTAAAAAGTTAGAAAATAAAACTAAATCCAAAGGAAAGATAATGAAGGAAATAATAAAAGAGCAAAAATAAAAGGAACAGAAAACAGATGTACAAGAGAGACACTCAACTAAAGTAAAAGATGTTTCTTTGAAAGAACCAAAAACACTGATATACCACCAGTAAGACTGATCAAGAAAAATATAAGGAAGGCATACATTGTCTATATAGGAAATAAAATATAGATATCATTATAAATCCAACAGACTTTAAAAACTTAACAGAATGACATTATAAATAATTTCATGCCAAAATATTTGAAAATTTAGGTAAATCAGGTAAGTACCTATAAAAAAAACTCACAAAAAAGTAAGCAATAATTAGAAAATTTGTATAGGGTTTATTTCCTAAATAAATTAAATGAGAAACTGTCCTAAACTAAACGTCTACTGCCGGATGTTTTCATGGATGAATACTTCCAACCAGTGAGAAAGAAAGAGTGCCAAATTTAAACACTTTCATATTCTAGAAAAAGCAGAGACATTTCTCATCTCTATGTTGGGGTTAGCATTTCTGTTCTACCAAATCATGAAAATGAAATTATAAACAAGGAAAATGATAGGTCAGTGTCCATTGTAAAAAAAAATGAGATTTCTCAGAGCTGGAGAAAAGAAGTAATATCACATACTTAAAAATGTTATTGAAGACTGACCTATTTAAAAGGTCTTATGATTTCAGCTCAGCTAGATTTGCACCTGAATGAAATATACACAGGGTGAATAAGAAGTTGTAAAAATTGGCAAGTCAAATCAAGTGAGCTGCGGATATAAGATAAAGTAAGATAAGCCTGAGAAGCATGAAAAATAGCGATATAAAAGATGTTTTGTATTTAAGTATGAGAAAATGAGAGAAAAGTTGTTTAAAAAAAAAAGAGAGATAAGAGTAATAGTCAAAATGTTGGCTCAGAATATAGAAACAAAACCAAGAACCCCAGATTACTTGTATCTGTGGTCATGAGCCCATGAGCAGGCTTCATCAATTTTCCCATGTTCAGTTGAGGTCTCCAGGGTGGTGTGGACTTTGGCGGTCAGGGAACTCTGCTCAGTATTAACAAATGCACATTGTAACTCATTTCTTAAAGCATAACAGAGACATTTCTCCCAATTTGGTGGGGGGTATGCAAGAAGTTGGGGCCTGATGGAGATTGATGGCAGCCTTGGAAGAAAACGTAGATGACGGATTACAGGCTTCACCCTCTTCACACGGTGCCCTTGTGATCATTACCAGGACTGCATTACCTCTTCTCACAATTATAATCAAGGAGGAGTAATTATTTGCTTACAAACAAGGTTATCTTCTCAGGGAAATGTGCTTTATTCCTCTGTATCAGTTTCTTTTTTATACATACACTTATCTGGGGGCTCTTGGGTCTGAAATATGCTAAGGCTAGTAATTTAGTTACAGAGACATTTTTTTGGTAGTCTTATTAAGTGAAGTTCTATTCTATTTGACTGCATTTGTACAATTTCTGTGTTTTGGGGGCTAAGGAATGCTTGTCAGGGGCAGTTCTGGATTTACATTCAGAAGAGACGATTGCAATCAACTGCTTTTTCTACTATACAATACAAACCACGTACTGGATTCTTGCTAAGTCATTTGTAGAAAGCAAAAAGTGCCCTTCATGTGTACAGAGGGATTACTATTAGATGTTTGCAAGCAGCCACGGGGTGCAAGAGTGCTGTTTGGTATCTAGCTTATGGTACCTAAGCTCAGTGGTCTCTAGGACCACGTCAACACAAAATCTCCATAAAGCCTGGGGTATAATTTGGATTCAGGAGGCAGAATATTGTTTCTAGGAAGTGATGTGGCCTCTGTGAAGCTCAACCCTATGACCTTGGTCTTGTGAAAAATACTTTCTAATGAATTGAAATAAACAAGCCTGAGAAAGTGACAACACCTAGTAAACATGAACAAATGGAGATTTTGCTTGACAGAACAAAATATTAAAATGATTCCTGATCTTTTGTAAACCATCCTAATACATAAGGAGAAAAAACAAGTTTTGTAAAAAGGAAAAGCTAAATATAGACAGACTGACAAACTGTGGTAGTTGAAAAGAAATAGTACTGCAAATAATTTAAGGAAATTTAAGTTAAATTATAGGACCCCAGTCACAAAACACCCTTCACTGCAATAGTGATTTTATTATCATGGCAAATAAAACTAACAATGTTCACTTAGGATTTCTGAAAAAATGTAATAATATTTCTTTGTATTTTATTTCAAAAAATTATGATTATTTTGACTAAATATGTTATTTATAGGGAAACTTCTTACTCACTGGGGGAAAATGGGCAAAATTATTTTGCTGTAAGTAACTTGTTTATGTTTCACAAAAAATATGCAAATGAGACAAAAACAAGAACCACCAACAAAAGGTGGCACCTCCCCTATCCCTCCCATCCTCTACAAAAGACCTATCAAATCCCATTCAAACTTTAAATAGATAAAGAAAAATAATTAATGACACAGACATGGAATTACTTATTCCAAAATTGACTCTAATCTATTATATTTAAAATAATGGTGGATGGGGCGCCTGGGTGGCTCAGTCGGTTAAGCGACCGACTTCGGCTCAGGTCACGATCTCGCGGTCCGTTAGTTCGAGCCCCGCGTCAGGCTCTGTGCTGACTGCTCAGAGCCTGGAGCCTGTTTCAGATTCTGTGTCTCCCTCTCTCTCTGACCCTCCCTCATTCATGCTCTGTCTCTCTCTGTCTCAAAAATAAATAAACGTTAAAAAAATTAAAAAAAAATAATGGTGGATGAAAATTTTTTTACAAAGGTTTTAAGTAAAAGCTGTACTTTAGGCTTCAACCTGGTTTTAAGAAAAGTTCAAAATAAAATGTAAGAAATAATTAAAATGGAAAAAAAGAAGTGTGGAACAAAACAGAATGACTGAAAATGTAAAATATAATAGGAGTTAGAGAGTGAAAATGTAAATTATAATAGGAGTTAGAGACTAGTCATGGAATGGATACACAGATAAGCAGGTTAAAAGCCAGATAGAGTCATAAGCTTAGTGACTGAAGCATGTTATATTCTTTTGTGCTAGCAAATTTAATTTAGGGGATAAGTGAATATATTAGATAAAATTAAATAACATACTTCGATTGATAAAGATGAAGGTTATAATTTTGCTTTCATAATAATTTTGGTATCTGATCAACTGGACCGCGATTCTGTTTATACAGCATGCTCTCAATTTACTTAGATGATTATTTTCAAAAATATGGGTGCCCTTGGGTGGCTCAGTTGGTTAAGGATCCTGACTTCGGCCAAGGTCATGATCTCACTGCTCCTGAGCTGAAGCCCCACATCAGGCTCTGTGTTGACAGCTCAGAGCCTGGAGGCTGCTTCAGATTCTCTCTGTCTCTTTCTCTCTGCCCCTCCCCTGCTCGCACATTATCTCTCTCTCTCTCTCAAATATAAATAAACATTAAAAAATTTTAAAAATTAAAAATTAAAATATATTTAAATTGCTAACTTCCTAAATACACGAGTCCATTCTTGCCCTGAAAAACTATGAAAACCAATTAGAAAATTCACTATTTTATTTAAACATCTTTCATAAACACATTTTTTATTTTACATTCATGCTCTTTTGACAAATGATGTCAGACATTTTGAGCAAAAAGGTAGGTAAAATGGGCATGGCTTTCGAGAGCAATATTTAGAGCCCTTAAAAATATTTGAAAACATTTAGAAATTCTTGGAATGTCAGTAACAACTAAATTATATTTTCACCTACAATATGATTAGAACAGACACAGGAAATGGTACTTCAGCTTCTGGGAATGACCTAACAAATTAAAAATCTTAAAAAAAGTAAACAAGAGGGGCGCCTGGGTGGCGCAGTCGGTTAAGCATCCGACTTCAGCCAGGTCACGATCTCGCGGTCCGTGAGTTCGAGCCCCGCGTCAGGCTCTGGGCTGATGGCTCGGAGCCTGGAGCCTGTTTCCGATTCTGTGTCTCCCTCTCTCTCTGCCCCTCCCCCGTTCATGCTCTGTCTCTCTCTGTCCCAAACATAAAAATAAAAACGTTGAAAAAAAAACAAAAAAGTAAACAAGAATTCAGAATTAAGTCTTCCATAGTTTCTCTCTTCAATGATACATGTATAATTTTTCTCTACATCTATTTAGAATGAAGCTCTGTTTCTAAAAAGGAAAGGAAATGGCATCTTTTATTACTGGCCCAGAAGCAGAGAGAGCAAGGTATAAAAGCCATTAAGTTTATTGAAATGTGCAACGTATTTTCCCAAACTTTTCAAAAGCTATTCAACCTGATCTTTAGCTTAACAAAAAACAGAATGTAGTTTTTGAATATTATATTCCTAGTGAATCTCTTTAGCTTTGGTTATTAAAAATGTGCTTTGGAATTGTAGTTTCCCAGGGAAATTATTAAAAAAAAATAGTTTTGACGCTTCGATCATTACAACGTGTACTGAGAGCCAGAAACCATATTGCAAAAGAAGAATTTTGCTTTGTTTTGTTTTGCTTTTCCAGGGAAACATACTAGGGGACAGTTGACCTGTGTCATACTCTCTATCTTCATGGTAATATTTGAAAATGACTTTAAGCAATCAGACTCAATAAATTTTAAATAGGCCAATTCTTGACATTAGCATTGGTCATATAACATAGACCTTGTTTTATCATCTATATGGCAAATCATGGGAAAATATTGGGCTTTGATCTAACCCTAGAAAATCATTAAGGTTCATATCACACATTTCATTTAAGTCACAAAGCACCTAATAGTGTTGAACAATTAGTAGGTACTTAGTACATATTTAAAGATCATTTAAAGAATCATAAATTCTCGCAAGACAGTTTAGAACTACCAGAAAGACTATATCTTTGACCTAATTGTGCCCAACAATAGATAAACAGAAACATTCTATCGTCACTTTTATACTATATGTAAACAATAGAAATATAATTTGCACTAATAACTTGTTATTTAAAAAAATCAATAGAAAAAATGACAATATTTGATAAACTGATTACGTGTTGAGTGGTTTTATTAAAGGTAAAGATTTCTATTCAAATAGAACAGTTTGGAAAATGAAACATAAGCACTTTATCCTTCTTTTCATTTGTAATAACTAATAAAAAGATTCCAACAAAGTACATACTATGTACTATGTCCTCACATTGTGAAATTGTGAACTCTGCTATAAAAAGTGTGGTCTCTAATTTTTAATGATTGTTTTTGAGTAGGAGAGGCCCTTGAACATATTCAACATAAATAACTGAAAAACATTACTTTCATAATGGCCATAACAATAAAGTAATCAATAATTATTACAAGATTTGTAAAATCATGAGGAAACTTTTATTGGTTAAAGAAAACCCTAAATAATGATAAAAATTGGTATAACTTTAAGAATTTTCTTTAATGCTGTAGAAAAAGACGACTCTCAAATTAAAACTGTTATTAGAAGCAGTTGAAAGCAAGCAGGAACTGAGGCTGTGCCTTGCAGTCTTGGCTATTGTTGTATTATTGCAAAGTCCCATAGGCAATCCTCACATGTTCAGTACATCCTGGATCTTTTGATTCTTTTGTCCACCCTCCAACCTGCACGGCCAGAAACCTTCAGCCAGGAAAGATTTATGGAGCTCCCACTAACAAGGTCAACCCTATTTTATCACCAGAGGCCTTCTTCATAAAAATAATAACATCCATCTACAGCTCTGTTGGGCCAATTCTCTTGGCACTAACATTTTGTGTTTATCTTAACAACGAGTGCACACTCAAAGCCCCTAGTTGCAATGAGCACCGTCATCAATTCTACTGGGCACAGTAGCCCAGACTCCTGTGGTCTGTCAACCTGATGTCATCTAAGGTAACAAATCGGTCAATGTGTCTGTACACTTCAAAAGGTTGATAGGGTTTGCATTTTGAGATTAAGATAGTGAATTTTAAGGAGAATAATTTGCAACAAAGGTAAACATATTCCAACAGAATCATGAGTAAATAACTCCAAAACACAATTAAAATACTCCAAAACTCTGAATTGAAAAAACGTCTAATTTGAGAACACCTATCAATAAGTTATTAAAATGTAATATTTGTTCTGCTTTTAGGAGTCTTCCCAAAGCTATTTAAAAATATCAGATTGATATAAAAACAGACTCCTGAGTTGTAAACATTACATAATTTTATTCTCCTTTTACCAATATAGACTTTAGGATATTTTATGAATGAACTAAATTATTGTTCCTGAAATTTTGATAATTTATTTAAATCATTAATTTTATTTTCTGGTCATATAAATTTGTAAGGTTTTACAAAATGTTTTGGGATTTCCTTTTGGAAAGGAATGTGCATAAAATCCAAAGAAATGCTCAATATTTTATTGTAATTGCATAAAGTAGTTCTCTCATAAAGATCATTCTTAACAATCTTAGTCCCCTGTGCTGTGATGAGAGAGGCTTTTCATGGGTATTTGGCCAAAGGTTTTTTTCTAGAGTTAATACTCCCACTCTTCTTCCTTAGGTGTCTTGGGATTTTTAACATCCGCAATACAGACAGGAACTTGGTTTTATGCCTCAAGAAAAGAATGGATCTTTTTTCATATAATAATCTGCAGTGCAATTACCAATGAAAAAGTAATATTGTGCACCATAAACTGAACAATCTGCAAGGAACATTTTAGTAATAGACAATTCTAAATGCAGAGGCCATAAGGAATTTAAATCAAGTGAAGAAGGAAATCAATACAAGAAAATAAAAAAAAAATAACTCACCATTTCACATACAAAATAAGTTACAGGGGGAAATACAGAATACCTATTGTCTGCCATAAACCTTGAGCTCATCAGAAACCCGTGTTTTAAAAAAGTCTTATAATTTAAAAATTGAATATTATAAAATGCTTGAGGTCATTAAGTAACCAGCGATACAGGTGAAATTGGTCATCAATATAGCCTAGCTCAAGAATCAGTATTTTGGTAAGAATATAATTTACCATTAGGATTTTGTTAGGTGAAGGCATAGAAGAGAGTCCTAATGGTTTATCATCTATAATTCTGAGGATTCTAATCGGCTCAATCTTATAATTAGGGGGTATTGCATTTATTTGCCGCTTTATTAATTTCTCAGTCCATTAATCAACAAAGACATGTCAAACAATGCCTGTATGTTTGATGCCTGTATGAAAATACAGGGATGATGGATAAAACATCCCTACCAACCAGCACCTTGTGGTTTAGTGGGGAACAAACATGTGAGCACGCAATAATTATTCAAAGTCATTTGTACATATATATATATATATATATATACATATGCATATATATATTTGTGTGTATACATATATGTATATATATTTTTTGTATATATATATTTTTGTATATATATATATGTGTGTGTGTGTATATATATATATATATATATATATATATAAAACTATAGAGGGAAGTAGGAGATAAGCAGTGCTTAGGAACAGTGTTGACCCCATGATGATCTTAACACAAATTGCTGAATTAATCTCATACTGGTATTTATTCTATCTTTATATTAATTAAACACTTAAATATAGTACTTATTGTGTGCCATACTACAAAGTAAACACTACATAGAATGTTCCAAAAACTTTAACAATATGAACTCATTTAAGTCACCTCATCATACTGGTAACAAAAACTAAAGTACCATGTCCTAAGGCTACGTACAGAAATGCCCAGGATGATATCCCAAAAACAAAATAGATTATCATATAACACATTTTAAAGATGTGGCATTGATTAGTTCATACAAAATTTACACTTCTGTATTTTTGAGGCTCACAGGACATACCAAAGGAAATCTATAAGATGCAGACAAAAGACTTTTCTCAGGGTAATTATTTTTTATATATTTGTAGTAAATAGACAATATATAGACCTTCACGCAGGACTAACTAGCCATTTTCTAAATCCTAAAATAGGAGAGACTGAAGTCCATTACCTTTCAACTACTTGGGAGAAGGAGAAACACTGTCCTGGCTTCACACTATTTACTCTGGTTAGACCAAAGCTAGAAATACTGGCAGCACAATTCTGGACTAAAGGCTTCATCCCACCAAGACTTTACAAAGTGGCAATAGCAGCAGTGATGGCAGTATTAAAATATACTTATGGAGCATTTCCTGTGTTCTTAAGTGATTTCAAATATGACATCTCATTTGTTTTCATTCTAAGATTGTAAATGCAGCAAGATGTGTTTTTCGTTTCAAGGAAACTGAAACTGTGAACTGAAGTGACTTGCTTAATATACAGCTAGAACCCGACTGTCAAAGAAGTCTAGTCCTTGTTTTACACTCTAGTCCCTGCCAGGTCCTTTTGCTGGGCTACTAAATGCAGATAAATGCAACTTACTGCAAATCACATAGCAGGTCCTTCCGAGGCTCAATACTACGACTACCATTACTCTACTGCCTACCTGTCACCACTATTACTATGACTGAATTCACTTGCTAGTGATGGAAATGACTGGATTTTCCACAGAAGTTCGGTGGAAGCCAGAAACGAAATCTAGAATTTTCGGTTCCCAAATTGTCTTTAGGTATCCCCAGTGTCCTTCGCAGCTATACCTGATGTCTAATACTACACAAATTACTAGCTCAGCGTTCATAATTCCAACATTACAAAGCTCTACGTTTATTTCTCTGACATCCTGTCCTTGTGAAGTGGGGTTTCATAAAACACCATGGTTAATTCAATGCAGGAGAAGAAATGAGAGTACTGGTATACAATCTGATTTCCAGATTTGAGCAACCGTGCAGTGCGCAACACGCACAATAGCCCATTAGGAAGTAATTGTGGTTGTTTAAGAATGAAATAAATGTTTTCAATTTATATGTCTTATTTTTTCAAATAGATACTAAGTTGTTAGGACATAAATACTTTTAAGTTGACTTGACCGAACTGCCTAATAAACAGAACTGATGGATATTTCTCCTAGCCTAAGGATGTTATGAGAAAGCACTGAGACACTAAGCATCATAAGCCAAGAAAGTTTGAGAATTTCTGTTCTAGAATAAATATCTAAATGTCTCAGTAAATGACTTCTTCAGATTCCTTTATTAAGGAAGGGAAATACCTTCACAAAATGAAGAACAGAGGTATCTTGACTTGATTACATGATTTCCTATTCTTCCATAAAGTAGTAGATGTTGGACTTATGAAAAGCAAAATTATTTTTTTTCTTTTTACAAAAACAGAATATATTCACATGGTAAAACTTCAATACAAATGTAGTTGCATTGAAGAACAGTCCTTCATTTTTAGTCCCCCATGCTGCCTGAATTTGTTTGAACACGAATACTTCTAGGATTCTTTATGTTCTTTCACATTCAAAGTTTTATAAAATTAAACAATCTTCATAACCTTCTCCTTTTGTTGTTGTCCTTATTGTTTTTAACTAAACCATAAGTTCACTAAAGGCAGGGACTTTCTATACTTACTTCATCATTATTTGCCCAATACTTATAACTGCTGGGACTTAGTAGGCATGAAATAAATTCATGTTGAATTCATAGGTGAAGGAAGGAAGGGAGGGAGGGAGGGACAAAGAAAGGGAGGGAGGAAAGGAGGTAAGAAGAAGAGATTGCTGCCACAACTTGCCTTTGTCCTGGTCCTTTTGTAAGTTTTCCTTCTGTTCTTGCTTTGGTTTTGTTTTGGTTTTGTTTTGCCAGCACCTTTGCTTTCTATATCTTAAATTTTAGTTTGCTATGTCTTTTTAAGTTTGAAATTTTTGACCTCATCACTTTCTTTTCTTTTAAAAAAATTTTTGTTAACGTTTATTTATTTTTGAGAGAGAGAGGGAAGAGCACGAGCAGAGGAGGGAAGAGAGGAGAAGGAGACACAGAATCTGCAGCAAGCTCCAGGCTCTGAGCTGTCAGCACAGAGCCTGATGTGGGCCTCAAACCCACAATCTGTAAGATTATGACCTGAGCTGAAGTTGGTCATTTAACTGATTTAGCCACCCAGGTGCCCCATCACTTATTATGAGTTATTTAGGATGTTTTAGAAGTGTTTGCTATTATAGGCAATGCTGCAATAAATAATTTTCCAATTATTTTTCTAGGATAGATTCTTTTTAAAAATATATATTATTTATTTATTTATTTATTTATTTAGAGCGAGAGAGTGTGCACGCACAAGCAGGGGATGGTAAAGAGAGAATCTCAAGGAGGCTCAGCACTGTCAATGCAGACCACGACGTGGGGCTCTATCTCACGAACTGTGAGATCATGACCTGACCTGATATCAAGAGTCAGATGCTTAACCCACTGAGCCACCCAGGCGCCCCTTCCTAAGATAGATGCTTAAGAGTGAAAATTTTGTTTTAGATTTCATGTATAAACATCTGAAGGATCTAGCTTAAGATATTGCTGAATTATTCTAATACAGGTTTGTATCAGAGTTTTATTTACTTTTGGTTCTATGTAACTTCAAGTTTCCTTAAAAATGCAGACAAGGTACATGGAACTCCCACATAAATCTTATCCAAATTCACCATATTTTTTGCATTTTGTCCCATTTGTTTTATTATTCCCTTTCTCTCTCTCTCTCTCTTCTACACACACACACACACACACACACACACACACACATTAGAGAATATTTTTTGACCATTTGTTAGTAACTTGGAGGCCTCAGGTGCCTTTATTCCTAAATCCTTTCCTGTGTATTTCCTAAGGAAATATTTACTTACATAATCCCAGTACAATGATCAAGATCAGGACGTGATTTTTCAGATATTAATTTGTAATGTATATTTCTTATTTCCTCTTCAACACTGCACTAAAGCTCTTAAGTTCAATGAATAAGTCCCACAGCACTATATACCTTTAGAATCTGGCCCAGTATATCACGCATAATGGAGACTAAGTAGATATTTCCTGATAACTTAAGGCAAGGAGGATAGGGTTTTCAGGAGGCACTCCTCAACTAGGTTTTATTTGAAAATAGAAGTTTATCAAAATTAAAACATAAGTTCAAGATATTTGAGCACAGCTATTCACAGTCTGAAGCATGTACTAAAACTGAATTTAGTACTAGATCTAGTGCATTAATGGTTGATTACATTCATGCCATACAATTAAAGTAATTACTTCATTTTAAAATTAATGCACTCTAATATGTTTAATGACTGAAATTAAAATGTGCAATTATAGTATAAATACATGAAATGATGTTGTAGTGTGTTTATACTAATTATCTTGTGTCAGCTGAGACAGCTGTAGTGAACGTTTGCACCAGTGCCCAGGGAAGCTGTTCACAGTCCACCTAGCAGATGTGCTCCTGGACCAAGGGCCATGACCAAGAAACCACTCGCTGTGGTTCAGGGTTTGGGAGCAGAGAAAATGCTGCCTTTTTCCTCATTACTCTTGATAATTAAGATAAATGAGTAGCTCGTTTATAGAAAAAGCCTAATCCAGGAATATCCTCTTAAGTATTACGTAAAAGATCTTAAGAGCTGTGTTTTATACATGCATAGACTTACAGCCACAACTAGCCAGATCAAATAGTGTCCTGAAAACACTGTCCTACTAATACAGTCATTCTTACAAGTCTATTAACCAATATTGGCAAGTTGGATGAACAGGGGGCCTGTGCTTGAGACTTTTAAGACTATCACCTTAAATTCCAGGACTCAGAAGGTTCTGGTTACCCACCTAGATTTGCAAATGCCCCTCTTCTTCTCAGACTTACTTAGGTTTGGCAGTACCAATAGGATTTGGCACTCTTCCAAGTACTACCCCTTCTCCTTCATGTTTACGCTCTAACGTATTTTAGAGATAACGTAGCCCATATGTTTCTGATAACTTGGGCCTTATGTCATCAAAATTTTGTTTGCTTAGAATTATTTGAAGCCCAAGATGTCTTAGCAAACAAGATCTTACAGCATTTCTCTTTAAATGGAAGAGTGGATTTTTGTAGGCCTCACAACAGCCACTGAGGGGGAAAATGGTTTTGATTTGAACTTCCTATAGCTCATGGCTTCCCATACTTCTACTTTTAAATGCATCTAGTCGGCTTGGGATGCTATAAGAAAGTACCATAGACTGGGCATCTTAAACAAGAGACATTTATTTCTCATAATCCCAGAGGCTGGGATGTCCAAGATCAAGGTCCTGGCAGATTCAGAGATTCGTGAAGACCTTCTTCCTTGCTTGTAGACAGCTTTCTTCTCACTTTGTGCTCACATGGTTTTTCCTGGGTGCATGTACATGGAGGAGGAGAAAGAGAAGGGTCCCTCTCTACCTCTTACAGACTTTAATCCCATGATAAGTTCCCTACCCTTAAGACCTAATATAAATCTAATTACCTCCCAAAGGCTCCACCTCAAAATACTATCACATGGTCTTAGAGTTTCAGCATATAAATTTGGGGCGAAGCAACAACATTCAGTCCATCGATTATCCACAATTCACTAAAAACGCACTGAAGAATCAATACTATTAGATATTGTCTGCACAGCCCGGGGAACAATGCAAATATCATTACACTCATCCTAAGGGTGAGTGGAAGGACTTCAGCTCCCAAGGTGCTCTACTGCTATCTCAAGAGGGTATAACACGGGCAGTGAGGAAAAACATTGACAAAGAAAAACTGAGATATGCCTGATCAGCATTCCCTCAGTGCTACCACTGGAGAAATGATTGGCTTTGCACATCAGCCTTATAGGACATATTGAGAGTCAAAGTCAACAAAATGACAAATTAACATGTTTCAGATAGAGATTCTCTTAAGAGCAAAGGAAAGGAATGTTTACTGTCTGTTATAAAAGACATGGGTGTGGGGCACCTGGGTGGCTCAGTTGGTAGAGCCTCTGATTTTTGGTTTTGGCTCAGGCCATGATCTCATGGTTCGTGAGTTCGAGCCCTGCATCGGACTCTGCGCTAGCATCCATGGGAGCTCTGCTTGGGATTTTCTCACTCCCTTGTCTCTCTGTCCCTATCCTGCTCATGCTCTCTCTCTCTCAAGATAAATATAAAAATTAATTAATTAGAAAAAAAAGACATGGGTGCCCTAAGATCAAGGAGTTTGTCCTATAATGGAACCCACTGTTAGGTCTGATGTCACCCTACTCAATCTTCCTGTTGCCTTACAGGAATAGAGGCTCAAGAAACCAGTGAAAATGCTGGTATTATGCCTAATGCAATTGCTGTGAGAAGGATGAACAAATGGGTGGATATGTGATCAAGCAAATTGTAACAAGAAGTCAATTGTAGGAACTAGGTGGTGGCTGAAAGGTTATGTGGATGTTCACTGAAATTCTTTCAATTTTTTCAGTTGACTGAAAATATGCTTAATAAAATATTTGTTAAATATTTTTTTAATCCCACTTCAAAATTAGTAGTAGCTTGAAACTTCAGTGAACTTAGCAAGACACATTTCAGTTTCCTTGGCCTTTGTGTAATACTCATTATTTACAGTCACCTCTTTTATCATGTTCCCAGTTACCCCAAACCTCACTAGGATTTCTTTAAGGCCTTCTGTCCTGCATAATGTCCCTAGCCATAAACCTATTTATTTCTCTACTCTCAAACCTTATCTATGTTATATTCCATTTTTGCCCAGCTCTTTGCTAGCTGTAATATCTGGAATGAACCTGAGAGAAAGCATCTAACCTGTACTCAAGAGGAAAGGATAACAAACTCTATGTCAGAGAACCTTAGTAATCGTGCTTATTTGGCAAATAGCCCCTGTTTATTGAGCACAGAGTTGTTTAGTAAAATAATTTTAACACATTTATTCCTCACAACAACCCTATTATTCCTATTTTAGGGATGAGAAAAGGTGAATCAGAAAAGTTAAGTATCTTGCTCATGGTTGCATGACATAGCAAGATTTGAACCATGACCAGTCAGACTTCAAAGCCTCAAACTGTAACTGCTTGTTTGTATTGTCTTCCAACCCTCTTTACATCTTTGAGTCTTTGTTTGTACAACTATTCTATTTTACATGGATTTGTTTTTAACATCAAATAAAAACAGAGTTAAGTAAGTGCATTTAAAATATTAAAGGACTCTATAAATGCAGGTATAAATATTACCAAGATGTAAAGAATCTTTGAACTGGTTTTGACAAGTGAAATAAGGCCTCATATCTCATGAAAGGAAAGCCTCAGAAAATGTATCCTTATTTAACCATTAGACATCCATTCCTTTGGCAATTCCAAATAGTGGGAGCACACACACACATTGAGTTATAATAACTCTAAAGCTCACAACTATTAGATTCTTTTTAAAACCATGTCTTGATAATGGAGAGAAATCATGAAGACACAGAACACTTATAATAATACAGAGAAGCCAGAAGAATCGCAATAAAAACATCTTTGCCCCAGTCATAATAACACTGTCTTGTGACTCATCTTACTTGTGAATCCCAATATATTCTGCTTCCAACCGTGGGGCAAATTCAATTTAACAGAGGAATATAAAGATTATAGTTACTTAACTCAGTGCTACCCCAAATTTAAAGTCTATCAGAGTCAGCATTTAAGACAAACAAAAAAATATTCTCAGGTTTTGGATCCATCTCTAGGAGATTCTTACAGAGGGAACTGGTGGCACGTGAGCACATCTTTAGAAACTTTACAAAGAGATTTTGATAAATAGTATATTTAAAGACCAGTGCCTTGGGGCACCTGGGTGGCGCAGTCGGTTGAGCGTCCGACTTCAGCCAGGTCACGATCTCGCGGTCCGTGAGTTCGAGCCCCGCGTCAGGCTCTGGGCTGATGGCTCGGAGCCTGTTTCCGATTCTGTGTCTCCCTTTCTCTCTGCCCCTCCCCCGTTCATGCTCTGTCTCTCTCTGTCCCAAAAATAAATAAACGTTGAAAAAAAAATTAAAGACCAGTGCCTTAATCAAAGGGAACATGTTTCAAAACAATTTTTTTTTTTCTGGATACCATATCATATTTGGTAGGAGAAATACTTGGTGGTAAGAAGATGCTTCGAGTTATACTATGTATGCTGTTTTCCCCCCCACCACACACACTTAGTCTAGGTAGAAAATGTACTTGGTTACCCTCAGTGAATTAGATCACGCTAATTAAACATAATATATTAAAAGCTTATAGAGACTATTAATTTGGCCTTCTAAATGTTAATTTTTCCTACTGTTACAAATATATATATATATATATATATATATATATATATATACACACACACATATATGTAGTGTCCAGAAAAGATCATTTAAAAAAATAGCTAAGATTTCTTAGCAGTCAAAAAATAAGTTGTTATAACTTCTTCCTTGCACAAGTTTGTCTCTGGTGGAAAAATGTAATAGTGATAATTTACTTTGTATATTAACAAAAAAGGGTATTCAATGGTTTTGAGTGTAACTAATTTTTGCATCAGAAAACTGATGAATGCCTGTTTTTGGAGACATTATTCTGCTTATTTATATTGTTTAAGTCACTTGTATACATAGAGGAAGCAAAGAATGACTTTTCCATGCTTATGTTTCTGCAGTTTGTTACAGATGAAAAATAGTTTAATTTTGTGTGCTCAGAATAAAAGAGGTTAGAAGGTTACAAATCATGTTTGTATAAGGTATTACAGCATCTCTCCAGTCAATTGGAAAATTAAACTTACTGATGCATTGACCAAATCAAAACAATGTGCTTATATTTTTTCCTCTAGAAGACTTCCAGCCCAAATAACAATTTGGCTTCCTATTCCTTCACTTAGAAAATACATTTTGATTTACCACAAGTGTCTAATTTAATCAGGGGTACAAACATGTAAAGGTGTCTGGTTTCTTATTTCATTGTGTTTTTGGAATATAAATGAGAAACAGTGAGAAATGTACTTTTTGAAGACATCTAGTGTATATTTTCCCAGCACTGTTTATAAATTTCAAACTCTTTTGCCACAGTTATCTAAATGGTAAAGTTTTATTTGATAACTAAATAAAAAATCTGGTTGATAAAAAGTCACATCATCCTCAAAGAAGATACGAAGTTACATGACTCATGAAGTGTTTAGAGTACAAAACATGACAGTACACAGAGTCACAACCATTGTCCTATTCTTGTGCATAAATATGAGTAACACAAAAGCTTTAAGTCATGGTTCTTAGATCTTCTCAAAAAGGATTATTATTCAGTGATCACCTAGGAAGTGATCAATAAAAACTTCAGTGTAACACAGTTGGACCCTTTTTTCTAATCTAGTGGTAAGTTTGAGAACAATGCAAACGAGGCTTCTATTCCACTGCAGCTCTTTTCTATAACAGAGTTTACTCCAGGATCTCCCTTTATGTGTGTCCTGTGTCCTCTGTGTTGCAAACATAAGTGAATGCTGGCAGTACATGTGCTTAAAAAAAAAAAAAAAGTCACTGTATACAGAATTGCTTATTCTATCAACAAGAGCTGCTCCAAATAGGTTTCTATGCCATTAAAATTACACTTAATACTATTTCCACCTACCAGATGGACTAATACTTAGAAGTTTGACAATGCACTCTTTTTGGAGAAGCTATGGAGAACTGGTGTTCTCAGACGAGGCAGATGAGTATACAAAATGGATCAACGACACTGTAATGGAATTTTGCAATAACCATCAAACACACATATTCTTTTTCCCTTTGTGGTCCCTTTAAAAAAACTATCTTAGATATATACTGCCAAAAAATAACAAAGAATATATGGACAAGGCTATTTATTGTTGCCAAAGACTGAGATAATCCAAATGTCCAACAATAGTGAACTGCCTGAATAAACCATGATACACAACACAATGTATTATGCAACTATAATTGAACAAATCAAATCTCTGTAAGCTTCTTCAAACTGATCTCCATGATATACTATTAAATGAAAAATTTTACAAAATTGTATCTATTGTACACAATTTTTATGAAGAAAAAGGGAAGAGATTATGATTACATGTGCACATATATATATGTGTGTATACACACATGCACAATTTTCCCCAAAAGGAGCAACTGACTTTTTAAATAAGAGTCAATAAAAATGCTTAGGTACATGGAGAAGGTAAACATGGGGTGTATGAACGCAAATTCCCTCAGAATATATGCCTTATAGTTTTGATTTTAGATGCAGATGTTTTATCTAAGTAAGAAACATGTTGAAAATTTAAAAAAAACAAAGCTTAGAAATTGAAAATAATTAACAATAATGAACTGAACTTCCTGTTAATGGAATATCAAAAAAGCCTTATTTCTAGTTATTCTAAACAAAATATTGTTAGAGTCTATCCCTAGTAGGACATATCCAAAGGACAAAAAAGAGCCACAAAGTAGTTTAAAACTGCTAAAGATTAAATTACTTTGTTTCTACAGAGAATATAGTAGGTAAGTAATTACTTTAATGTCATTAAGAACCAAAACTTTCATTATAAATAAAACATATTTAAAAAAAAACATAATCCAAGAAGTAAAAATGCTACATTTATTTTTATTTGCAAGTATAAGTTTATATATTTGTATATGTGTGTTACTTTTTATTTTAATAATATACCAAACTCATAGAAAATGGAAAGTATAGGACAAGGAAATCCCATAAACTTTTTACCATTCCCCATATTTCTTTTTTTAAAGAAAAAAGCATTTCATAGTTCTGTCCACTAAAATGGTCCCTAAGCAATGACACTCTTCTAGCAATGAATATCCTAGCACCTGGACTGTGTATGATACCTATATACCATTTCCTAAAATTAATCAGAACTTTTTAAAGAAATAGCTAATACCTAATTCCAGGTTTGGGTTAGAAAATGTACGTGATGAAACTAGGACAGCTTATCTTGCCTAAAAACAAAAAGGTTACCAGACTAATAAGGTCACATCAAAAGGTCATAGGGATATTCAAATATGAAAACAAATGATGAAGCTAGAGGATTTAACACAGCAAATACATTTTTGAAAACTCATAAAGCCAAGATCTTATTATGATATTCCAAAAGCACAATATACTCATAGATCATCTTTGCTAAGATATCAATGCATTAATTTGAAAATTAACAGAAATGAAACAAGCCTTTACCCTGCCTTTCCTGAACTAAGTAGCTGATTAACTAATTGAATATACAGTGAGGGGAAATTTTTCTTTATAAATATTAAATGCAGGAGAAAGAATATACTTGGAAAATTGCCATTTTTCACCGTGGATAAGATCATGAATTAAGAAAGATCTGTCACTAGGTGCTATAATCACTAGATAGACAGTTGGTATGGACCTTCATAATAGATGTGTCTACCTGATACCAGACATGATATGTTAATGTAAGCGTATAATAGCACTACCTTGGAAATATCTTTGTCCTTCTCACTCTCCCGAACCTGAACCTAATCAATTCTCTAGATCTAATCATGGCTTTATGAAATATTACAGTGATGGAAAATAAAAGTTAAATGTCATTAAGAGAATTAAATATGGGCAAGTCTTCAGATTAAAAGATAACAGTCTTTTCAACAGATAAGTGAAAAGAAAAAGAGGGGATTGTTAGATGGATTTTAAAAGATTATAAGACATCTGATGCAAATCTACTATTTGACCTTGTTTAGATTCTAATTCAAACAATCAACTGTTAAAAACCAAAGTGTTCACTAGATGCTATGAAGGAATTATTATAAATTGTCATGTGATGACGGCATTGTTATTATGTTAAAATAAAAGTGTTGCAATTGCAAATAAATATTCACAGTTGAAATACAATGTTTCAGATTGGTTTTACAATATTTCAGGCAAAAAGTATGTGCTTATGATGGGTGAGGTAACAATGGCAGAATGTTGGTAATTTTGAAACTTGGGAATGAGTTTATTGGTAATGGTATTTATTATAGTATCCTTCCGTTTTTGAATATATTTCAAATTTTCCATAAAATAAAATTAATAATAATAATGAAATTCTGTGTCTAATAACTCAGTTATGTTAATGATGGATTTTAGGTCTAATTAAATTAATAAACAAGAACTCCATTACTGTATCCCACAGAGCAAGATGCGCGATGAAATCACGACACACGCAGTGACACTCAGTGCTGTGAGCATTTAGTGGCAGACTTATTGGCATGGGGAGAAGGTATTGGTAACATCTGAGTTTTTAAAATCAAGAATAGACTTAAGGCAGTAATTCTGTGTTTAGTAGGAGGATGAGTGTAATTGGACAAAGTAGAAAGCATAAGAGAAGAAAAGACAGGAAAACTCTGTGAAAAGGGGAGTCTCTTAAAATGCAATAATCCAAGAGTAAATAATCCCAAGGGAATACATCAAAATGAACTACAGAAGAACCTAACTGGTTTCAGAAAGCTTTCTTCCCCTGTAAGGGGGTGGGGGCGTGGGGGAGGGTTAATTAAATCTATATTTGGTTACTATTGTAATTAAACTTTACATTTAAAATAAATTTTGTGAACACTACCCACCAAGTATAAAATAGGAAGAAAGAACAAGTCAGAGGCAGTAGGATATTTCAAGTTTGTGAAGTTCGCAAATCTAAGCATTTATCAGAATTTGGGTGACAGATTAATCTACTTATCTTCTCTGGGCATGCATTTTCTCAAGTGCCAAATGAGGATTTTTAAACCAAATGATCTCTTAAGTGTTTTAGAATTGACATTCTGTGTTAGATGACCAAGTTTATTTTTTCTCACCTCGCCAACATTCCCTGATCTTTTGCACAGTTTCAGACTAGAAGAGTCTGTTTCCAGCCCTTGCCCCTCCTCCTTCATCTCTAAACATTCTTTCACCACTACCCACCCTCAACCCCGACGCACATTCTGGCAACATGGGTGAATGCCAGAAGCAGGACGCTGGGAAGCAATTTATAATTATATATACTTCTGCTGTCACCCTGGAGAGAAAGACAATTTATAATAAACAATGGACCTCTTAAAATTATCAAAGCAGTGGTCCTCAGCTCACAGGGTCAGTTCTCCAGAGAGTCACTGATGGTTTCAAGGGTCTGGCTCACATTTGCATCCTGTGTTTCCTCCTCATAAAGTTCCCTCTCATCTCTTCTCCTGGATTCTGTAAGGGCCACCCTAGGAAATGCCATGGCAAATTATTCTAACGAATAAATGATGAACTGCAGGAAGGAAGACTTCGGTTTGGCAAGTAAGATGAAAAACAATGGTCCAGATAAGTCGATGTTAGGCAGGTAGAAACAAAAATGTGGAGAGCAAATCAAGCTAATATACTGGGAAAAACAGAGGACATCATTTTCTTTTTTCATTTAGTCACTACTGGGCAGGACAAGGTAAGCGCGATAGAAAAAAAGAACACTAAATTTGACGCCTGAAGATACGTGTTCAAATTGAAATTCTACCATGTGTTAGATTTCTGACTCTGTGCTGGTAATAGAGGCTTAAACGTAGGGACATAAAATGATGATAACAAGAGTAACTTGCCTCACAGGCCTTCCTTTTCCTATCCACACCAGTGTCTTACACCCACCATTGCTGCTGTTATTTTTGGAATTGAGGCACTGATTCAGAAACCCAGACAAATCACAGCCACAATGACCTCCTACTTCTGAGTCACTCATTTATTTTCTCAATTACTTTTTCATTCAGTTCTTTGAGGCAGGTTGGAAGGTGTATTTGTTAATCTGGGAAGGAGACCATTGACAAACAAATTGCTGGTGCTTGACATCCACTGGGTCATTTACTGCTCATATGACCTTGAAAGGAAGTTTTATCATCATGACTTTACAGATGAAGAAAGTAAGATAAAAGAAGTTAAATTACCCTTAGCACATAATTGTTAAGTGACAGAGCTGGGATTTGAAGCCAGACTCACTTATTCTATCTAATATTTACAGATTTAATAGTTAATATATTTTTCAAGAATTATGTCACTCAAATGTTGTATCTGAATATCAGTGAAATGGACTTGCAATTAGAAGAAAACGTTTTTGATTTATACATGAATCAGGGCAAGCAAGAAATGTAAACAGTGATTAGCAGTCTGACAACATCACAAAAATTTCTCTAAAATCAGCGATAGCAGATGAATCACATTTCTTGTCCCCATGTCAAAAAACTTTTTAAAAACTATATTACATTTTCCTTATTAATAAATAAAATAAGCATACTTTTATTTCCCACATTACAAAGGGAGACTGGCTCTTTGTAGTCTGAAAAATCATGCTTTCCTTCTGTTTTCCTCCCCCAAAGCAATCATAGAGGCAATTTACACAGTTTGTGTAAAAGCCGTCTTTTCTTTCTAGAAGAAATTTAGGCATCTATCTGAATACCAGCAGAGGGAGTGGGGATCTAAAAAGGATACGTTTCTGGGAGGAATATAAGAAAACATTTTAAAAGGCAATAGTTATTTTCTGACCGAGCACATAAACTGTAAAAATGATGCTTTTAATGCTTAAATTCTAATGTAAATATCATATCTTCTCCTTCCATAATCAGTTGAATGCATTAAAATTTAGCAAGTTTATAATGATAAATGCGAGAGGGAAAAATTAGCATTACTACTTTCCAAGGAACATATGATATGTTCTACCCTGGGCTTTTCTGATGGTTTCTGCAGTGCCACGTGTTAAGAAGGAAGACTTTAATCTGTAAAGATGAAATTCAACCTCAAAACCCCCACTGATTTTAATGGGAGTGACACAGCTAACATGTCACAACAGACTTTGGAAAGGTACCCCTGAGTGTCCAATTATTTTAAGTGCTTTTCCTATTCACTGTCGCTCAACTGATCATAGTGGATTTATTTGGCAATAACATTCCTCTGACATGAACTTCCGGAAGAATCGCTCCATAATTCAACCCTAGTTAATGTTGCCTTAAAAACTAAGTGTTTCCGTAAGTTTTAAATAGATAACAGTACTTTCTAACAACTACATTCTTAGATACAATTTTATTACTTAGGGTGAAAAAAAATCTGGCAAGAAAGATTTTCCTTTTTTAGTTAAAATGGAAAAAAAAAAAGGCTAAGAGAAAACATCCTGTCATAGGTCCCAGAAAAAAGTCCCCAACCTGGAACTGGAGATACAAGCATTTTCAAAATTACCTTAAAAAATGCAAAATACTCAGTTCAATATTCATCTATTAAAAAAATTACTGAGTGTTTAGCATTAGTAAGCATTCCTTCTTCTCTGAAGTGGCTTTTCTAGGATTATTGTGTGTTCCAAGTCCTCAATTTTATAATGCCAATTCTAATTTCAAGATTATTATATAAGACACTAATTCGGTTCCCCAAGTATGATCCCCAATGGGCACAGAGCTGTATCTGTTGGTTATCCATGCTTCACATCAAACCCCCTGCTGCTAAACTGCTACAGTGTGTCATGTCATAATGAAGATAGCAGTGAATAGACTCCTTCATTATACTCAGAGAGAAAGTGTCTATTTAAAATAACTGGAGATTGAGGAGGGCACCTTTTGGGATGAGCACTGGGTGTTGTATGGAAACCAATTTGTCAATAAATTTCATATATAAAAAAAAATAAAAAAAATAAATAAAATAACTGGAGAAAAGGCTGTTTATTTTTCTTTTTGTTCTTCTCAAGGTCATTAGGATTTATGAGCAGTGGAGAGGATAGGCCACACAATCAAGCTAGAGGAAGATACAGACCTGGCATTCATATAAGATTATATAAAGCTAACGTGTTTTGTCTGATTGAAATGCAATCAACAATTTAGCAGAATTTGTAGGTATCTGTGCTTACCCAAGGCTATAGCTAAAACTACTCTCTGCCATTTCACCCAAGTGGGCAGATGTTATTTCTATATCGCCTGAATCAACCCCAGGACCATGTAATTCCTCCTTCCAATTAGCTTCTTACAGTACTAAAATAAACAAAAACAGGAATCAGGCAGCTACTTGCGCTACAGAGTTGTAAGAGGTCTTGAATTTTTGTTCCTGGGGATGAGGAGGAGTTCGTATAAATAGAATATAGCTACTTCTGTAAAAATTAACTAATGTTAAATCCCCATGAAGTTGTAACTTTAAAATATTTTGCATCATTCCCATCTCTTCATAATTTTTGGAAATATATTTCTTGGTTAGATAATAACAAAGAGAGTCTAAGAACTCCAAATAGACTCTTTATTTCTGTTTTTAAAGTAGAAAAGTAAAATAAAAATGACTATCAGATGAGCTGTCTGATGACTTTTTAAAGCTTAATAACTTCAGCATGATACAAAATTCAGCATTTTAAAATGAAGTATCCACCTACATACTTGGCAAGTTGCCAAAGTCTAGACTACCACTATGGCAAATTTAGAAAAGAACAGGAAAACACAATTTTAATCTTGTAAAGATCTAAACTGCCTAGAAAGAATATTCATTTTCATTTTTAACTGAGATTTATCTGATTTTTCTTAAATTAAGAAGTCAAATTAATAAATTTACTTGTAAAACCGTTTTGAGTTCAATGACTTGAATTTACCTCAAAACCTCTAAAGAAGAACTGAGTGAAGTTTTAGTACTTGAACATTTACTAGGTGCCAGGAGCTTCATATAAGTGATACAGGTAATTACTGTTACTTTCTTTGTACAAATGAGGGAACAGAGTCATAAAGAGGTTCAGAAACTTGCCCAAGTGTAGATTCTAAGTGACAGAGCTGGAATTATATAATGCCAGAAGCCATTTTCTAGAGTCTGTGCTGCTAACCTGTCTTGCACTGGCGTCCTGTGATAGCGTGTTTATGACACTACTGTCCCCAGTGGCCACACGACTGGAAAACATATGCGTTATCCCCCGAGAGTTGCTAGGGGACTACAGATAATACCAGGTGGTGTGTTTCCTCCTGTGTTTGTTCTGAAACTTAATTAACTATCTGCTCCTGAGTCTTTGTTTGTGGAACAAATAAAAAACTACAGAGAAGTTTCTCAAGTGATATTTAGTACGAATATCATACCTGAAATAGTTTCCTTCATCTGCATATTTTTTAATTTTTTGAAAATCTTTATTTATTTTTGAGAGAGAAAAAGACAGAACAGGAGTAGGGGAGGAACAGAGAAAGAGGGAGGTACAGAATCTGAAGCAGGCTCTAGGTCTGAGCTGTCAGCACAAAGCCCGACACAGGTGTCAAACTCACAAACTGCAAGTTCATGACCTGAGCTGAAGTTGGACGCTTAACCAACTGAGCCACCCAGGTGCCCTTCCTTCCTCTGCATATTATCTCCAATACCCTTGTAGATATAGGAAACTGCTGTAAGAGCATAGGAAATGAAAAATTCAGATAAAAGTGGGAGAAGAAAATAAAGCCAGGACATCTCAGAAAGTACAAAATTATATAATATGTACACATATCATATATAATTATATGTAATATGTAATGTTAATATATTATATAAAAACATAACATATAATAAGCATATACTAACATTTAATAAAAAGAAAGAGAGAGTGCTGTGAAGTTGAGACAGCTATTGTAGCAACCCCTTCCACCTAAATTTAAGGAAAACTAATTTCCCATAAAATGAGTAAAAGGACCATGGTCTCACATACCAGAGATTTGACCAGGTCAAAGGAAAGGAAAGGAAATCAAGTTTCTGTTCAGTTTATTAAAATGATGTCTTATTTAAAGAAAAAAAAACAAAGAAAAAGGAAAGGAAAAACATATTTAAGACACTCAAGGAAAGAAAATGTGAGCCCAGGATATTATGTGATTTCCAAGTATGAAAGCCAAGGACACACTGTTATCAGCATGCAAAAAGTCAAGAAATATTGTTCCCAGAGGAATCTACTGAAGAACTTCAGAAAACCTTAATGAATGGGGAAACATTGATATAAGGACTGATTGCATGATTATCAGTGCTAACCTCACACAAGAAAAGAGAAAAAAACACAACAGTATGCTCCTCCTGACAATGGAAAACAATACCACTTATAAAACGATCTTGTCCCTAAAACCAAACTTGAATCTTATCCAGCCTTTAGATTCTACCAATAATTCACAGGAATTACCAAGACAAAGGAATATGGTAATCTATACCACTGGGATGAAATCAGCTAACGCAGACAGGCATATATGTGGGAAAGAGAAGCCCAATGCCTTCGACAAATAAATTGCAAGGAAAAAAAAAAAAAAAAAAAGAAAAAGAAAAAGAAAGAAAGAAAAGAAAAAGAGGGGGCGCCTGGGTGGCTCAGTCGGTTAAGCATCCGACTTCGGCTCAGGTCACCATCTCGCAGTCCGTGAGTTCGAGCCCCATGTCGGGCTCTGTGCTGACAGCTCAGAGCCTGGAGCCTGTTTCAGATTCTGTGTCTCCCTCTCTCTGCCCCTCCCCCATTCGTGCTCTGTCTCTCTCTGTCTCAAAAATAAATAAACGTTAAAAAAATTAAAAAAAAAAGAAAAGAAAAAGAGAGATAAGAAGTGGAGCTTATAGTTAAATGAGATTTAACAAAGTAACTTCTGCAAGGTAAGAACTTCATTGCGTCTTTATGAAAAACTAAGCTACAAAAATGTTATCACGTTTATAAGAAGATGAGAAGTTTGAACATTGAAGAGATAGCCTGTGATATTAACCAATTCTTTTAAACCATTTTTTATATGTGGCATTGGCCCGGGAAATATACAAAAAAAAAGGGGGGGGTGAGAAAAGCATGTTCTTTAGATATTATACTAAATTATTAGCAGATCAAATGAATGCAATGATACAATGCCTGGGTCTTGCTTCACACTAATTTTGTGGGTGTGAAAGGGACAGGGTCAGTCAGTCGTAGGTGATGGTTGTTGGGGTGGAGGGTGGGTCCTAGATGCTTATTTTTATCATTCTTAAAAATTCATAACAAAATTAAATGGAAATCAGATAAAGACATTTTCAAACAAATAAAAGTTAGAATTCATTACCTACAGGTCTGTGTGAAAAGTTTCACTGAAAGAGACTTTCAAGAAGGAAACTTAACCCAGATGAGCACACAATAATGCAGGAAGGAAAGAAAATCCTTGGAGAAGGTAAGAAGTGAGTAAATCTATATGAAAACTATTTAAAATAATACTAATTGTCTTATGGGATTGATACATGTAGAATTAAAACACCTGACAAAAGTGAAAAAAGATAGGAGAAGGCTTAATGGAAGTATTCTGTGTTTCTTGCATTATCTGGGAAGCAGTAAAAGCATTAATTTACATTCAGCTATAATGAATCAAGAATGCAAGCTGTCATCTGTAGATGAGGTAGAGTAACCTCCTCTTTGGAAGATATTATAGTAGTTATTTATTTATCTATTTTTATTTTTAAAAAATGGTGTAACTATTGAAATGCATTTAAGGCAGCTGCTTCTTGCAGTAAAAATCCTCTTTTGTCCTGCTAACACATCCCATTAGGAAGTGAGTGTTAACATACATAGGTAACTAAAACTGGATGAAGAGATAAAGAATAGGGAAACAAGACTGAATGCAACCCTGTCCCCAAGGGAAGAGATACAAATGCCAAGGAAAGCCCACCACCAAGAAGGCCAACACAAGACAGCCTGTGAACATCTCATGCAATAGTAGATTCTTTACACTTCTCAGCCCCCCTCCCATACTAGACTTGACTTAGTACGTAATGTTTGTTTTTGTAATGGAAGAGCAAACAAAAATTGATCACATTTTTGGCATATTTCTGTTTCCTTATGTCATGTAAATAATGCTTGAAAATTTAACATAAATATATGTCTCAATATACACTTCCCAGATACATCAGCTTCTTTTAAGATCAGAGAGGAATAACAAAAGGAAACCTAATCTATAATGCTAAAAATTGACATAACCTTTCTTATGAAAGAGTTTCAGTTCTGCATGGAACCAGTACTTATAATCGCACAGCCCTTGACAGTCTGACATTAATCACCTCATTTGTTGAGCCTCAGGATTATCTAATAAGGTAAAAGGAGACAGTTTTATCATTTCTGATTTTTGGATAAGGAAAAGGGGGATTTGAAAGAATAAGTAATTTACTTAAGGGCAAATAGATACTGCTGATTAAGAAAAGGAATTGAACATATAAAATAGGTTAAATAAGTTAAATGGAACTTATTCTGTTGTAGTTTGTGACATCTATCAGAATGTTGCACACGAAAAAACACAGCAGTTAATGCTCTTTGAAATACTCTTATGCTATCTTCTAAAATAAAATTAGCCAAAGAAAATAGTCAACAAAATTAAAAGGCAGCATACAGAATGGGGGAAAATATTTGCAAATGACATCAGATAAAGGGTTAGTATCCAAAATCTACAAAGAACTTATCAAACTCAACACCCCAAAACCAAACAATCCAGTGAAGAAATGGGCAGAAGACATGAACAGACACCTTTCCAAAGAAGACATCCAAATGGCTAACAGACATATGTAAAGATGCTCAACATCACTCATCATTAGGGAATCCAAATCAAAACCACAGGTGCCTCACACCTGTCAGAATGGCTAAAATCAACAACACAAGAAACAACAGGTATTAGCAAGGATGTGAAGAAAGGGGAACCCTCTTGCACTGTGGGTGAGAATACAAACTGGTGCAGCCATTCTGAAGAACAGTATGGAGGTTCCTCAAAAAACTAAGAACTATCCTATGATCCAGCAATTGCACTATTAGGTATTTACCCAAAGAATACAAAAATACAGATTTGAAGAGGTACATGCACTGTAATGTGTATAGCAGCATTATCAACAATAGACAAATTATGGAAAGAGCCCAAATGTCCCCTGACTGATGAATGGATAAAGAAGAGGTGGTATGTATGTATGTATGTATGTATGTATGTATCATCTATCCATCCATCCATCCACCCATCCATCCAATGGAATATTTCTCAGCCATCAAAAAGAATGAAATCTTGCCATTTGCAACAATGTGGATGGAGCTAGAATATATTATGATAAATGAAATGAATCAGTCAGAGAAAGACAAATACCATATTATTTCATTCACATGTGGAATTTAAGAAAGAAAACCAGAGGTGCGCCTGGGTGGCTCAGTTGGTTAAGCTTCCGACTTCTGCTCAGGTCATGATATTGTGGCCCATAAATTTGAGTCCCACATTGGGCTGTGTTCTGACAGCTCAGATCGTGGAGCCTCCTTTGGATTCTGTGTCTCCCTCTCTTTCTGACCGTCCCCCTCTCATGCTCTGTCTCTTTCTCAAAAAAAACCAAATATTAAAAAAAAATCAAATGAGCAAATGGGAAGAGGGGGAAGAGAAGAGTGGGAAACAAACCACAAGAGACTCTTAACAATAAAGAACAAACTGAAGGCTGATGGAGGGAGATGGGTGGGAGATGGGCTAGATGGGTGTTGCGTAATGAAGAGCGCACTTGCTGTGATGATCACTGGGTATTGTATGTAAGTGATGAATCACTGAATTCTACTACTGATACCAGTCTTGCACTGTATGTTAAAAATTAAATTTAAAAAAAAAGAAAAAAATAAAATAAAAGAAGCATCAGTCTCTCTCATTATAAATTACTTATGATAATGTTTGCTATTTTTCACCTGAGAAATATGTAAACTAGAAGTTTGTCTATGCATTTAATAAGATTATACTGGGTCAGTGGTTTATAGGCCAATGTCCTCAGACAACATTTTCTAAGGCTTTTTCTCCTTCAATAACGTTTTCATTTGTTCAGAAAATTTGGGAGTAATGCTAAGATTCGCTCCAGGCACTAAAGAGTCTTGAAGAAATAGTATTCTTCAACATACATGAAACTTCACTCCTTTGCTCTGTTCTGGGTTATCTATCCTTTCTTCATTAATTTTCATCATTTTCTTCCCCCTAGCCTTCATTCTGTGTAGTTTCTTTTGATCTACTATTGAGTAATTTTCTCTGCTGCTTTATGCAATCTGCTATCAAATCTCAGTACTCAGTTTTTAATTTCAACTTTTCTATTTTTCATTTCTGCAAATTATTATTTTGCAAATTTTCAATGTAACTTAAAATTATATTCCTAATATGTGTATTTATTTGCAAGATTTTCTTTTATTTCTTTAAATATATTAAGCATAATTGCTAAAATCTGTGTATGATACTACAGATGTCCAAAATCTCTGTAATGAAGTCTCATTTGTCTGTTGTTTTTGCTAGTTGTTAAATATAATTACTATTTCCTTGTGTGTCTGATTTTCTTGGATGTGTGCTGGTCATTGCTGTTGAAAACATAATTGAGGCATAGACAAGCATCACTATTTTTCCAGAGGCATTAATTGTCAGGTGACTAAATTACTACTTTAAACTATATTTACTTAAAATGTCTTGGACAAACTTGGCCATGTACATTTTGGCTATAATTATCTCTTTGAGCTAGTGTGTGATTTATAAACTCTTAGGGATTAATTTTATTTTCACATTTCTTTATTTCTTCTATTTCCCTGCATCACGACAATTTCCCCACATTCTGGTGGTGTGTGAACGACAAGGTTGGTTTGTATCGGTTTGACCCTGACTTTTTGAGGTCTTAGCTTAACTTCTACCCTCTTGGTCCCAAAGATAACCAAAATCATCACTCATTTTCTCACTTTCTTCAGGATTACCAGATGCCCACACAATAAAATTGGATTGGAATGCTACCTTAATTTTGTGTCCTGTCTTCAAGATTTGGTGTAGTGATCCTTCACTATTTGGACATCTCTCTGAAAACATTAAGACAGCTTCTATATTCATCCAGAAGTTTTAGCTGCCCTTGGAAGGAACGTTTATCCCAGTCACCTGGCCTACTCTTTCTAATGCAGGGATCTCTCAGTAGTATTTGGCAGAGTTCATCATGAGTTTTTCCTTGAGAAACTTTCTTCACTTTCTTTTAGGACCCCCACACAACATGAATTGTCTGTTGCTTTTCTAGTATACTTTGCTGCTTCCTTCTAGAATCTTCAAATTAAAAAAAAAAAAAAAGACCACCACAAGACTCAGCTTTTAGAGATTGTTCTTTCTCTAGACTCATTCCTTTGCATCTCAATGTCTCTCATAGTTTTAAATACCATCAATATGCTAAAGATGTGCTCATCTGTATCTCCAGCCTGGCCTCTTCCCTGAATGTCAATCTTCTATAAAATCTCCTCCCTGACATTTCCACTTAAAGGTGTAATAGGTACCTTAACTTTAACATGCCCAAAATGGAACCCATAAACTTGTGACTCATTAAATCTACATGCCCTGCTTCTCTGGACTAATTATTCAGAAGTAAAAATATATTTAATAATTTTTATTGTAATGAAAATACCATTTCTTAAATTATTTTTAAAATACTTATGTATTATTTGATTTACATGATATCTTAAACCCAACAATTCAAGACTAATAGATGTAAGGGAAAAGAATTATTTTAATCTTTAAACAAAGACAAAACAGAAATGCAAAGCAGTATAATTATTAGTACTCGTATAGAATACTAATTCACAAAGTACTTGCAAACATATAGAATATACCAATTAGTACTTGATGTTGCCATTTCAAAGATGAGTAAGACCAGATCCCTTCTTTCATCTTCTTGAATTGTTATAAAGTGATAGAATATAAGTTCTAGTCTTAGAAGTGGTCATTTAGAGTACTCTGTTGAAAAAAATTCTGAACCTGTATGGTGTCAGTGAGACAAAGAATCTTAATCAATGAGCACTAATTTTTATAGTGTGGAATTCTGGAATTCCTGAAATGGTCACCACATTCTGCTTCTCTGTTTAATAATAATTAAAGCAGTGATCACAGCTATGGTATGTACTATGTGTCAGCCATTAAACACGTAATTATTTCATTTAACCTCACAACACTTTGAGAGGTACGTACTATTAATGTTTATTTTAAAAATTAATACATTGAGGGGCACCTGGGTGGCTCATTCGATTAAGCATCGACTTCAGCTCAGGTCACGATTTCATAGTCCGTGGGTTTGAGCCCTGCGTCTGGCTCTGACAGCTCAGATCCCGGAGTCTGCTTCGGTTTCTGTCTCCCTCTCTATCTGCCCCTCCTCACTCGCACTCTGTCTCTCTCTCTCAAAAATAAACATTATTTTTTTTTTATTTATTTAAAAAATTTTTTTAAAAAAATGAGAAATTGAGACTCAGAGAAATTAAGTAATTTGTACAAGGTCACAATAATTAATAGATGATTGAGTCAGAATTTGAAATCAAGTCCATCTGACTTTAAAATCTCTCTTCTTATCCTCTTGATGAAACTGCCTATCTGAAAATTAAAGGTATCTAAAGATTAGGAAAGAAACTAAGTGAATGTCTTTAAAAAGCTTATGAATACATGAAAATGCTTTTGTATCTTGACCAATAAAACCTGCCACATGCATAGCTACTTGATGTCAGTGATGGAAGAAAAACAGCTGTAGTGGTATAATTTACAAGGATAACTAAATTAACCACCTCTACCTTATGGCCTTTGGAGGTATTGATTGAAATGTAGACACTTAGAAGTAGATCAACTTTTTAGCAGCTTGCTCACTCTGTCACTGCCATCTCTGCACTCAAACACAACTAAGAGAAGCAATATCTTTGTTAGATTGGGGGGCTGTTCTGTGAGACAGGAGATGTCAGTGAACCCCCTGATGCCTGAACATCTTATCCAGGGTTGGACTCTTTCCGCACTTTCCCCCTCACTGTGTCGTCCCACCACCTGCCTGTAATAGGAGGAGGTTAAACCCTAGAGAAGCAGCTCCTCCCTTGGCTGCATTTTCAAAGGAGGAAGAGGAAATTCTGTTGAGTTTCTCTTCCAGTATGAAGAGTCACCTTCTGTAGGCTGAGGCTCCTGAGACTACAACAAGGTAGCCAACTAATGGTCCAAATAGTCTAACTCTTCAGTGAATTTCCACTGACAACTTTCTCATTATTAAAGATTGCCTACTTAATTCATTTTGAATTAATATCTTTTTATCTGAGCAAGTTATCATACTTTTACCTTGGACATCATTTTTTTTCCTCCAGAATTACATGAGATCTAGGGAAACACAGAACCCAAATGGTTTCTTTCTTCTCCCCAGTTGAGTTGCGTGTTGGAGCTCAGCCAAAGAAGTGTCAACTTTAAGTCCCAGAGGTCTTTCAAATTCCCAAATTAGAATGTGCTTTCTTGTCATTCCCATGGATGTATGTTTTGGCTTCTAAAAAGCATGCAAGGCATGGTAGCCATGTAGAACATAAAAGAATATTTTGATGTATATGAATGAATATTTGAGTGGGGGCAGTATCTGCCCTATACTGGAACATTCCAGTGTAGTGCTACAATAGCTCTCTCATGTAGAAAATACTCCACTTTTCTTGTTTGATATTTTAAGACATTATTCATCTTGGTTCTTAAGAGAATTGAGAAATAAACCACAAAAAATGGCACTGTTTTGGGATTTAAATAACATGGAGTAATTGTGCTATTTTTCTTCCACAGTCTTCCTTAGCCTGCAGCAATAGAATATTTGCAAGGTGTTTATAAAGATGTTTAATACTAAGAAGTAACAAGAAATTCCCAGGCAGAGATGAGTAAAGATTTTTTTAAAAAGCTTATTTACATTTTATGGTAAAAATAAATTCATCAAAAATTTTCAACCATATATTAAAGATGATAAAGCAAGAATTATATTCTAAGTCTCCATTTGCTTTAATTCAATTTATGATCTTTTTAAAACTGAGTTTATATATATAACGACTTTTTTAAGCACTGCTAAATAAATCTTTAAAGAGATGAAAAAGTATTTGTTACTCTGAAAGTCTTTAAAAATCAGACTACAGTTGATAGCTGAGTTATATGTTTACTATTTACAACTTCCTCTCTAAAGATATAGGTATTGCATTCCTTGCCTTTTCAAATGTAACTTTATACATCTGTTGAGCACACATCTGGACATTTAGCCCAAGTCATCATTTCCTTCTGTATGTCCAAAAACTGTCAGTTATTTCAGCCAAGATTCAGCCCTTGGGAGAACTGAAAAAGTTACATCCTTCTTTTGTCCAGGTTTTATAAACTCTTCTTTACCTTTTTCCCCAAGATACCAGTAAGTATAAAAATAAGCAGTCTGAATTCCTTCTGGCTCTGGAGAAAGGAGCATGGGAGGATAACGGGCATTTGCTCCATTAACATTTGCTTCCATAGAATAAAGAACAAAGTCTTCATATGAAAAAATAGCCACCACACAATTATTAATCAAATGTCTTTTTTTTGACAAAGTAAATACAATTTGAATATAGAAAAGGAGCTTGAGCACCAAAGAGGAATATCTGTACTTTCAAAAAGATAAGGATCTCATACTTAATAATGTTAAAATTTTCAAGTCATCCGGATAAATAATGATTCTGAATGTGTGTACACCAAATCGCTCAGCCTCAATCGACAGAATCACAAGAATAATTTAAAATGTTATAATCACAGTGCAAGAATTTAATACATCTAGGAGCGCCTGGGTGGCTCAGTCGGTTAAGCATCCGACTTCGGCTCAGGTCATGATCTCGCGGTTCGTGAGTTCAAGCCCCGCGTCAGGCTCTGTGCTGATGGCTCAGAGCCTGGAGCCTGTTTCAGATTCTGTGTCTCCCTCTCTCTTTGATCCTCCCCCGTTCATGCTCTGTCTCTCTCTGTCTCAAAAATAAATAAACGTTAAAAAAATTAAAAAAAAAGAATTTAATACATCTATTAACAAAAGAGCAATAAAATACGTGTGACATTTGTGAATAAGAAATTTAATGGTGTGTATGTGTACTGTTATGTATGAGTTATACTTAATTATGTCTATAACTGTATAACTGTATGCATGTACCTGATTATTTTATATTTTAAAGTACTTATAAATGTTTTAAATGTTTATATATGTTTGTGTATGTTTATGTGCATGGGGGGAATGGGTGGGGAATGGGCGTTTTACTAAAACGCACAGGAAGAATAAAGACAAGTTATAAAAATGGTTAACTATATAGTGTGATCTCAATAAGTAAGAGGGATGGGAACATTTCTGAGTGTACAGTCTTATGCTTTTGAATTGTTTTATGTATCTAACCATGAAAATAAAAGTAAATATAAACAACTGAACATAAAAGGAAAAAATTAACTATATACCAAATTGTTACCATAACCATTGAAAATGATTATTTTAAGTAATTTTTGAAATAGGTCTCTGATTACATTCATAATAGAATATACTTTAAAGAAAAAACAAAACTGAAAACAAATCTTAAACTTCTACCAGTGGATTTTTAGTTTGATATTTTTATTATAAAACATTACTGTCTACTATACAACAAAGAAAATAAGTAAACGCATTAGTATTATTACAAGTCAAGATTTTCAGTATAGAAGAATATTGATACAAATATGAAAGTTAAAAGCAAAATTCTAAAATATTAAAATTGAATTTGAGATATCAATATGAAATCACATGTACTATATATGCTAGGTCTGTCCACATATAAGACAAGAAAATTGCCAGCTAATGGTTGCAAAAAAAAGAGGACAATTTTTTAAATCATCATTTTGCAACCCCCATAATAGTAATAGTAATTCTGGCAATTTTCAAAACTGGAAGCTATAATCATAATATGAAAGATTTGGTGAGGATAGAACAGACTTGTGTCAAAGTATAGATAGATTAACTGTAAATTACATACAAAAACTGCTAATTTTTGACAACTGAATGAATTCTTAATGGTCAACAGGAAAATTTGTATTTTCCTTATGTTACTGAATCAGTTTGGGTATGCAATTTTTTTTCTAGAAATTTGTTGTGTGTTTATTTCACAGGAATGCACACATATGTGATATATATAGAAATCTCTTTATTATTTATGTAGACATGATTTATTTATAGATTTCTATATCAATATTTACATATAAATATATACATATATAAATTTATTTATATATGGATTTCTTATTAAGGGGAAAATGTTCCTTTAAGGGTTTTGGCAAAAGCACACACAATCTTTCATTATCATACTTAATGGTGTAGCCACCTGCCTTATGGAGATCCTAATCTATTCTTGCCAAAAATATTTATCCTGAGTCTAATTGATCTGGAGTCTAAATCTAACATTCAATTTGCAGATAGCTGAGAGGTCAGACGGTATAGGTAAGCAATTCTGGGAGAAAATAGATAAATCTAGAATGTAGATCAATTTACAATACAACTGGCCTAGACAATTCAGATATAAATGGCATTAAAAAATAGGGTGACAGTTGCAACTTAAAAGGCACATAAAAAGACACTAAAACTATTTGGTAAATATTGATTTGATTTCATAAAAATTTCATTAAAAATATTCTGGCATAATTGGGGGATTAAAAATGAACTGATTGAATATTAGACAATGTGATGGATTTATTGTTTAATTTCTTAGTGATAATAATGTTATTTTTTAAAATTTTCTTATAATGGATGATTCATGATGAAGTATCTGGGGGTAGAATTACATTTCAACATACGTGGTAATTATTCAACTATACATGTATACAATTCTATTTAGTAATATTTAAATACATATTATTGTCAATTCATCTTCACAAGAGTTAGCATGTTTCCTGTTCCCTCTCATATCTTCAATGAGAATTGGGGCTACCCATTAAAATGACTGAGTTGGGGTACCTCGGTGGCTCATTCAGTTGGGCCTCTGACTCTTGATTTTGGCTCAGGCCGTGATCCCAGGGTCATGGGATCTAGCCCCATGCCAGGCTCCATGCTGAGTGTGGAGCATACTCTCCATGCTGAGAGAGGAGCATACTCTCTCTCTCCCTCTCTCCCTCTCCCCCTCTCTAAAATAAAAATAAATAAATAAAAATAAAAATAAAATGACTGGATGGCTTAAAACAACATCAACAACAAAAAGTACAACTAAGCCCAGGCCCCACTCCTAGAGATTCTGATGTAAGAGGTTCTGTTTATAATCTAGGTATTAATTTTTTTAAAGCTTCCAAGGTGATTCTGATATACAGTGACAAAAAAGCATCATAGCATAAGTCAATCAGCTCACAAACACTGTCTATGCTGGAGGACTGCAATATGAGTATAACACTGCATGGGGAGAGAAAAGGCGAGCCCTGCTTTATCTTATCCTAATACAGCTTAATCCTTATTTTCAGTAAAAATTTTGACACCTCAACAACCAAGTCACAAAATTTAAATTTGCCTTCCTATCAATATATTTGAGGACTTATATATGTCAACACAATCTAAAAGAGGTAGATTTGATATATTTTGATATTAGTATATGTTGTATTTAATGAAAAATTTTAATTTTATTAAGTGGCTAAAGAAATGGCAAAGCCCACAGACTCTGAGATCAATGGCCTCATGTCAAAATACTCATGTTCTGACACATTAACTCTGATAACTGGACACTCTTTGTTTTAGTTTCCCCTTTAGTGAAAGCGTTGTGATCAAAATCATCTCCTATTTTTTTTAATTAAATAAAAATACGTAAGAGGAACACTGAGAGAACTCAGTAAATGTTATTCACTGTTAACATTATTTCATAAAATGAGAGGTTTTCATTGCCTCCTAGGACAAAAAGTTGTGGTACTTCTTTGGCCTCAGTATGTTCATAAATATTTTACTAGATCTAATTCCAGTGAAGAATCTGGAGTCCTGTAGGATTTGAAAATGGCAGGGGCTCCTGGGTCGCTCGGTTGGTTAAACGACCAGCTCTTGATTTCGGCTCTGGTCGTGATGTCATGGTTCGTGAGATCCAGCCTGGCTTTCGGCTCTGCACTGACAGCCTGGAGCCTGCTGGGATTCTCTCTCTCCCTCTCTCTCTGCCCCTCCCCAGCTTGTGCTCTCTCTCACTCTCTCTCTCTCAAAATAAAGTAGACTTAAAAAAAAAAAAAAGTGGCAAGAAGACTTCTTGTCACCTATAAAACAACCTCCTTGCATTTAAATTTGAGTCAAATTACATTTCATTTAAATTTTAGTAACATTTAGTACTCATCCTTTACCCACAAACTTTTAACAAAACCCTTCAGAATGATATTTGCTAGCTCTTCCTGTTGAAATTTTTGATGTGTTATACAGTGAAGTATGTGTTCAGGATCACTGAAAAGATGGTGATTAATGTTAACATCCAAGTAATATCTACTGCTACTCCACTGAGTTCCTGTTATGTTGTGGTTATGTATTTCATTACATTGAAATATTCTTATTTATCTCCATTCTCAAAATATTAATCAATCTCTTTTCTTGACATTGGAAATTATGTATCGCCTTTTCATATCCCAGTTTTCCACTAATATTTGTCAAAAACCCAAGCTATTATGGTAACTTAATATGCCTAGTTAATTATTATCTAGTGTTATTTAGATGATTATTTGCACTATTCCTTTGTTTTTAAAGAGAGAAGTATACTGAATCCGACACAAGGTTGTGGCAGGCAGGGGGGCAGTAAGGCTGTATGCCATATTCCATTTTAGCAAAATTTTAAGTACAGATCTTGGCTATAGATATGATTTATATATCACTGCCTCCACTGAAATATTTTCTATTCAAACTCATTTACATTCTTTGTTTTCTACTTTCTATTCATTTAGCTTTATGTTTTATGTGCAGGTCACTATGTCCTTACTTAGAATCAGTTTTTTTCCCCTAAGCAATATTATCACTGTGGTACAGCCCATCAAAATTGTGCATAATTACATATCTTCCTATATTTCTAAAAACACAGAAATCACTGCTAATGAAATCTAGTACTTATGAAATAAGTACTGATTGAACTGACACTTGTATAGCTGGTGTGTTTTTCTGGGGCTCATCTATTTGTTTCACTCACAGTATAAGCACTTCACATTAGAGCACGTGTCCTCTTTGATGCTTCAAATACTTCCAAAGCACAGAGCCAGCAATAAACATGTTTTAAAAAATGATACTGCACAACCTATTGTGAAAATATACAGTTGTGGGTCTTTTTGTATTATCAAGATTTGTGAATTTGGAGAGACAAAAAAATACACATGATTTAAAAATACCTATGACACAAAATTACATTTTGCAAAGCATTCTACGAAGTTTGAGCCCTCAAAATTTAAGAAAAAGGATGGTCAAATTACCTACTAGTGTGAAAGAATACAGAACAAATCTGTTTTAGTGATTTTTTTTCACATTTTACTTTCTAGTTGCTGGAAAAGAGATTGCAATCTCTAAGTTGGAAAACATATTGACAAATCAATATTTAAGCTCAGAGAGCAACAAAAGAAACTTTAAAATGTAGACAAAATGTACAAGTCCTAATGGATTTTGTTTCTTCCAAAAATTTCACTCTTTTCAAAAAGTGTAAGATAAGAAAACTGAAGTTTGAAGGAAAAAGGAATCTGGATAAGCCTGACCTACCAAAACCAAATTCAAATTATATGCTATTCAAGTTTTAATTGATAAAGAAACATTGTTTAATGTTTATTCATCTTTTGAGAGAAAGAGGAAGACAGAGCATGAACAGGGAGGGGCAGAGAAAGAGGGAGACACAGAATCTGAAGCAGGCTCCAGGCTTTGAGCTGTCAGCACAGAGCCCGACACAGGGCTCGAACTCGTGAACTGCGAGATCATGACTTGAGCTGAAGTTGGACACTTAACCGACTGAGCCATCCAAGGTGACAGATAAAGAAACAATTTTAGGGGCGCCTGGGTGGCTCAGTCGGTTAAGTGTCCAACTTTGGCTCAGGTCATGAACTTGTGGTCTGTGGGTTCAAGCACTGGGTCAGGCTCTGTGCTGACAGATCAGAGCCTGGAGCCTGCTTCGGTTTCTCTATCTCCCTCTCTCTCTGCCCTTCCTCCACTCATGCTCTCTCTCTGTCAAAAATAAACGTTAAAAAAAAGGAAACAATTTTAAAAGAAAAGCTCATTTTAATTTTATTTATTATAGTTGACAAATATTCATCTTTAAAAAGATCATTAATATCTTGTTTAAATGAGTGCATGCCTAAAACACAGTCTTTCAGTGTTTTCCCTTGTCTATATATCTGTGTTGAGACTAAGATGTTCTTTTTACTATGTATGTATCTTATTAAGCATAAAGACAATTTCATTAAAATGTAATAAATAGAAATCCACAAGGTATGTTTCATATAATCAGAGCTCTCTAGCTGTAGTTTATATCATATAATACACTTGTACATATGCCCAATGATATAGCTGTATAGTAAATCTTTACAAGATCCTTTATGAAGTTCTATTGCTATCTCCAAGTAACAATGAGAAAAAAATGTTTGTATAAGGATAAGAAAACTTAATACTGCATTTTGACAAAGGTAATTATTCTAACAACTAATGTATATAAATTATCATTTAAGGAAAACATAATAATTTTCATATTGTTAGATTACATATAATACATTATATAAACAAAGAGACCAGACAATATAACAGTTAATGTTTTTCGTTCTCTTTTTTACTTATTATGTGTCAGGCTCTGTACTGTTTTCTCAATCGTAATTCATTTATACTTCATAATGATCTAACATGGATTATGCGTTTGCCATTTGAATACTTCAAATAAGGAAAAACAAAGAGGAGGCATAACTTGTTCAATATTATGCAGAAAATGGTAAACTAGGGTCTTAACCCTGGCAATTCGATTCTAGGTTCCCTTCCATTACACTGTACTTATAGAAGCTATCTCTGGGGGATGGGTTTAGGTGCACATTTCATTTTCCATCTTTTGCTCCTCTGTGCTTTTTTCTACAATATTTTTTTCTTACAAATGTTTTGGAATAAGAAAGATAAGCTATTAATTTTTATATGAATGTTTCATCAATTCTTATAGCAGTCTCTCTCTTTGTACCTTCAGAATAAAAGAATTAAAAATTCCAAAACCTGCATAACAAAAACTTTTGTTACAAAATGAGGTTAAAATGAGAAACCCATTTGGTTTTGAACAAATAGTAGAAAAATAACTTAGGAAATTAATCAAACTCCAAAAATCATACATTTTAAACTATTTTGACTTCTGTACATAATTTATAATTTCTAAAAACATGGAAAATATATTGTAATATTTTAGAAAGTTTTAGCAAAACAGTAAAAATATCTAGAGTACTTTAAATACGATCTTCAAAATTAGTGTAAGATTTTTAGTATGTAGTGTGGCTCTATGATGTATCACAATTAATTGTTTATTCAAGCTTGATCACCACATCAAAATGAAGAGATTATTATTCCCATTTCACAAACGAGGAAAATTAAGTGGATTAGAATCAGGTGTCTTTAACTCTAAATGTGTCCTTTTTTCCCCTGAGAAAACACTGCCTCTTCCTCAAGCCAATGAAGCTGCTCTCTGTATATTCATGAAATGAGAGCATTTTTGCTTTCTCACTCAGCTAGTTTATTATTAGTGGACTGAATTGTGTCCTCCCAAAATTTACATGTTGAACTCCTAACCCCAGTACGTCAGAATGTGACTACTTTTGAAGCTTAGGGTTTTTTGTTATTTTGAGAGAGAGAGAGGGGGAGGGGGGGCAAAGGAGGAGGGAGCAGGGGGAAGGCAGAGGAATAGGGAGAAAGAGAATCTTAAGCAGGTCCCACGCCCAACATGGAGCCCAACTCAAGGCTAGATCTCACAACCATGAGACCATGACCTGAGCTGAAATCCAGAGTCCCAAAGCTTAACCTACTAAGCCACCCAGGTGCCCCAAAGATAGAGTTTTTAAACAGGTAATTAAGTTCAAAGGAGATTATTAGGGTGGGTCCTCACCCAGTATGTCTGATATCTTTATAAGGGAGATTAGTACACAAACACCTACCAAGGGCAGATGATACAAAAACACAGGGTCCACAAGATAGCCACCTATAAACCAAAAAGAGAGGCCTCAGAATAAACCAACCCTGCTTACCTCTTGAACTCAGACTTCTAGCCTTTAGAGTTGTGAGGAAATTTTCTGTTGTTTTTTCTTACTACTTGAAGCAGAAAAATCAGAGTCCAGGTCTTTCACCTCCTTGGTTATATTTACTCCTAGTTTTTAAATTATTTTTGGTACAATTATTAATGTGATTGTTTTCTTAATTTTTCTTTCTGCCACTTTATTATTAGTGTATGGAAATGAAAAGGATTTCCATATATTTATTTGGTATCCTGCAACTTCCCTAAATTCATTTATCAGTTCTATTTTTTTTTTAGTGGGGTCTTTATGGTTTTCTACATATAGTATCAAGTCATCTGAAACTAGTGAAAGGTTTACCTCTTCCATATAATTTGGATGCCTTTTATTTCTTTTTCTTGTCTGATGGCTGTGGTTAGGACTTCTAGTACTATGTTGAATAAAAGTGGTAACAGTGGATGTCCTTGTCTTTTTCCTAACCTTAGAGGAAAAGCTATCAGTTTTTCACCACTAGGTAGGCTATTAGCTGTAGATTTTTCATATATGGCCTTTATTCTGCTGAGATACGTTCCCTCTAAACCTAGTTTAGAGGGACTAAACCTACTTTGAGGACTTTTATCATGAATAGTGTTGTACTTTATCAAATGTTTTTTCTCAGTCTATTGAAATGATCATGTTTTTTATCCTTTCTCTTGTTGATGTGATATATCATGTTCATTGATTTGTGAATGTAGAACCACCTTGCAATCCCAGGAATAAATCCCACTTGGTCATGGTGAATGATATTTTAACCTATTAGTGGATTTGTTTGCTAATATTTTGTTGAGGATTTTTGCACATATGTTCAGTAGAGATATTGGCCTGTAGTACTCTTTTTTTGTATTGTCTTTATCTGAGTTTTGTATCAAGGCAATACTGGTCTCCCAGTATGAATTTGGAAGCTTCCCTTCCTCTTCTATTTTTTGAAATAGTTTGAGGAGAATAGGTATTAACTCTTCTTTATATGTTTGGTCTAATTCACTTGTGAAGCCATCTGGTCCTGGATATTTGTTTTTTGGGAGTTTTTTGATTATTGATTCCATGTTATTGCTGCTAATGGGTTTGTTCAAATTTTCAATTTCTTCCTTATTCAGTTTTGGGAGTTTATATGTTTCTAGGAATTTATCTATTTCTTTTAGTTTGTCCAACTTGTTGGCATATAATTTTTCATAATATTCTCTTATAATCCTTTGTATTTCTGTGGGGTTGGTTTTCATTTCTTCTCCTTCATCTCTGGTCTTGTTTATTTGAGTCAGTCTCTCTCTCTCTCTCTCTCTCTCTCTCTCTATGAGTCCGGCTAAATGTTTATCAATTTTGTTGATCTTTTCAAAGAATGAGTTCCTGGTTCCAGTGATCTGTTCCATTGTTCTGGGTATTTTTGTTTTGTTTTCTATTTTGTTTATTTCTGTTCTAACATTTATTATTTATTTCCTTCCTTCTACTGTATTTGAGTTTTGTTTGTTCTTTTTCTGGCTCCTTTAGGTGTAAGGTTAGGTTGTTTATCTGAGAATTTTTTACTTCTTGAGGGAGGCCCGTATTGCTATAAACTTCTTAGAATAGTCTCTGCTACATGCAAAAGATTTTGCACCATTGCGTTTTCATTTTCAATTGTCTCTATGTAGTTTTTTATTTCCTCTTTGATTTCTTGATTGATCCATTCATTGTTTAGTAGCATGTTATTGAACCTCATGTATTTGTGTTTTTTCCAGACTTTTTCTTGTGGTTGATTTCTAGTTTCATAACATTGTGGTTGGAAAAGATTTATGGTATGACTTCAATTTTTTTGAACTTGTTGAGACTTGTTTTGTAGCCTAACATGTGACCTATTCTGAAGAATGTTCCAAGCATGCTTAAAAAGAACGTGTATCCTGCTGTTTTAGGATGGAATGGCCTGACTATATCTGTTAGACCCATCTGGTCTAATGTGTCATTCAAAGCCACTGTTTCCTTGTTGATTTTCTGTTTGGATAATCTATCCACTTATGTAAGCGGTGTGTTAAAGTCCCCTACTATTATCATATTACTATCAATTATTTCCTTTACGTTTGTTATTAGATGCTTTATGTTTTGGGGTGCTTTCACATGTTGGGTGCATAAATATTTACAATTGTTAAATTGCTGGATTCTTTACTTTATTCTTGTACAGTGTCCTTTGTCTCTTGTTACGGTCTTTATTTTAAAGTCAACACTCTTATGATAGTTTGAGTTCTTGCATGGTATGCCCAAACTGCCTCACATTTATGATACCCCTCATCTAGTGCAACTTTAATCCTTTCCTCTTGTAGCTCCAGCCAGAATGATCCTCCTTGCATTTCCTCAAATGTGCCATGTATTCTCTGTCTCAGAGCCTTTGAACTTACTATATTCTCTCTGCCTGGTATTCCTTTTCCCCAGAAGCATATGACTCATTCTCTTAAAAAGCTTTAGGTCTGGGCTTAAAAGTCACATTATCAGACAAATATTCTGGGACATTCTATATAAAATTGTGATGCCCAAACCTATCTGGTACTTTTCTATTTTTCCAAAACTGCTTTATTAATTTTACTGCACATATCACATCCTGACATTATATTAGTAACTTTCATAAAAATGTTTTGGATTTTGAGTACCATACACGCCAATAAAAGTTAAACCATACAGTAGGTATTCAATGAGTATTTGTTAAATAATAAATAAATGTCACTCCTCTCCTAAAAATCTTCCTGGCTTCATGTTACACCCGTAATAAATAGGCTGCAGGGTAAACTGGGGAGTGTTGCTGAGGATTAATTTATCAGTTTTATTATTGCCAGTCTAGAGGATCCTGTATGACCAGAATCCTGTCATCCTCATTCTCTTTCTTCCAGTTCCCTAACGGTATTCTCCACAGATGGTTTCTTAATATTCCTCAAGTATGCCTAGCTTATTCCCTCCTTAGGTACTTTGCATTAACAGGTTTTTTGTGTAGAAAGCTCTTTCCTCAGATATCCCAAGGATGCCTTCTTCGGCTCATTTAAATTTCTACTAAAATGCCACCTATCACCTCTATGAATCCCAAGAGAGGTCTTACTTGATTCCTGTATTCATCACCCTCTATCCCACAGCACTCCTCAATACCTGGCATTATATTACATATGTTTTACATCTGGATTTCCTTCCCTATTAAAATGCAAACTTCATAAAGACAGTGGCATTTATTTGTTCACTACTATATTCCCAGAAATTAGAAATTACTAGAATATAGGTTCTCATCTAATATCTGATGAACAACTGAATGCCTACTTCATAGGGCTGTTCTGGGAATTGAATAATATAATATGCTGCTTTATAATATAAAGCACCTAGTCAAGTACCTGGAAATGTAATAAAGATTAATCAATAATAATAGTAACACTTAACATTAACAATGTACAAGTCATTTTCCCGAGGTTTTGCCCATTAAAACTTTATAAAATCCTATCATGGGAGCACCTAGGTGGTTCAGTTGATTAAGCTTCCCACTTTGGCTCAGGTCATGATCTTGCAGCTCATGAGTTTGAGCCTGCATCAGGCTCTTTGCTGACAGCTCAGAGCCTGGAGCCTGCTTCAGTTTCTGTGTCTCCCTCTCTCTGCCCTCTTCCACTCCTATGCTCTGTCTCTTTCTTTCAAAACTAAATAAACATAAAAAAAAAAACACCTATCATGTGTATAGTATTATTCACATTTAAGAGATGAAGAAATTAGAACAGATTAACCTGCTCCAAATCTCAGTTAATAAGTGGAAATACTAGGAATTGAACTCAGGCAACCTGATTCCACAATCTATGCTTTTTAAACATTCTCTAATGGCTTTCAATAATAGTTGACTTTTAACGATTGGTATTGCTATTAATACTATTACTATCATTGTCATGAGGATTACGCATTTTAAACAGAATCTCATTTTTTTAATGCACGCTGCTTTGAGAAAAATTGATCAGTGCATTCAGAAATGTGCAAATTTAAGAGTAAGTAACAATGAGGACAGGATTTCTTTTGTCATTTTCTGTGTTTGTACTATAATCATCATTGTACTTTACCTATTATAATTATTAAGTAATTATTAATACCTACCATCCATAGTAGAATGAACAATCAGTGACCAGATCAGTAATTAACAACACTATCTCTGGTACCTGGTATAGGGTTAATACAGAATAGGTGATCATTAAATATTTATTGAAAAAATTAATGTACAAATAGTTTATAATGGTAAAAAAAAGTCTCTAAGTTAGTTGATAATATTTCCAGACATCTTCACTTAGTTTTTTCTCTTCATAATTTTTTTCATAGTGCTATTTTCATATGGTAACAATAAATTCAGTCACAATTACAATTGTTTAATAAATGAAAGAGGATAGAATTGCAGTTGATTTGGCTTCTTATGGTCTAGAATGGCTGGGATCAAATGTTTTCTTTGCTAATGTATCATATGCATTTGGTAAAAGACTTCTCCAAATTCTCCTTTTGAACAAAATTTCTTGGGAAAAAATATGCTTTTCCCACATCATATTAAATGGAGTATCATTTCAGTTCAATCCTAAAGGTTACCCTAACTTAAGTTTGTCTCTTTTCTGCCCATTTTAATCACCCCTAAATCTTCACATAAGCCTCCATCATGTGTTCTTAGTGTTGGCATATTAATTAATTAATTGATTCACTCATTCATTTTCACTTGGTTCATGCACTCTTAAAGCATTTTTAATTCAAACTCCACAAAACTGAGAGATTAATAAGGCCAATAAAATCTATTTCAGAGAGGTTAATCCTAAGGTTATGTGTGTGGTAAATAGTTGCACAAATAGTTATACAACTAGATTTCTTGAAACAAATTCCAGTGCTCTGTCTGCTATGTGACAGGCAAGTGTACTAAGTCCTAGCACTAAAGGAAAAATAAGGCACATGTCTTAAGCAGTCACAAGCTGACTAAGGCTCATAAATTAATCTTTAATCCTTCTTTGCCTTCCAGTTTCATTTTGATTGCTCATTTCACAGCTTTCTTAATCCCTGGAAAATATTACCAGAGCCATCCTCAAATGCTCCCAACTATTCCTGGAAATATTTCCTGGAAATATTTCCACACTTTAGTATCAACATTCAAAAATAGGCTGATGGAGATTCCTGAAACTCTTACCCTTTATCATCAAGCGTACGATTTGCCTGTTTGATATCTCAGTGCATCCATACTTTCAACACCTGGATGATGGCTCAAATATTTTTTTCAGATGTGCTTTTCATATAATACCTACATCTTGAATCTAAGTACACTAAAGGAAATTCAACTTGTAGCCTTAAGCATGACCACAACTACCCGTAATAAAAATAAGCTCTTTCTAAGAGGAAAGTTCCCTCAGATGGGTTTTTCTGAGGGGCAATAATGGTAATCTTTCAGTTCATTTTAAGTACTCCTATGGACAAGTGTTTACCATCAGACATAGTGTTGCTTCTGTCATTAAAATGAACTCAGAGGAAAACGGTTGATACAGATGACATGTTTTTTAGTAGAAAGTAATACTGAGAAACTGGCAAAACTCCCTTCACTGATGTTCTGAACGATCACTACTCCAAGGATTGAGAGAAAGGAAGAAATGACAGAAAGAGGTGAGAGGAAGGGCTGCAACTTAGGCAAAAACAGGCTGGACTTCACCCTCACTGATCCAATGAGAATAAAATCACAGTATATTATAAAAATATAGTGAAACATATGGCTCAAGAATGGATCAATGGAACAGAATAGAGAACCCAGAAATGGACCCACAAATGTATGGCCAACTAATCTTTGAAAAAGCAGAAAAGAATATCCAATGGAATAAAGACAGTCTCTTCAGCAAGTGGTGCTAGGAAAAGAGGAGAGCGACATGCAGAAGAATGAACCTGGACCACTTTCTTACACCATACACAAGAATAAACTCAAAATGTATGAAAGACCTCAATGTAAGACAGGAAGCCATCAAAATCCTCGAGGAGAAAACGGGCAAAAACCTCTTTGATCTTGGCCACAGCAACTTCTTACTCAACATGTCTCAGGAGGCAAGGGAAACAAAAGCAAAAGTGAACTACTGGGACCTCATCAAAATAAAACTCTTCTGCACAGCAAAGGAAACAAGCAGCAAAACTAAAAGGCAACCGGCAGAATGGGAGAAGAAATTGGCAAACAAAATATCAGATAAAGATTAGTATCCAAAATCTAAAAAGAACTTATCAAACTCAACACCCAAGAAACAAATAACCCAGTGAAGAAATGGGCAAACTACATGAATAGACACTTCTCCAAAGAAGACATCCAGATAGCCAACCGACACATGAAAAAACGCTCAACATCACTCATCATCCGGGAAATACAAATCAAAACTACAATGAGATACCACCTCACACTTGTCAGAATGGCTAACATGAACAACCCAGGCAACAACAGGATGCAGAGAAAGAGGATCTCTTTTGCATTGTTGGTGGGATGCAAGCTGGTGCAGCCACTCTGGAAAACAGTATGGAGGTTTCTCAAAAAACTAAAAAGGGAACTACCCTACAACCCAGCAATTGCACTACTAGGCATTTATCCACGGGATACAGGTGTGCTGTTTTGAAGGGACACATGCACCCCCATGTATATAGCAGCACTATCCACAATAGCCAAAGTAATGGAAAGAGCCCAAATGTCCATCGAGGGATGAATGGATAAAGAAGATGTGGTATATATATACAATGGAGTATTACTCGGCAATCAAAAAGAACGATATCTTGCCATTTGCAACTACGTGGATGGAACTGGAGGGTATTATGCTAAGTGAAATTAGTCACAGAAAGACAAATATCATATGACTTCACTCATATGAGGGCTTTAAGAGACAAAATAGATGAACATAAGGGAAGGGAAACAAAACTAATAAAAAAACAGGGAGGGGGACAAAACAGAAAAGACTCATAAATATGGAGAACCAACTGAAGGTTACTAGAGGGGTTGTGGGAGGGGGGGGAAGGGATAAATGGGTAAGGGGCACTAAGGAATCTACTCCTGAAATCATTGTTGCACTATATGCTAACTAATTTGGATGTAAATTTTAAAAAATAAAAAATTTTTTAAAAATATAGTGAAACATACAGCAAAGAGCTACAAAAAGTAGGTATATTCTGGAATTTTTATTTTTATTATTTAAAACAAAATTTTAATGTTTATTCATTTTTGAGAGACAGAGTGTAAGCGGGGAATGGGCAGAGATAGAGGGAGACACAGAATCCGAAGCAGGCTCCAGGCTCCAGCCTGTCAGCAAAGAGCCCAACACAGGGCTTGAACTCACGAACCGTGAGATCATGATCTGAGTCAAAGTCGGATGCTTAACTGACTGAGCTACCCTGCCACCTCTATTCTGGTCTTTTTAAAAAAAGAAACACAAATGTAGCCGAATGGAGGTCACTTATTCTTCAATAGAGACCACAAACTTGGTACTACCACAAAATAAAATAATTTCTAAGCAATGAACACTTGCTTATTTTTATTTAAACAGTGATGGAAATTAAAATGGTCTAAATTCAACCCCTGTTAGAAGTCAGAAAGAATGAAAACAAGTGAAATTTAATAAGTCATATAGAGAGGCCCACTTAATCATAATAAAATTGTAGGAATGACTAAATAATTACACAAAAATCATGATCACCCACCCTTTTTAGCTACAGAAAGAGATAAATAGAAAATGAACTAATTTACTTGTTGAGTAAAAGAATTGGAGTTTGAGGGGATTGTATAAAGTCTTATTATAACAATTTTACAGGTGAACTTCTTTATTTCAGAAATGAACTAAATTGTATTATAGCCTAAATGTGTAATCAGTGCCACAGAATAGAATATTAAAGGTAGAGTCAGGATAAACTTCAATTTACAACCTTATATACTATGTAGGGAAGCTGGCTTTATCAGTCAGAGTCTAATCAGGAGGAAAAAAACCACACCAGTAATTTGAGTAAGAAAAAGCTAATGTAAAGAACTATTAACTAATAAAAAAGCAGTTAGCTACGAAAAGGTAAACGAGGAGTAGTTCAGTGGTACAGAAGTAGCAACTAGGGAACAAAACTATTGCCTAAGCACCTGAGGGAGAGTAAAAAATGCAGGCATGTATGAGTTTAGAAAACCCCCTCCCATCCTCCACCAAGTCTGAGTCAGACATCTTTGGAGAAGCTATGGCTACTTCAGGAGCTCTGGTGGGAACAGAGGAACTTCCTAGAGCACACAGCCCCCAGAGGGTGTGTGTTACAGGCAATCCTCTGATGTGGTCCTTTGGAAGACAGAGGATCTTACCAAAAGGTATAGGCTACAGCTAAACCATGGTTACTACCAGGTTCCCTGGGCACCCATCTGCTAAGTACCTCATGGAAAAGAGCACTCTGAAAAATGGAAGCAAAGCCCCTGCTATTCTGGCCCTGGAGTATCCCTCCAATCTTTTAAACTGACAAAGTCTAATACCAAGTAAGCTTGCAAATATCTGTAGGGTCTACCTCTGGTAACACAAGAGATACCAAAGAAGGGTTTGGAGAAGAGGGGCAATAAAATTAATAACTGGTTTCTTGTTTTTCCGCCATCCTTGGTTGTGGAAACTGATACAGATAAAATCTGTGTAATGTCACATGTTTATGCTTATAGTTACAAATGATAATTTCTTGGTTCTTATTTTCTAAATTGGGTTACCTTTTGTATCATTCTGACTTCAAGCTACTCACTAAGAAATCATATAGGTGTCATTACTCATTAACTTTTTTTGAAGAATAACGTATGCAAACTTTAAGTACACAACTCAACATATTTCTTACAAACACATACACTCTTGCAACTATCACCCAAGATGAGATAAAATCTACTACTAGCACTCTGGAAGACTCATTCTTACTCTTACTAAATAGTAATCATTTACACTGTAATGATTTTAATGTTCCCTTAAAAATCTTCACCCGATTTCTTACATGTTTAGTATAACTCATAGGAAATTCAAGGAAAAAATAATGCATCCTTTTGTATTGGAGACTAAGCATGCCAGAAGCTACTTTAAATTTGAGATGAATTTCATTTTGTCTTTTTACATTTCCTTCTTAAGATGTCAAGGCATTCTATAGAAATTACTGTGTTACTCTTGTTTTTCTGTAAGTTGACAATAATTAGCAATGAATTTCTAATGATCCCAAAGGAAAAGGGAATGAAATATAAATAACACAATAGACTCAAATATCCTCCTGTTCTTTTGTACAGGAATAGAGATCAAAATCAAGTTTTTGAGAATAAACTCCTTCCATAACTTTAATGTGAGAAAATTCTACATGGATGCAAACCAAACAAATAACAACAAGAAAACAACAGCAAAAAACCTAGCGGCAATTTGGGTTACTAAAGAAATAATTTAAGTATATGTAAAAACAAAAAGTATATATTGTTTCTTCAAAACTCATAGCATTTAACATATCAACAAATGTGGAATGTGTTTTTATTTTATTATTTAACTGCAAGTAGTGAAAGGAAAGTAACACATTAAGTAGGAAAAGAGGGTATTTTCCTTATTATATTTTAGGACAACGTTAGGATTTTAGAACTGTTCAAACTTCTCAGTTAAATAAACTTGACTAATTAACTAACGTTGGTTCAGTAACCCAAGAGGCTCAAGAAATTTGATATTAAAAGTTTTTCTTACTCCTGTGTACTTCTAGATTTCTAAAAATCCATTTAATATTTTACATTATTATCACAAAAATTTTAAATTTGACTACCATACTGAAGGCTGACACTTTCAACTACTAATTTATTTTTTTTCCTATGAGCTTTCCATCACAAGTCAAAGATCTTTGAACTTATGATTAGACTTCATAGCCTGAAGGTGGTGAGTGTTTTTCCAGAAGGTTTTTAGATTTTTTTTTTTTAATGCCTGCTTCCACTGGATTTGGTTCAAAATTTTCTAATGGGAAGCATACTTTACACAGCCTCGATTCTGTGTATTTAATATATTATTTTACTTTATTGCTCTTCCTTAACTGGAGCACTTAACATCAACATATTTTTAGAAGTTTTATATTTGGTAATATTTTGTTGGTTCTTTGTTTCCTGTTATAATGGGCTTTTAAAGATTAAGCGAATTTGCAGATTTCCCAAACAAACACATCTGTACAGGACAGTGTGATATTAGAAGGCTCCTGAAATTAAATAATACAATATAAATGCTTTCTGCATTACCCATTTGCTGCATAGAAAATGAGGAAGATTGCCAATGGGTTTATTTTAGGGAGAAAACTACTATTTTGAAATAAAATACAAAGATTACTACATGACCATATTTTATTCCTAGTCATGTTCAATTTGGGAGTATCCTCTTGCTTTATACACAAGGAAATGATGTCAGGCACTGACATATTATTTTCAAAGACAAAGGTTATCACACACAAAATAAATAATTTTTTCTAGTTTATTTGTTCCTTTCAAATTGTTTTAATGAATTAACATTCTTTATAGTTTCACTGTTTACGCATGGTTAATGTACCTAACAAAAATAATGCTGCATTTAAAATTTTGTGCCTTAAACATAATGCTAATCTATGTCACTCCTATTTCCTCATCCTTGCTTGGGAAGGATATTTGGTCACCATCCTCCTACACACATTGCTTGGTTATTCACCCTGATCTCAGGCCTCTTCTTGCCATCCCCCAATTAATTTTTATTATTATCCCAGGTTTCTTCCCCTTCCTTCCTTCCTCCCCACACACTCAACCCAACCACCCACTGAAATCCTCAGTTCTACTCTTCAGTAGGTTTTCAAAATTAGCACATTCCCCCATTTCCCTTCAGAAATACGTTTGCATGCCTTCTTCCTCCTTAAAGACTATTTGCTCACCTTAGCTCTACAATCATTCTCCAACCTCTACTTAGTCCTACATAGTTTAAGACTGTTTCCTGACCTTCCATTTCCCTTTCCATAACAAAACATTGTTTGGAAAGTTCAGCCAGTAATCCCAAAAACCAAATTCAGTGGGCCAGTGTGGTAAGAGGGCTTTGTATTAGATAAGAAATTTTACAAAACTGTGGTAATACTGAAATGCATTATGGTTAGTGCCTAGATGATTGCATTTTCATTTGCAGTGAGGAATTACTGCCAAGAACTTGAATCACTCTTATGTATGACAGCACACATTACCCAGGATTCCATGCTGTTTCAGAGCTTTTCTGAATGACCATTGATAATTGTGACATGAAGTCTGATACTGTGTGTGAAAGTCTCTAGACTCTACCAAGCATGTCATAATAAGAAAAATGTAAGGTGGTATATTAAAAAGTAATGCTACAGCCATCACATTCTCAACAGTTTTTTTGCAAGTTAGGTACAAGAGGTGTGAAAAATGTATCTCTAATAATTTCACCTTTTAAAAAAAATTCAGATTTTTTCCATTTAAATTTCAAACTAAACTTTCATCATTAATCTTTATATACTTTAAGACAAACCATGTTTTTCACTTATTCATTCATTCAATATTTATTGAATACCTGCTATGAGCCCAACACAGTTCAGCATAAATTATCCCTAAATTATCAATAAAACCTTGATTTGCAACTTACCATGGGCCATGCGATGGAACCAGTAGTAGCCAAAATCAACTCCTAAGAAAGTTAAATACCAAGTCCATGGAGAATCCCAAGGCAAAATGATGAGCCTGTAGTTCTCCCAGATATAAATGTATGTGGTCAGTTCGATGCTTCTGGAAAACAAACTGGAAAAATAAAATTTACAATGATTATACCACTTTTAAATGTAAAATTATAAAACATTTTAGGTAACATTTAAAAATTAATGTATTCATATATAAAAATAAAAGTCTTTCTCCTTTTTTTCTCACAGTTCTATCAGACCTTTTAAAAGGCTCAATTTCCTTGGTATCAAAATGTTCCATGAGATATTTCCTTTCGTTTCACAGTTATCATGGATGCCAGCTATTTGCACTCTTGATTTCATGGAATTTAGGATGCCATTCCTTTTTTCTTTTTTTTTTTGTCTCTTAAAATACTTTCATAGAAACCATACAACATAAATATGACAAAACTACAACTTATTTTCTGTGACTGTCATTTCCGAATCTTAATGAAGAGCACAAGGAAGTTTAAAAGGTATAAAGTTTAAAGGGGACTGCAGAAATGCCTACTGCCTTAGATCAAAGTTGCTTCTGGCTAACTACTGTCTTTATTTCTCTTTATTCCCTTCTTCTCTCTTTTGCACACAGACTTATACTCTTATGTTTTTAGATGTTATACTTAGGATCACAAATTGGATTCTCAAAGAATTTCAATAATTCTTGTAGTAATATAAACTATAACTCTAAAGATGTAAGGGAATAATCTTTCCCTAGAAATAATGTGTAAAAACTTAGATACCACAAGAGATGTCACATTACACCAGTCAGAAAGTTAGTATCAAAAAGACAAGAGATAACAGGTATTGGTGAGGATATAGAGAAAGTGAACCCGCATGCACTGTTGGTGAGAATATAAATTGGTGCAGCCACTGTAAAAAAACAGTATGGAATTTCCTCAAAAAATTGAAAATAGAAATGCCATACGATCTAGTACACCTACTGCTAGGTACTTACCAAAGAAAATGAAAACACTAATCTGAAAAGATATAAGTACCCCTTTGTTTATTACAGCATTATTTTCAATAGCTGAGGTAAGGAAACAATCCAAGTGTCCATCAATAGATGAAAGGATAAAGGAGACGTGGTAAATACATACAATAGGATATTACAGTGCCATCTGAGATCTTGCCATTTATGCCAACACAGATGGACCTAGAGGGTATGATGCTTAATAAAATAAGTTATACAGAGAAAGAGAAATGCTACATGATTCCATTTATATGTGGAATCCAAAAAACAAAATAAAAAAAAAAAGAAACAAAAACAAAAAAGGATTCATAAATACAGAAAACAAACTAGTGGTTGCCAGCAGCGGGGGTGGGGGGGGGGGGGGGGGGGGGGGGGGGAAGGGTGAAACTTCTAGTTATAAAAAAAATAAATTGCAGGGATGAAGCTACAGCATAGGGAATATAGTCAATAATATTGTAAAACTTTGCCTTACAACAGATAGTAACTACATTCATCATGGTGAGTACTGCATAATGTATAGAACTATAGAATCACTATATTACACAACTAAAACTAACATAACACTGTAGGTCAACTGGAAAGCTACTAAATTTTTTTTAAAAAATCTAGTTAAAAGAAACAACTTTTTTTTTTAAAAACCCAGACACTGGAATATGGTTTGCCACCTATGCTACCAAGCTTCTATAAATTCTTACCAAGAACGTTCGAAAAAATATATAATATATTTCAATTTGATTAAGTGTAGCATTTTCTCTTGAAATTGTCTGTAATCATGGGGCGCCTGGGTGGCGCAGTCGGTTAAGCGTCCGACTTCAGCCAGGTCACGATCTCGCGGTCCGTGAGTTCGAGCCCCGCGTCGGGCTCTGGGCTAATGGCTCAGAGCCTGGAGCCTGTTTCCGATTCTGTGTCTCCCTCTCTCTCTGCCCCTCCCCCGTTCATGCTCTGTCTTTCTCTGTCCCAAAAATAAATAAACGTGGAAAAAAAAAAAATTAAAAAAAAAAAAAAAGAAATTGTCTGTAATCAAATTTAAGTTTAGACTAAAGATAATCTTTCCTGGATCACTTCTATAAATTTGGTTGAAGTGACTTTTTCTTTTATATTTATTATTAATATGTAAAATGAATTGATCACTCTAATAAAAATTCACTTATAAACTATGAACAGATGAAGAAATTGTTAAACATTCTAATTTTAAATAAAAGCTGAAGAAGCAGCTCAAATTAGTATATTATTGAATTCACCATTTTAATAGTATTTCCCTCTACACGGTGAGCATCTATGAATTACCATGTAACTGAGTCTTTTGAAGATATGGGCCTTTAATTTTAATCTACTTTTGACTTTAATTATGATAGGATTATAACTATGATTTAATAACTTTAAAATTGTCTCCTATTTGGAATACTTCAAATTATTAGTTAATCTGTAACATAGAACATTAGGTCACTTCACAACAGCATTAATATAAATAATGAAAAGAAATGTCAAATGCCTACAGTTTTTACAAACTTTTTTTTTTTTTAAAGAGAGGGAGGGAGGGGGACAGAGAACGGGAAACAGAGAATCCCAAGCAGGATCCATGCTATCAGCTCAGAGCCTGACATAGGGCTCGATCCCACAACCAAGAGATCATGACCTGAGCCAAAATCAATATTTGGCCGCTTAAGGGACTCAGCCACCCACATGCCCCAAAAGCCTACATTTTTGAAATGACTATACATTATCAGATCTTAAAACCCATTTTTTTCAATTTGAGGTTATTGTTAGTTCTTTAATTGTCCCCTGTATGTGAAGAGTTAGGAGAAATCAAAAAAGTGGCAAATCACCCTATATCGGTGGGTGGTAGGTTTCTTTTTCTTTTTTTATTTTTTAAGTTTAAAAAAAATTATTTTTTCAAAGAGCAAAGAACCCGGGGAGGGGCACATAGAGGGGGACAGAGGATTCCAAGAAGGCTCTGCGCTGATAACCGTGAGCCAGATGTGGGGCTTAAACTCAGGAACCATGAGATCATGACATGCAATAGACTGAACCACCCAGATGTCCCAGTGGGTGGTAGTTTTCAAAAGCCAAGAAACTTACATAGAAGGCTTTGGCCAGCCTCAATATCAGCAGATCTCTATTCCTGCCTGCTAAAATCTTAAAAGTTTATATAGAGCTCTTTCTTTTTTTAATGTTTGTTTATTTTTGAGAGAGAGAAAGAAAGGGAGTGTGAGCAGGGGGGTGGGCAGACACAGGGGGGTGGAGGATCCGAAGCTGTCTCTGTGCTGACAGCAGAAACCCCAATGTGGGGCTCGAACTCACTAACCATGAGATCATGACCTGAGCCAAAGTCGGACGCTTACTTGATTGAGCCACCCAGGCACCCCTGCATCTCTTTCTTTTTTAATATAATTTATTGTCAAATTGGTTTCCATACAAATCCCAGTGCTCATCCCAACAAGTGCCCTCCTCGATGCCCATCACCCACTTTCCCCTCTCCCCCACGCCCCATGAACCCTCAGTTTGTTCTCAGTATTCAAGAGTTTATAGAGGTCTTAACAGGGTTCAGTCACGTATTCAGTCCAAATGGTCTCAATACCTTTCTTCAAAGGTTTCGTCCTTAAAACAGCTGCTAGTATGAGAATAGTAGCAGATTATATATTCCAAGGACAGGGAGAAGGTAAGGAGACTCTGATTGCCTTAGTCTAGCTCAAGAGTCATCCAGTGAAACATCCTCCCAATAACCTCCTCTAACAATTAATTATATGGCTAGAAAGAGCAGTTTTGTCCCTGAGGGTGAGTTCTTGATCCAAGGGAACTGCCTATGCAGAACTCCTGTCACACCCAGCCATGTCTTGCATATTTCAGAATCCCAATCAGAAAAGCTCTGAGACTACTTGCAGGACCTTCATGGGCCTCTTTCCTGGTCAGGTCCTCCAGAAGGCCAACCTATGCAGGGGTGTAGACTACTAGACATGACAAGGTAATCCAGAGTGACTTTCTCTAGATATGTAGACAGAGCTGGGACAAGCATTCTGGGATGTTCACATACAAGTGTTTGTCATCCATCATGAGAGAATAGGCCATGGGCCAGGGGCTCCCACACTGTTCTGAAACTCTGAGGAATCCAAAATCCCAATATATAAAACTTGTCTTCCAATTTGTTACCCAGGTTATTTATTATGTTGTTCATGGCAAATTATGCTCAGAGACTAATAATTTATTTAAGGCAGGTTTACTGTGGGATTTATAATTTATAATAACAATATTTCACAAGCCAGTGGCATACAGGATCATGCCTCTTAATAAGCCGATAAAGAAATAAAAACTACAAACCAATGATAGATTAATTACACTCTTGTTTTAGGCAAAGGGGAGATGGAAGAAATGAAGTCCAGATTCAGTGAAGGTATGCATTTCTATGGGTTGGTTATCAGAAGAGTTAGCTTAGTTACCAAGAGCTGATGTGTAGCTGTCAGCACAAGTTGAAAGGCCCTTGTTGCTAGAGCACAATGCTGGCAGAGAAAAGGCACGAGTGTTGGTGGGCAAGATGATTTCTTTCATGGGGCTGCCATACTGTTTTCACCACTGCCAGCAAGAAGCAGCCTTATCATGGCAGGAGGTATTGTCCCAGGGTCTTAAGTGAGCTATGTAGGTCAGCAAAGAGCAGCTTTGCCAATTTGCAAGTAGCTTGAACAATTTTCTTTAAGTCCTCACAAAGTCTTACTTTTTAAACTTTAAACGTCCATTACATCATATGTTCCTATCAAAAGCATTTAGTAGCACATTATGATGGCATTGTCCTGACAAGTCTTCCTCAATGTAAAGAAATTCATTCCTTAGATCAAAGCAACTTTGCTTGAGCCATGTTGAAACCATAACAAACTAATACACAACATTTATCAAGGTGGAGGATAGGATTCAACGAATCATTCAATAAATTTAAGTTGAGAATCTACTAGGTGCCAGGTACAACAGGAGATTGGGAGGACACACTGGTGAACAGGGCAATCAAAATCACCTGCCTCATCAATGTCCCATCTATCCAGAATCTTCTTCTTTTTTTTTTTTTTTAAAGGTGCTATCTCCCTAGTCAGTTCCACAGACAATTGAAATAGGCTTTGAAGATACTAAAATTTCAATACAAGAAAGAGGGTCCCTGGAAAACTTCCACTTGCAAAACAAAGAGAACCTGCCTATAATTGAAATACTTCTTGATTTCCTGTACAGGTGCCAGGTCTTGAGCAGACACCCAATTTATTACTCTGTCAACTTACTTATTAGGGTTGACACAAATCGAGCTGAAATATGCCTGACATTCTACAGTCAATACTTTTTTTTTCACACTTTATCAAGAAGCCAAACCTTTCCCAAAGCAAAGGCAAAGTGGGGAGAAGCTATGGGAGTTAAATTCCCTGCTTTCTATCAGCAAGATGAATACGATCCTCTTCCATCATAGATGGGGAAAAACAGCAATGGAGTGCCCACAACTAAAAACAATTCAGCAAAGGGATACAGCTGGTAAATGATTACCAAGCTCTGGAAAGCCCTTGATTGCAGGAAATAGCACCTACATTTTCAAAAATGTTCCCACCAGACCTTGAATCATAAACCAAAGCTCCTTCCTCTTTTTCTTCCCAACTCCTCAGTCCTCTCCCAGGCCTGACCCCCAGAGTATGACTCTGCACTGTGGAATTCAAAGCAACTCTCTAAACTCCATCCTGTGGGAAGAGACATATGTAACATGTATGAATGTAGTGAACTTACTTTATCAAGTGGAGATGAAATCTGGGGTACCACAGGGGCTTTGCATAACCAAATAGGAGATTCCTTTTACTCAGTAAGTTTGAATGCAAGATGAAGTAAATGGTCTAAATACAAGAAGGCATTAGAATCCTCTAATCAACAACCTGCATTTACAGGGGCTTTCCTCTCAGTCTTTTTTCTTCACAATTTCTCCCCAAATAGTTATTTTCTCTTGCATCTGAGGTATGCCTTTAGTAAAAGAAAGTTAATGTTTATACAACATTTCTCTTAAAACTAGAAATTTGCCCTGTCAATGTTTAGTTGCTGTAAAATCCAGTAAGTTACGAAATTGCTATCCCAGGACTGATCCTGAATTTTTAAAAGGATGAAATTAATTTAAAATATTGAGATTAAAAAAAAGTCAACACATTGGAATTAGTATTAACTAAGGATTGCACATTACAAAGCTGTGCAGTTCTCAAAGTGATCTCAATTCGAGAGTACCCATCATCAAAAGCAGAAAGGTAATGTTGAGCATGTTGTCCACCCGTCACTATCTCAGAGCTAATTTAAGATATGCAAAAATTTGGATCAATGGACCCTAAAATTATCTAACTTTCAAATACTCCCATGCTCTAATCATCGCTCAAGCAAGTGAAATTTGATGTAATGCTCTTATTATAAACTTAAAATTTCATAAACGGGTTTCAGAGTAAGTGAAATTTTGTACTCAGGCCTTACAGACACCTGCCAATTTATACTAGTTCATTATTGCCATCAGGGCTGAGTGTAAGGTCTGATTTGGCCAGGTAATGCAAAATTGAAAGAAATCAATAAGGTATTTTTTGTTTCTAGTAATTTTGTCTTGTAAATCAGAAAATAAACTAATATTTGAGTGAGATCATTCTACATATTTTTACAAGCTTCAGGAAGTTAGAAACAAATATATTTAGACTATATATACTTTTTCCAAAAAAAATTATTGTTTATTTCAAAATCTCTTAAACCTAAGCCAGGACCTTTCCCTATCTGTAAAGCTACTGCCCCTTTTGCTCCATCTAGTGGAACATTGATTTTTGCTCAGTATTAACAGAATACATAATACAACCTCTGCCTCCTAAAGACAGATAAAATTTGTACTGCTAGTTCTTACTCTGAAGTGAAATTACATTTATGAAGTAGTCATTTCATCTCTTTCTACAACAACAAAACCATAGACTTTTATAAGCACAGTATGGTAAATTTGGAAGAAGCAAATTTGCTACATTCTTTACTTTGCAAGAAGTAAACTACTTGAAGTAATTCAATTTCTCTACTGAATAAGTAAAAGGAAGCTTGCTTGCATCATTAGGGAAGGTTAGTCTAATAGCAGTCTCTGAAGTTCCACAATTAATAACAAAGGCAAATTCTGTTCATAAAGTTTGAGGTAAAAGTTAAGAGGAAACGAGGCATTTTCTTTAGCAAATATAATTAACAAACCAACACGTTTTAAAAATGTATTTTCTTCACCTAAAGTGTTTTTTTAATAATTTTCAAGGTTAATAAAATATATTAATATTAATAACAAAATAGCACTATTAACATTACATATATGCATTTATTTCTTATTCTGGGTAATGAATAACTGCTTATTAAAGTCCTTATCCAAAATGACAGGCACTTATTTGTTAGAAGTCTGATGTCGCCAAAGGCAATATTGCTTCTGATACTATAGTCTAATATAAAAACCCAGTACACAATTTTCCTTTATTCTCCAATCCCACCCCAAGGAGTCAAAGTATTTTAAAGAAGTTTAATTTCCTCCTCATGAATTTTTTTTTTAATGAATTGAAACTTTCTTGTCAGGAATGGAAAATTCCATGGCAGTCATGGCCAGTAAAACTGTGCATATGTATGGTTGAATATTGTGGAGCTAGCTCCATAGTAAAAACTGGCAATGACCCATATGTATTAAAAGTGGAGTGTCCCCAACTTATTTGAAAATTTACCTACTTAAATTATCCTCCAACCTATTGCAATTTGATTTATAATCTGCTGTTTCAACAAACTAAATGAACCCATTAAAAACAAACATACTGTAGATATTTATATCGGGAATAAAATTTCTCCGGGGAGGATGCAATTTATGGAAGCAGAAACATTGGAAGGAAGTAACAAATTGAGGTCCTGGTTTTCTAATGAAGAATTGGAAATTGAGTTCTGCTCAAATAAGCAGGAAAAAAAAAAAAAGAGATGTGATTATTTTTCACTCATTAGCATTTAGGTCAGTAGCAGGATATTTCACAAGTTTTAGATAGCTTTTTTTAAAAATAGATTTAGTAATTATTTTGTTAAGTTTGATTTTTATAGTCACATATGCAAGTTATTGATAGAAAGGCAGATTATCTACATATGCTACCCTGCATTTAATTATGATAAATACAAATTATCTGTCTATAACTTCAGAACTAGATTCTAACGAGGAAGAGTCTGCCTACTAGATTCCAGAAGAACAAAACAGATGCAGGTCTGCCCAGAATCTGGTTCTTGGGACAGATGGACTTTTATTGCAAGTCATGGTCTGTCTGACAGGCTTATAAACAAGATATAATCTTGCCTATGATTAATATTTTCCCTTACATAAATATTTGAAAGACACAGCATGTATCTTTTCTATCAATATGTTAAGTATGCTACTACCTTCAAGATACTTTGAATTTTATGTAACAATGAAATTGACATCCTCAAACAAGCGTTGTTTTTCCTCAAAGTCTGCAAACAGCATTTCCATTACATGAATGGCAAAGTGGAAAAACATGTTCATGGTTTCACTTTGATTTCCACAACCTTTTGTCAGAGGCCACATGCCTACTTGGAATTATTATCCAACATGTAATTACTCACAAGCAGATTAACGAATGGTATACTACCATTTTTTTCACAATAAGGTATTTTAAGGATGTGGCAAGCCCCTGTTGCTGGTGTAGAAAATGAAATTAGTCCCTTGGAGAGGATATAATCAATGCCGTGTTAATCTAACCTTCAGCTGTTAATGATTTGCACGAGGATTCTCCTTGATGCTGAAATATTGTTTTAAGAGTTTCTGTTAAATCCCCCTTCTTGTCTTTTGCCGAAAGGGGATTGAGCGGAATGGATCCTGTGGATCAGCTTTTCTTCTCTGCGTGTGTGTGTGTGTGTGTGTGTGTGTGTGTGTTTAATAGGAACAAAATACATGAAAATATTTTTACATTTCTTTTTCAAATAATCTGCTTTGCTGAAATGTTGTAAGTAGAAAGTTATGAAAAATAAAGTCCTTGAAAACTTACAAAATTATCCACAATTTCATAATTTAGAATTGCTGTTCAAACCTAGAGGAACAACAACAACAACCAATTTGCCATTCCCTTTCAAAATACAATTATGGAAAAATATGCTCCACATTCAAGTTCACAGCATTTCACCTTTCTTTCAAAGGGCACCAGGGTAAGGAACTAGTGTTAGCTTAAGGAGTGCTGTGGGGAGTGGGATGTGAAGGAAAAGAACTGTGTGTTCCATCCTGGAAGGACTGCATTGTTTTGGTCCTTCTCACTCTCTCTCTCCCGTTCTCTCCCTCTCTCATCTTCTCTCTTTCTTTCTCTCCCTGTCTGCCTCTCTCTCCTCCCCATCTCCCTCATCCTTTATAGATATAAAAATCTATATCATATATATATGATACTTGTGTATCCTGTTAAAATTCCGTACCCTAATCCTCAGTGTTGCTGAGCAGATTTATGCAGTATATATTTCTAGTGGTTATCATGTTATGATAAGAGAATAATCTAATTCCACTTGTGGCCACAGCCAAATGTGAAAAAGTAAAAGTAATGCTGAAGCGTTCATACAGCTTCTGATGTCTCCCTGAGCTCTTAATAAATTCGTTCCAACCCAACAAAATATGTGATCCCCAATTGAACCTTCAGGGTTCCTCTCAGTTATCAAGTTATTCTTAAAGTTCATCAGTTGTTGCATTTCCATGAACTCATACACTTAACTTCTTCAGAATGAACTATAGTAAACAACTGGGTTGTTGTTGTGTTTTTTTTTTTTAACGTTTATTTATTTTTGAGACAGAGAGAGACAGAGCATGAACGGGGGAGGGTCAGAGAGAGAGGGAGACACAGAATCGGAAGCAGGCTCCAGGCTCTGAGCCATCAGCCCAGAGCCCGGTGCGGGGCTCGAACTAACAGACCGTGAGATCATGACCTGAGCCGAAGTCGGACGCTTAACCGACGGAGCCACCCAGGCGCCCCTGGGTTGTTTTCAATAATCAAATCTACATGTCGTTTGAGTATGTTGAATGTATTTCTTGTTCAGTTTTGTTCAAGGGAGACAGAAGATAGAGGAAATTATGTAAAATGGTAAACTCTTATTTAGCGTATTCTGGGAATTAACTACAAAGAACTTGAGATATTTTCCTCTGACAACACGTGCACACATAAGAGTAGTTTTTCAGACATTATTATGATGATTATGATAATGATGATTATTTTATACCCATTAGCCTACTTTTCCATAGTAACACTTATGAAAGAAATTTTACTTTTAGGTTCATTGTTATCTAAACAATTTTTACAATTACATGAAATTATTCTACCTTTTCTTGAATATCTTTGCATTTTCATTTTAAAAAATCCACCTTGGGGGATACCTAGGTGGCTCAATTGTTAAGCATCTAACTCTTGGTCAGGATCTCAGGGTTTCGTGAGTGCAGGTCCTACGTTTAGCTCTGTACTGACAGTGTAGAGTCTGCTTGGGATTCACCCTCCCCCCCCCCACCCCTCCCTGCTTGCATGCACACATCACTCTCTCTCTGTCTCTCAAAATAAATTAATAAACTTTAAAAAATATATTAAACTAAAAAAAAAATCTAGCATGTACCTGATAACATTCCAGGCAGAGGAGTTAAAATTATGAATAAAGATCCTTCTTGCTCTCAAGATGCATGCAAGTTATCAGGAAGGGCTGGGAAGAAAACAGGTGAGCATAATACCATGTGACAATTCTAATCTGGGGTAAGCACAAGAACACATGAGGCCATAGTGAAGTGGTGTCTAAAGTAGGCTTAGGAAGAAAGGGAAGATTTGCTGAACAGTGTGACTCTTCAAGAAAAGTCTATGTTTAGACATAAGAAATGAATTAGAGTTAGCCATATGAATGGCTTTCCAAGCAGAGGGAAGCATGTGTGACATCTGGGCAATGGCAAATGATGAAGGATGGAAGGAACAAATATTGGAAAGAGGGAAGGAGAATGAAGAAAGCAAAAGCAAGGATAGATGGACAATGGTTTCAATAGATCAGGAAAAAAAATTCAGACATTATCCTTAGGCAATATGGAACCTATGAAGAATTTTCACCAGATCCACATCATGGAAATGTTTGGCTGAAAATGAGGTAGCACTAGAAACAGGACCAGAGGCCACTTAGGAGATCATGTAGTAATACAAAGCTTTGTGCAACCTTTAGTAGGGGGTGTCTATATCCCAGATTGCTAGAGCATGTGAATTTGCCAGAGGGAAATTAATTTTCCAGTAGAGAACTAGACCATAACTCAGGACTGGGACTAGGTGAAACACTTTGTGCACAAAATTTAAGGGGGGGGGGGGTCAATAAACACAGTAATCAAGATAAATAATATTTAGAACAGTATCTTTTAAAATGAATACAAAAACAGATCTACGGTGAACAAAATATAAAACATTTAAATAATGACAGTAACTGAATTCTTTGGGGATATATGTGAAAACAGACAAACTCCCATACAATGGGTTCCTTTTCCATCTTATTTAGAGAATTTCAGTTTATTCACTCTATATGGCCAACCAACTAACTCACCTTGGAAGCCGAGAAAGAATGCCGGCTGACATTGATGTTAATGCATCATCCAAACGACCTGGTGCCTTCCCTTTGAGAATCCAGCTGACAACCAGTTCAAGAAGCATTAAGGAAATGAAAAATGGAGTTGCCTGGAAAGGAAATGGCACAAAAAAAGATGCTATTGTGCTCGGTATGAAATTTTTCCACATTTCCTGATTAGTCATTCCAGAAGTAGGAGGCCCAGAGTGACATCTCGTAGGAGAAGGCATATACCTATGCTAGAGGATCATTTCCTCCCAATAGGCAAAGAAATCTGATTATTTCGGACATATACTAAACAGGTGCTCAAAATCTATCATCCAGTTTGTAAATGAAATATAACCATCGACGTAGCCATGATAATTCTGCCAAGAAAATAGTAAGATTAGGAGGGATGGGTTTCAAGTTAGATCTGAAAAAAAATACATTTTAAAATAAGTATAATAATCAGAAGTCTATTATCTATAAGATGGACCTTCTTTTAAAGGCTTTACTTAGGATGCACATATTGCTAGTTTTTTTTTATATCAGAATTATAGGAATGACAAAATTGAGACTGTAGGAACAAAGAATTTTCTTCTGAGTATTTGAGAGGATTTGATCATTTAAGATGTGTATTTATTTTTATTTTTTTAAATTTTTTAACGTTTATTTATTTTTTGAGAGAGAGACAGACACAATGTGAGCAGGGGAGGTGCAGAGAGAGAAGGAGACAGAGAATCCAAAGCAGGTTCCAGGCTCTGAGCTGTCACCACAGAACCCAACACGGGGCTCGAATTCATGGATAGTGGGGTCAGGATCTGAGCTGAAGTCGGACGTTCAACCGACTGAGCCACCGAGGCGCCCCTAAAATGTGTATTTAAAATACAATTCAAGTTTTATTCATTCAAATGTATTTTTGTGTTGTAATAGGTATTTTTAGGCTCTACCATGGATAACATATATTAAACTAAGCTTGGTATTATAATACAAAAAAATGATTTATGAAGATGTGAGTACCACATTTTTCGTCTTAAAAAACTCAGAAAGAAGGAGTAATATCAAATCCTGAAAAAGTTATGGGTTTCACTCACTTGGAAGCTGATCATGAATTCTGAAGTTTCTAAACTGAACTCCCAAGAACATATTCTCTGATGTCATTTTTTTCCCCTTATTTCTGGTCTGAACTAGTAAGTGTTATAGGAACAACTTTGACAGGGTGGGGAACTTAGGTATTCAAGTTCTAATTCTGGATATTTCCACTTCCAATCATAGCCAGGAACCAGAAGTAAAAAGTGCCTCTGAACACTTCAGAATTTCAAAGAAAACTTGGTTCAAGTTCAAACTTAGGAAGTCAGAGTTGGACTCAGTCAGCTCTATATCCATTCTGCAGAACTACTCTACCAAATTAAAGAGGAAATAGTTTCCTGGGAGGTGGTTTGCCCTTTAAAACCAAAATTGTTACAAAGTTTACTGATGTCATATAACCATTGAGCTCTGAGCTTCTGACAGCTAAATTTGTAACACCACTGTGTCCAGGAAAACTTCATAAAGTTTTATCATATTCTGCAGTGACATATCCGAGGAGAGGAGGTTAATAGGAGAAACTGGCTATAGGTATTACATTCAAGTAGAAATTCTAATTTTGCTCCGTGCCTTTATGAAACTGAATTATTTTTTTAGAATTTAACAATTTGAAGAATGAAAGTGAACAAAACCCCAGGATGTGTTGAACTTACTTCTCATTAAGAAAAAAGTCACTGTAGCCTCTTACCAGATAGTCTCACCTGTTTCACATAATCGGGTACCTCTTCCAGTGTTTGGAATGACGTTTCATTGGGCTTCATCATGTAAAACAACATGCGAACTCCCTGGGAAACTGAAACATCCTGTTGGGCTTCTGGGTTCATGTCTGCCCTTGCTTGATTCCCAGCTGGAGAATATTTGTGATTCAGTGGTTGAAGCCAGAGGCTGTACAAAGAGGACGAGCTGTGCTGCACAGAACAAGCCCTTTGTCAGAGAACAGCTAGAAACAAAGCTCCGTGGAGAACATAGCCAACAGCAGATTCTGTGTAGGGAGACAGGAAAACACAGAGATCAAGAAGGAGTTCAGAGTTCACTGGGTGCTGGACATGTGAGGGAGGGAAAGGGGAGTAATCAGACCCAAATCAAAGATAAACAGAGGAGTTTGACTGTAGGTGGAGTAACTAAACATTTAAAAATGAAAAGGAGACAAACAAACAAAACAAAGACAAGTGCTTAGAAAGGCGAAGAAAAAAAGTGCTAACAGGTTCATGCTGAAAAAGTGGGTGGTAATTCAAGATTCAAATCACAAAAGAAAAAATTTTTTGTTTTGTTTTGTTTTGTGTATTAATTCACATTGTATTTAGTTTGTTGTCTCTCCACGGATTCCTATTTCCTGAAAGGGCAGTGTGTTGTAATCTCAGTAAGACCAAGTTTCAAAGTCTATAAGTACTGAATATATCACACTGGCTATTGCCTATATGCTTCTGGATTTGCATGGTGTTAACTTCTGAATGTTTGCAAACCTATTTAGGGACATTTGGCTTATTACATGATCTCCCACATTTAATGGAACCTTGGCTAATCACATCTGTATTCTTCTTATGGGGCCTCTCTGAGGAAGCTGACAAGATGTTGCTGCAAGACCTTATCTGTGTTTTGCAGGAGGAGCATAAGTTGATTTTGCCTTCCAGAGAGATGAGAGGGCACCTTGTCAATTGGTCACCAGTGAATGAGTGCATGTTTCCTGAATGGCATTTTTTACCTAGAATGGCAGTGATCACTCATTAGCTACCAACTCATCTTTTAAACATGGTTATGTACATTTTATTAAATTATCAATGCATGATTGTTTTAGGAAAAAAATAGGAACTACAGATAGACAATAAATAAATTAATACCCAGAGACACTATTAACTTTTTGGTGTATGAATAGTCAATTCTGCTGTTTTGTAATATACATGCTGCTAAATATCAGTATAATATGCAAAGTTGTCCAATAAAAACTATGAGGCTTATGAGAGAAATAGGATTAGGGTGCAATACTCAAAAACTCTGTAATGATCCATAAGGAGGAGGAGGAGCAGGAGGAGGAGGAGGAGGAGGAGGAGGAGAAGAAGAAGAAGAAGAAGAAAAAGAAAGAAGAAGAAGAAGAAGAAGAAGAAGAAGAAGAAGAAGAAGAAAGAAAGAAAGAAAGAAAGAAGAAGAAGAAAGAAGAAAGAAGAAGGAAGAAGAAGAAGAAGACGACAACGACGACCAAGACCTGATGGCACTTCATCTTGAAAAAGACTTGACATTTGTTTGTGGAAGTGGGCATTGGAAAGGGGCAGAACTTGAGTTATTGTGGAGAATTGAAGGAGGCTTATCTGAAATGAGACAGAAGGTTATAAAAACAGATACGGGTACTGTGGCTCATAACGTAGAGGTGAAGTGAAGATGACGGTAGTTGCTTAAGATGTGTGAATATGTGTGTGTGTTGTGTATTTTGAAGCCTTTCAGTTCAGTTGGGTGCAACATTTAACATTCGCCTGGCGTTTCTCACAGACAAAATCACGCATAGGTTTGGATGAACAGTTCCAATTATTCCCTAATAGTATCAATACCCTGTTGGAACAAATTAGTACTTTAAAAATACTGCAGAAGTGACTGTGCTTTCAGACAGTTCCCATTACAAATGAATACATGTATATATCCCATTACAAATGAATACACATACATGTTTAATAAAACTGATCATCCGAAGCAGTACTTTATTACCTGCTTTGAACATTGCTGAAATTACAAATGTAATGCAGTATGGGGCAAAAAATCCAAACACAACTGTTTAACAAGTAAAAATTAGCACCACTCCTTCCCCTCAACACACACACACATAACTTCTCTTCAACTTCATAAATACAATTTCTTTCAGTGGATATTTTGCCATATTTGTGGTTTCCTACAAAAATTTAGTTGTAGTTACCATTATTATTTTCATGATGTAAGTGCGTTCAAATATATGCATATTGTTTGGCTTTATGTAATGGACCATATTAAACATAAGAGATAGCAGCTTTCCTTCCTGGAGTCAACAACTTATCTGGAACATTGTTCCACTAAGTACCTGGTTAGACAGGATTGTTTTGTTTTGTTTTGTTTTGTTTTGTTTTGTTTTGTTTTACTGACTGCAGAGATATATGTGTGTGTATTTGCCTATATTCCAAGCAGGAATACAAAAATACAATATTATTTTAAGTATTTAAAATAGCAGAACATGAATACAAAGAATTAGTTACAGAAATGATGGAAGAAGTGAAAAGTCAAATAGGAGCACAGAACCAATCTAGAGATTAAGATCAATAGGAAGTCACTAGCATCTCTAATCTACAGGGACAAAAAAAAGGTGGGTGTGTTGATACTGCTCACTCAGTCACCCTTGGGAGGTTTGAACCACGATGGGCCTAATATGATGGTCCACCATGGAGCAAATCCAAAAAACAGTACCCAAAGCAAAGAGGAATTAGAAAAATGTATGCTGGCTACTGGCTTCTTCCAGCCAACCAAACTCCAAGCACTACTTTTCATTGGCCTCAGTGAGTGGGAACCAGTTAAAAGAAAAGCCTAGGAAAAGAAGTCTGCAGGGCCGAGTCCCTGGAGATACACAGTAGGGAAGCAGAAGGGGAGGGAATGCATCTGAGGGAAAAGCCAACCAAGGATGAGCACACCATCATAACTTACTTAACTGTTTCTCCACTGCTGTGCAGTGAAATGCAGGGTTCCAGTTTTAGCTAATAAATTTAATGCATCGATGGACATCATGGTATAAATATCTTGTCTACTTGTGTACATTTTTGTGTCAAATAGATTCCTAGCAGTGGAATTATGTTGTCGAAGGGTATGTAAAATTTATGCTTTGATAGTTGCTGCCAAATTCACCTCCAAAACTGTGTTTGACTCTTGCTAAGACTGGATACTATCAATCTTTTATAGTTTTAAGCCAATTGGGGAAAATGACATCTTGTTTTAATTTGCATTTCCCTAGTGATTTTGAAAATCTTTGCAATACATTTATTAGTCATTTATTTTTCTTCATGTGTGATTTGTTTTTAAATATATATTGCCCATGATTTTATATTATCTTTCTGTATTTATTTATAGGCTATTTGTATTCTCTATATATTTGTGTTTTGCTCATGTATGTGGCAAATGTTCTCTCAGTTTTTATTTTTATTTTAACTTTGTTATACCTGTTGTCATACAGTAATTGTAATTTTATGTTATTTATTTATTCTTATTTTATTACTTCTGCTTTTGAGTCTTGTTTATGTTTTTCTCCCCAGAACTCTACAAAAATAACCTTCTATGTCTTCTTCTAGAATTTTCACAGGATTTTTCAGTTCTTCCACACTATTCTACATATCTGCAATGTTTCCATGCTCTCCACCCAATGTATGTGCCTATTCTGTACTGGTATCATGTTGCCTTGATTACTGTCATATTGTAATAAATTTTGGTAACTTGTGGAACAACTTTTCACTTGTGAATTTTATTTTTCAAAAATTTTAAACTATTTTTCACTATGTATTCAAATGGATCTATTTAAACTAAACTTGAAAAAATTCTATTGGCATTTTATTTTATTTTATTTTATTTTTAATTTTTTTTCAACGTTTATTTATTTTTGGGACAGAGAGAGACAGAGCATGAACGGGGGAGGGGCAGAGAGAGAGGGAGACACAGAATCAGAAACAGGCTCCAGGCTCTGAGCCATCAGCCCAGAGCCCGACGCGGGGCTCGAACTCACGGACCGCGAGATCGTGACCTGGCTGAAGTCGGACGCTTAACCGACTGCGCCACCCAGGCGCCCCTCTATTGGCATTTTATGTGGAACTTCATTAAATTCATGGATTGATTTGGAAGAACTGACATCATACTCAATACACACGACAATCATTTAAACCTAGTTTTGCATTTAAGTGATGCCAGTGCTAACTACCAATCCTTGTATTTCTTATCCTCTCCATTTTATTTAAGATTTATTTTTACATAATCTGTCCCTTCTATGTGAGACTCAAATCCACAACCCCAACCAAGTTCAAGAGTAATATGGTCTACCGACTGAGCCAGCCAGGCACCCCTATCCTCTTCATTCTTGATTTTTTTTTTTTTTTGTACTGACACAGGTAGCAAAGTTTTTCTTCTCCTTTTTTCCAGAAGGTTATATAATTGTATATCTTAACGTAATTTTTTTCTCACCTATATATGTGAAGAACACCTTGGCTAAATACAAAATCGTCTGAAGCAAGATGTATAGAATAGATAGTTGAACTCTATACTAGAACCAGAAAAAGGAAACCTGAAATAGTTCTAGGTGCTTTTCTGTCAGGTTTCTATCCAAAGCCTCTTAGTCAATGGGGCCCTGCTGGCAGTCCCTTCTTTTACCTAATTAAAGGGAAAATGCTTAGGAAGAGCCTGGTACCAGGGATAAACATCCCATGAGAATACAAGACATGAAAACCAGCCCCACTAGTGTTCTCATTTGCAAATAAATCTGAACAAAAAGACATCAGAAGTTTTTTGTATTGAACAGACATTTAAAAAAAAAGAAAACTGATTTGGAACTTCTAAGTGATACTGATAACTGTCCAGTCAGGAAAGAGAAATCACAGTAATGTGAAAAGGGAAAATTTAATATTAATAATTGTCAGTTTTAACAATAGAAATGCTTTTCTAGATATGTCTCCTCAAGCAAGGGAAACAGAAGCAAAAATAAATATTGGGACTACTTCAGAATAAAAAGCTTTTTCAGAGTGAAGGAAATCAACAAAATGACAAGGTGACCTACTAAATGGGAGATGATACTTGGAAATTATATACACGATAAGGGGTTGATATTATATATTTGTACAATTCAACACCAAGAAATACAAATAATTCAATTGAAAATGGTCAGAGAACTTGAACATTTTTTCCAAGGAAGACATATAGATCACCAACAGACACAGGAAAAGATGCTCAATATCACCAATCATCAGGAAAATGGAAGTCAAAACCTAATGAGATACCACCTCACACCTGTCAGAATGGCTGAAATCAAAAAGATAAGAAATAACAAGAGTTGCTAAGGATGTGGTGAAAAAGGGAATCTTGTACACTCTTGGTGGAATGAAAATTGGCACAGTCACTATGGAAAACAGTGTGGAGTGTCCTCAAAAAATTAAAAATAGAGTTACCATATAACCTGGTAATTCTACTACTAGATATTTGCCCAAAGAAAATGAAAAAACTAATTTGAAAAGATATATTCACCCCTATGTTTATTGCAGCCCTATTTACAACAGCCAAAATATTGAAGCAACCCAAATGTCCATCCATAAATGAATGGATGAAGAATGGAACACTACTCAGACATAAAAAAGAATGAGATCTTGCCATTTGCAACAGCATGGATGTGCCAAGAGGGCATAAAGATAAGTGAAGTAAGTCAGACAAAGACAAATACCATATTATTTCACTAATATGTGGAATTTAAGAAACAAAACCAAAGAAACAGAAGAAAAATACAAAACAAACAGACTCTAATACAGAGAACAAGCTGGTGGTTGTAAGAGGGGAGATGGTTGGTGAGATAAAACAAATAAAGGGGATTGAGAGTACATTTTTCTTGATGAGCACTAAGTAACGTATAAAATTACTGAATCACTTATTATACACCTTTGAGTAACATAACACTGTATATTAATTATACTTCACATAAACAGATAAGAAAATAAAAAAGAATTATAAGCTATAAAAGGGAACTGGAGTAATGAGCAGTGCCTAATAAAAATTGGGGAACTCTAAAAAATAGAGGAGTAGCAGAAGTAAGGAGCAGCCACCACCCTCAGGGCTGGACTGAGAAGCTCATGGGAAATCATGCTGGAGGAGGTCCTTGAGAGGACCATGTTCAGTAGTTGACCCTCGGGCTAAGACCCTGCACAGTCTGCCTAATGTGCCCACAGCATTACGCCTTCAACAATGACTGTCCAGGGCCTGCTTCTGACAGACCTTAACATCATCTCAGCTAGCATGAAAAAATATTTAAAAGACTCAGATCCATTCTCACAATCAGACAACGAAGTGTGAATTTGGAGATGAGAAGCAATAAACTTCTAACACAAGACATGACCATCTTTAGGAATTATAGAAAGTCTTTGTTGTCTCTTCTGCAAATTGTACTTAGTTTCAATGTTTATGAAATTATAAATCAGTTAAAAAAATTGATGGGATGCTCATTGTAAGAAGGGGTGTGAGAGAATATATATATTTCTACATTTTCTTTTAGCATTTAACATTTCAGACTAATGTTAAGTCTGAGTTCAATGTGACTTTTTTTCCCCCTTAACTTACCCATTTCTGCCTCTTGGATGCTTGTAGAATATTTTTGTACCCTTGCAGTTAAATAATTCTGGTGTGTTATTTCTTCTTGTATAAGAATATCTTGAAGAAGTAAACCTCTTACACCTGAAATTTCAAGTCTTCCTTTACTTCAAGGAAATTTTTTGCTATTTTGACTGTTATTTCTGTTCCATTTATTTTTTATACTTTTCCAAAAATGTGATTTATCTCTTTATCACATCCCATTTGTCTTCCATATGTATATATTATCTCTGGGCATCCTCATCTTTGGTTTTCTAATGCTCTCTGATTTGCTCAAACCATACTTGTGACATTTTTTTTTCACTGCCTCTTTTTTCCTTCTGCTTCTACTTTAAAATCTACAATGACATTATTTGTTTTCTTAAACTCTTTCCTTAACTCTCTTAGTTCCCCTGTTGTGTCTATTTCTTATATAATCTCACTTCTCTTCAAATTTACTTCCTATTTAACTTCTTTATGTGCATAAAACAGTTCTGCCTAAAATTATCCTTAATTTCCTAGGGAATCATACTCAAAAGGAAGTCTTTCATCTACTTTTGGCAATCTCTTTCCCTGCTCTCATCCCTATTTAACCTTGAATGGATACAGGTCTTCTAATGCTTCCTCTCATCCTCAGAAGATGTAGATAACCTTTGTAATACACCCTTAGGTATTTGTAGCACTTCTGAGTTTAGGTTTATCTTATCAATTCAACCTAAGGACATGGAGGAGGGGCTGTGAATGTGGTCTCCACCCATCTCTGCAAACTTTTTAGTGGCTTGGAACTGACGTATTTTTGGCCAGCTTTGCTTACCTTGGTTCTCACTCTTTGGCCTTCTCTACTCTAGTCATACAAAAAGGCCATTTAAGATATTCTTTCTGTAATTTCTATTTATTGAGGCTGGGGAGGGTCGATGGTCTATTATGGAGAGCTTCCAGTCAGAAAATTTGCCTTGTGATTTTAGACTATTTGACAATTGGGGAAAATGAGAATTTGTTTACAAAAAGACTTCTCAGCCTCTGGGTTTTCTCTTTTGTGAGAAAGTCTATACTCCCTTCCACCCCAGATGATCCCATCCTCCTCAGCTGTCATGGATCCTAAAGGCCAAAATGACTCCAATTAGAGTGGGCCAGTCCTGACAACCTGTCACATTTCTCACCAGCAGTCCTGACAACCTGCAGATTACAGGGTTTATCCAATACAGCAGAGGGATAAAACTCTGCTTCTGAAAAAGTGTGTTGGAGAAGTTGTTCACTGTAGTCATCTTTCTACTAAGTGTTAAGAATAACACATCAAGGTGAATCTCAAGGTGGATGCAAGAAAGCGACCCTTGCAGGCATTCCTGTTGTTTCTCTTTTTCCTATAAGGACACCAGTCATATCAGATTAGGACCCTACCCTTATGACTGCATTTAACCTTAGTTATCTCTATAAAGGGACATCACCAAACAGTCATATCAGGGGTCAGGGCTTTAATATATGAATTTGGGGGACTCATAATTCATTCCATAACACTTCTCCATATACCATTCTCTTTAAGCTCTTGAGACAATTTCTGGGAATTAGACTGGAAAACTTCTTTTACATTACCATCTTTAAAAGTTTATTTTTCTGAGATTATAAAAACAATGTATGTTCACTATAGAAATGAAGAAAAAATGCTGAACATACTTAAGGAAAAAAGTCATCAAAATCCCACCTATCAGATTAGTGCCTAATTAATATATATTTCTAAAATATTTATTTATTTATTTATTTATTTTGATAGAGAGAGAGCACATGAGTGAGTGGGGGCAGGAGCAGAGAGAGAGAGGAGAGAGAGAATCCCAAGCAGGATCCATGCTCAGCATGGAGCTCGACAAGGCACTTAATCTCATGAACCATGAAATCATGACCTGAGATGAAACCAAGAGATGGACGTTTAGCCACTGAATCACCCAGGTGCCCCATGCCTCATTAATATTTTAATGTACATCGATGTTTAAGGTTTCTTCAGAGACATTATTTTACATAAACGAGTCCATACTCTATGTGTAATTTTAGGTCCACTTTTTTACAATTTGGAAGCCTCATGATGAATGACAAAGCCTAAAAATTGAAGATGGTGTGGTCTCTGAATCACTACTTGGAGAGGTATCCATCAGTTAGAACATGATATAAGCAAAATTTAAACTCAGAATGTGTTTGGTGTTTCAGTTATTATTATTGGAGGCTAATGGTGTCCTACTGTACACAAAAAAGCACTGGAGAGTTTTAAACAGAAGCATCCATAAACTGATATAGGGATTAAAGCCATCAGCCTGATTTCCTTGTGAAGAATAGATTTTAGAGGGGGAGGGGACAAGTAGAGGCCAGTACAGAAGTGACTGACACAGTCCAGGTGCTGCATGTCGGTGACTTTGACCAGGATGGTTTCAGTGGATGTAGTGAGAAGTGAAAACATTCTGCATACAATTTGATGGTAAATCTAACAAGGCTTACTAACAGACTGGATGAGGAAACATGCACAGTTTCAAAAGTGTGGTTTAAGCCAACAGAAGAAGAGTTGTTACTTATTACAACAAACAAAAAGAGGAATTTGACTTTAAACATGATATGAGATGTCTGTAGTCACCTAAGTGGAGATGGGTCCAGCAGTTGGATATACAAATCTGGAGTTGAAGGCTCAAAGTAAGGAGAATTATCTATGAATAGAAAGAAGTGCTGACAAGAATAGAATAGCTACAGGCCAAACATGAAAATGATTTCCATATATAGGCTCTTCAATCATGTCTGTATGCATAAACAATACTCATTTTAATTCGAAAACCATTTTTGTTATTTTGATTTTCTTTGCATGACAAAATTTTTTGTAGTTCAAATACATAAAACATAAAACATACTTTTCACGTCACTATGCATAATCTCATTATAGAAGTAATTGAAATGGTCTAGCCTATTCCAATTTTAAGATACAATATACAGAAAACATCTATTTTAAGAAACTGCCAAACTGTTTTCCAAAGTGTATGTACTAATTTAGCATCCCAACCAGTATGAGAGTTCCAGTTACTCTGCAGGCTTTCTAGCCCTTGGTATATGTAGGCTTATTTTTATTCTTCATAATCTAAATGGTGGCATATTCTTCATCAGATCTAAATGGTGGCATAGTTTGTGGAGAATATTACTGTCATAACACAAAGAACATTATTTTTATTCTTATATATTTCAAAGACAATTGTTTTAAAGAATATAGCTATTTGTTGCCAAAATTTTAATATTGTCTTTAGGAGTCTTTAAATCCTTTGTATTAATACTTTTCATTATAAAATGGCACCATATGAAACTTAAATCAATCTCTCTATTTTCTTAGATCAGATTTTATTACTTTTGGCCAAAGTCCTTTCCACGACTTAGAAGGCAAAGATCAGGTAGAACATGATCTTTAAAGAAATTTATGGCATACACTTGAGTTCAGAGCATAGAAAACAAATAGTATTTCAGAAGTTATTTCTTAAAAATCCCATCAAGCTAATACATCTCATTGTTATTTTAACAGTAGTCAGTGCCAAAAGAGCAACTCAAAGTGCTGTACACATATCAGTGTCAGAATGGATGTAACTCGTTCTTACAGGATTGATTTTGAGTCAGTGTTGGAATTAACCAAATGCACAGTGCAGAATAAAAGAATGTGGAAGATCTCAAGAGTATTTCTTGAAATAGCTCATGAGGTTCTCTGCGAAGAGAAGAATTTCTTTTGGAAAGTACAAAATAATGCATACGCCACTTAGAGATTAATCTTGTATGTTAATAAAATATTTTAAAGGCTCTGACAAGTCCAGCAGCAAATAAATTTATTTTAATTTGCTTGACTTGCAGTTTCTCAATTATCATTTACTGCAGAATTCCTGTTATTCTCACAGTTGCGAATATCTTATAGAACCTATATCACATGGTACATGGTTTGGGGATCGCTATCTAAATTAGGGTCTCTGTATGACTGTTTCTTTTTTTAGGGAAAGAAGGGACACCTATCTTTGATAATGGTGATTACTGCACATAATCTGAGAGAAAAGTGAAGACTTGTATGTGCTTGAAAATAAATAAAAAGGCAAGATTAGTTCATGTTCTCCACTATCGACAAAGTGTGTTTCTAATAACACCAGCAGATCAGACAAAGTCCTTTACTTAAGTATCCATCATAGGCACTGCTGCCTGCTGATGAAAGGGCCAGTGAACCTTCTTTTATGAAGCAGAGTTTGAAGCAATTCATCGTGGACATAAATCCAGGTCTTATCATTCTCTAGGACGTGTGGTTAGGAATTTCTCCCTAGTTTCAGTACCAAGAATAATGTGTTTCTCCTGAACAGCACTGGTGCTATTTAATTTTATGGATGCCATGAATCACCTAACTAATCATGTTTCCCACTTCAGATGGTTTAATATGCAGCTTAGTGCCAAATTTATGGCATAAATCTAGCAAGTGTATAGGACTCAAGTGGCAGCATACGAAACTCACCACTGGATCCATCTTGATTCCTGTCTGTATTTTCTTTGTCTAATTTTTATCACCTATTTTACTCTGTTCGCTTAAGCTTTATTGAGTGTATTGGTGGTAAGATGTTTTAATTTCTTCTTGTCATGAGGTAAAGAAAAGTAATAGATTATTTGAAAGTTAATAGATTATTTAATGAGTAAAAAGAGCAATTCTCTAGTTAGATAATGCCTCATTTTGACAGGCGTATCTCAGGAGGCACCTGTAAATTTTTATTATCCTCACAAAAGCACATAGTGTAATTACGAAGAGCTAGTATCCACTGGGACCAGGCTACTGGTGATGCCAATAGAAAAAACAAAAGATATTTAGGAGCCAATTCAAGATCCAAATCCAAATTAGATACATTTTCATTGTATTTGATTTTTATCTCAATCTTTACCTCCCAAAATAAACAGATACCAATACTTTTGAATCACAGTTGACTTTTACTTCAGACTTTTTCTAGTGGAAGGGGATTAAACGTATCTGTGTTTTATATAAGGACATTGCTGTTGTGTATCGTAAATATCTAATGGGGATATCTGAATCCTCAGTTGAGGTATAGCAAATGAAGGTCTATTATGGCATTAGAAAAAACAGTTGATTACACATGTCCATATAGTCTCCCATGCCCTCCTTCTCCAGGAAGCTCAAGATTCTTCCTCTGGGAGGAGATTCTTGTTAGAAAAGGACAGTCCCAACTTGCTGATGTAACTCGAATGTACAACTTTGCCCTTAAAGCTAGATGACTCCACCACACTACCAGAATTTGTTTGAACTATAATGAGTCACTGTGATGTGCTTAACTAGGTAAAGAATCCTTGTGTCCCAGTTGAAATCAGAATTATTCAAAAGATACCTGTTCAATGTTACTGCTGCTACTGGAACATTAACTGATCTCTTCAGAGGAATGAATTGTTTGCCTCATGATCTTATTGCTGCTTTTTTTTCATTCATGGGGAAAAAACAACAATTCTATACCTTCTCCACTCCCTCAGAACTACACTGAAATTTAAAATTTCTACTCCTTGGGCACCTGGGTGGCTCTGTGAGTCGAGCATCGACTTCAGTTCAGGTCATGATCTCGATGTTTGTAAGTTGGAGCCTGCGTTGGGCTCTGAGCTGACAGTTGAGAGCCTGGAGCCTGCTTCTGATTCTGTGTTTCCCTCTCTCTCTGCCTGTCCCCTGCTCTCACTCTGTCTCTTTTTCTCTCTCTGTCTCTCTCTCTCAAAAATAAATAAACATTAAAAAAAAGTCAGGCAGAGAAAGACAAATACCAAATGATTTCACTCATATGGAAAATTCAAAAACAAAAAGAACAAATAAAAAAAGAGACAAAGCTAGTGGTTGCTAGAGGGGAGGTGGGGGGCAGATGGGTGAAATACATAAAGGTGATTTAGTACACTTACCTTGATTAGCTCTGAGTATTGTAAAGAATTGTTAAATCATTTTACACCTGAAAGTAATATGGCACTCTATATAATTACACATCAACAAAGAATGATAAAATTCATTAATACATGATTTGTACTAGTCTTTTTCTGTCCTCAATCTGCCTTTTTTGATATTCTTTTAAGATAAGAAATATTTGACATCTTTGCTTAAACTATCAGTCTATTTAAGTATCATTTTCTTAAATTTATTTGTAATATTCCTTGGAAAAAAATTTTTGAATTTTCTTAGATGTCCTGCTTCTCAGAAAGCATATTGTCAATTTGGGTACTTAATACTTTACCTCTAAAACACTGAATCTTTCTGAAAGTCTTCAAATAGATAGGTGGTGTCTTTCTTATAAATAAACATACCTTGAGGGTAAAAGAATAAACATGTTCCTCACCTACATCGACAGTAAGGCTATCCACCTCTATTAATATTTTAAATGACAATCTGAGTCATGATACAATATTTGTGCCTGCTGCATATACATATTGTTTGGTATTCCTTTTGAAGTTTGTTTATTTATTTCAAGTGAGAAAGAGAGCAGGCGCATAAGTGGCAGACGGGCCAGAGAGAGAGGGGAGAGAGAGAATCCTAAGCAGGTTCTGGCTGTCAGTACAGAGCCTGACTCGGGATCTCATTAATTGTGAGATCATGACCCGGGCAGAAACTAAGAGTCAGATACTAAACAGAGGTGAACCACCCAGGTGCCCATCATTTGGTATTCCTATGCTAAATATATTAAGAGTGAAAAAACAGTGAAATCTCTTACAGATGGAGAACCTCATATTCATCCTACAGAAAGTAATATTGAGTCCAAGGCTGAGTTCACTAAGCTCCTTGCCAATTGATTTTTAATAGTTTTCCTTTATTCATTAAGGAATTTTCTCAGTCATGCATTTTATAAATAAATTTTTACTATTTGTATTTAAGCCCTTATTTTGTTAAATGTTAAATATTTAATGATAGTTATTTTCGTTATTAGTTTTTAATTACTCATATAGAAATATACTGAGTATTATTTATATTTATAAGGTTCTTCTTTAAAAAACATATTAATTTTTAAGTGACATTAATGACATTTAATAAATAATTGGTCTAACAAAAAATTTTCAAAAATGATACCCACATGACTAAAGTTTGACTATACTGTATTATTTTATTTAATCTTCATCTTATGAGACATATATTATCCACTTTACAAATGAGAGAATGGTTATCAGAAAAAAATACCTAAATTATTCAAGGTCATATTTATAATTTGAAAAGTAACCAAAGTCAAAGATAATATGCTGAAGGTAACACAACTTGGGTTTTTTTTGACTATCACTCTGCATTAAAGATGACAAAGATAAAGGATATAACTCTGAGAAGACTGCACTGTGTTAATGACAATCATGCAAGCCCATCCTGGGCTATGATAGTTCTGTGCCTTAGCAAAAATGTAAAAAAGGGCAACAAGGAGGAGGAAGAATGTAGTTTACTGAACAGCTGAGGAGGGTGTGAACAATAAAATAGTGAAGTATGATTCAAACAGTAGGAATATTTTAAAATGTAAGTTGCAAAGTAAAAAAAAAAATCAAATTTTCCTACATACTAACTTCAGAATGCTTTACATTAAATACCTTTTACTTTTGGGGTGCCTGGGTGGCTCAGTCGGTTTAGCATCTGACTTCAGCTCAGTTTCATGATCTCACGGTTCGTGAGTTCCAGCCCGACATCAGGCTCTGTGCTGACAGCTCGAGACTGAAGCCTATTTCAAATTCTGGGTCTCCTCTCTCTGCTCCTCCCCTCTCAGAGTCTGTCTGTCTGTCTGTCTCTCTCTCTCTCAAAAATAAATAAACATTAAAAAGTTAAATACCTTTTACATTCTATTTGGTGGTAATTATTGAAATATCTATAACTTAATGATCCATTAGACTTGAGTGGCATCAGCAACTTAACCTACTTTAAAAGCGGACTTTTTCTTTCTTCTCTAGGTTATTCCTGATCCACACACACTTCAAACCAGAAAATACCCACATGCTTTTGGTTTGACTTCCTAAATACTGGACCTGAACTAAACACAACTCATACAGTATAAGTCACAAAGAAGCTAGACAGAACAATGTGAAATCAGCAGCCACTTATTGGGTTTGAAATGCTTTTCATAACTGAGCCAATGCAATTTATTTCTATCATCTAACATTATCTTGGAATATTAAAACAAGCTAACGAAAAAGAGAACATCCTTGAAAGACTGACTAATATTGTTTTTCCAACCATTTGGAGACTATATCAAAACTGGCAGTGGTCTATTTTTAGGGATTTATGTGACATTTATTATTAGTCTGGTTACTGAGTACAACACAGACTCTTGGTACAGAGAATGCCAAATCAAAAGCTGCATTTTGGCCAGCATCCATAGGTTAGGTGTGGTTTTTCTCTTGGTTTTTGTGTTTTACTTTTTTAAAAAATGGCATGGACATATTTAACAGAAAATGGAATATGTCTGGATTAGGACATCATGACTGAACTCAGTTGCTTGGTAAAGCTTCTAAGTCAATGATAAATCAAGGCTTAATTTAATCTCATTCCTTAACATGCTACATGATAAAATTTAGGCAGTCAGATTCATAGACATTGTAAGAATGTTAAATATAGCTACTATCACTTGTACCTCAATTTCCTGGAAGTTTCTTTATGGGAAAATCAGGTACTCAATGCCAATAGCTTTCCACCCATAAAACTGTAGTGGAGTCTAGGAAAGTAGCTACTAGGAATTAGCCTGTTAATCACTGGTGGAACTGACATCGTCATTCTCATGCTAAACGATCATTTAAGGATCAGACACAAAGTCTTTTCCTTGAAAGTAAATAAAACTAGATAATTTAAAAAGCAAAACCCACATTATTGAACTATCACACAGAGTTGGCAGTCTGTTTCTAGTGCCAGACTAGGACATAACATGGATCCGCAGGTTTCGTGCTTGGCCACATGAACATTTCGAACAATATACTAGTTCCAGTGTTAACTCTAAAAAAGTTGCTTAACCTTTCTGATGCTTTGCTTCCTCTATTTCTCACTAACATAATTTTAACTTCCAATGAATTTCTTCAATCACTATTTATTGAGATTCTTCCATCTGTCCAGCACTGGTCAAGCAGGGGAGGCAAGATAACTGCAATTTGTCTTGCTATCATAATTCATACGTATGGATGTGGTAAAGATTAAATAAAATGATACATGAGGCTAAGAATTGGCACTCAAAAAACATTGTTTTACTCCCTTCTAATTCTTCTCTAATTCTAATTCTTCTACAGACTTACCACCAGACTAGAGTCTTGTTTTACACTAGAATTACCTAGAATGGTAGGTGAGGAAAAGTTAAGTTGTATCAGATGAAATTATTTAAAGTACAAAACACAGTATTCTTTGGGACTACCACAATATCATGGCATCTATACACTTACTCAGTACTTACTTAGCACCTACCATGCTAGATACTGTATTATGCATTAAAATAGAGAATAAACAAAGCCTATAAATTCAAGGAGATCAAACTTTCATGTTTCATTATGAGGGATGAGCAACACATAGAATTAAACCACAAGTAAAATATTTATTTACTTATTTACTTTAATTTAATAATCATATAACTTTGTAATTATATTTCTATACCATATAAATATATTTTAAATGTAAAGGATTTACATGACTACATATCAAGCACACATTAATGTATAACATAGACATTATTTATATAATTATTTATTTAATTAGTGCTTTTATTTGAAGAAAACACTACAGATGACATGATATTGAAAAGCATTATTCTGGGGTGCCTGGGTGGCTCAGTTGGTTAAGCGTCCAACTCTTGATTTCAGCTCAAGTCATGATCTCACCGTTTGTGGAATCAAGCCCCATGTCTGCTCTGCAGAGATAATGCGGAGCCTGCTTGGGGTTCTCGCTCTCCTTTCTCTCTCTGCCCCTCCCTCCCTCTTTCCTTCTCTCAAAATAAAGAAAATAAACATTAAAAAAAAGAAAAACATTATTCTTCCTCCTTAGTTCAGTCCAATTTTCCTAGAAACAGAATTCTACTCTGTATAATTTTAAATCTGTTAGAGGCTACTTTCATGATTATTCTACTCTAATATTGACTTATCAGTTTCAACAGTTAATTATTGATCAACTCCCCTGAAAGCTGAAGATTTAGTTTATTCATGCCATCAAATTCCTTCAGAGTCTTCTCCTTTAAATGCCACCATTTATAGGCTTATACTGCATTGCAACTGTAACTTTAAGTAATTTATTTAAATCTGTGTCCTTGTTCAATGGTATCTCTTGCCTCTTAATTTTTAGCAGCCTTGTTCTTGCCCCCACCTTTCCTGCCAATGGACTTCTGTCGACACATCCCGTCTTTGGTGAGCTCTTCTCTCACACAATGTTAAAACATGAATCGAGTTTGTAATCCCAACCAAGTACCACATGATTTGTCTATTCTAAAGGTTGGAAATAAATAAACAAGATCTGAATTGTACAACTATATAAATATTATTCACTCCTGGCTAAAAAATATATAAGAATTATATTTCCTTTGCATATGTTCCAATGTCAGAAACTTTGGACTCCGAAAGAAAAATGTTACTGGCATACAGTATCATACACATATCAAACAGTTGCGACACTCTCTCAACTGTTTAAAATCTTTCCACATTTTAGTTTGCTTCATATTAGAACATAATTTACTCCTTTCCTTTTTTTTTTTCCTCCCAGGTGTTTTTTTGTCTTTTTTTGTTTGTTTGTTTCTAATACAAAAAAACAAAGTCTTTATAGGACCTCAATTTTTTTTTCTATCTTTAGTTATGAAATCATTTTCAACATTTTTCAAAATGTGGTCTGCAAAACCTCGTGATTCTTAAAGACCTTTTCAGGGGCTGAAAAGTCAGAACTATATCACAGTAGCTCTGAGGCATGATTTGTCTTTTTCACTGTGTGCAAAACAATGGTGGGTAAAACTGCTGGTAAAAATTGTACTAGGTGGGGACGTGCCCACTCGGGACTTCGGTTGAGCAGCCAGTTTCCTCCTTGTGGTGACTCGCCTGTGGATAAAAAAGTATTCCCTTTGCCTTGTCTTCACGTAAGAAATATCTTTCTTGAGAGGGAGCCAAGATGGCAGAACAGCATGGAAGTTTTTGTGTGTCTCCCATCCATGAAATACAGCCAGGCCAACACTAAACCATCCTGCACACCTAGAAAACTGTTCTGAGGATTAACACAACAATTCGCACAACCTGAACCACAGAATTCAGAAAGAGAAAAAAATCATTTTTAGTTTCAATTTTTATTAAAAATATTTTTAATTTTTTTACTATATTTTTACTTTTGTGTAGTTTTTTTTCAAATTCTATTTTACTTCCATCATTTTATTTTAGTCTACTTCAGTGTATTCCCTTTTTCAAATTTTCAGATTATTTCCTTTTTTTCTTTTTTCTCTTTTTGTTTCTTTTTCTTGAATACAGAAAGAGAAAAAATTCATTTTATTTTAATTTTTATAAAACATATTTTTTCTTTAATTTTTTCTACTATATACTTTACTTTTGTGTAAATTTTTTCAAATTCTATTTTACTTCCATCATTTCATTTTAGTCTGCTTTAGTGTATTCATTTTTTCAAATTTTCAAACAATTTCCTTTTTTTCTTTTTTTCCCCTTTTTTCTCTAATCTATCAAGCCACTTTCAGCACCCAGACCAAAACACACCTAGGATCTAGCATCATTTCCTTGATTGTGTGTGTGTGTGTGTGTGTGTGTGTGTGTGTGTGTTTTTTATTTTAATTTTTTATATTTTAATTTTTTTAATTTTAATTTTTTCTACCTCATTAATTCCTTTGCTCCCTTAAAAATGATGAAATGAAGGAATTCACCCCAAAAGAAAGAGCAGGAATAAACAACAGCCAGGGACTTAACCAACACAGATACGAGGAAGATATCTGAATCAGAATTTAGAATCACGATAATAAGAATACTAGCTGGAGTTGAACATAGATTAGAATCCCTTTCTGTGGAGATAAAAGAAGTAAAAAATAGCCAGAATGAAATTAAAAATGTTGTAACTGAGCTGCAATCACGAATGGATGCTGCGGCAGCAAAGATGGATGAGGCAGAACAGAGAATCGACGATATAAAGGAAAAATTTATGGAGAATAATGAAGCAGAAAAAAAGAGGGAAATTAAGGCAAAAGAGCACGATTTAAGAATTAGAGAAATCAGTGACTCATTAAAAAGAAACAACATCAGAATCATAGGGGGTCCCAGAAGAGGAAGAGAGAGAAACAGGGGCAGAAGGGTTATGTGACCAAATCATAGCGGAAAACTTTCCTAACCTGGGGAAAGACACAGACATCAAAATCCAGGAAGCACAGAGAACTCCCATTAGATTCACAAAAACTGACCATCAACAAGGCATATCATAGTCAAATTCACAAAATACTCAGGCAAGGAGAGAATCATGAAAGCAGCAAGGGAAAAAAAGTCCTTAACCTACTAGGGAAGACAGATCAGGTTTGCAGCAGACCTGTCCACAGAAATTTGGCAGACCAGAAATGAGTGGCAAGATATATTCAATGTGCTGAATCAGAAAAATATTCAGCCAACGATTTTTTATCCAGCAAGGTTGTCGTTCAAAATAAAAGGAGAGATACAAATCTTCCCAAACAAACAAATTTAAAGGAGTTTGTGACCACTAAACTAGACCTATAAGAAATTTTAAGGGGGATTATCTGAGGGAGAAAAAATGAAAATAAATACATACACACATACATATATACATACATACATACATACATACATACCAAAAGCAACAAAGATTAGAAAGGATCAGAGAACACCACCAGAAACTCCAACTCTACAAGCAACGTAATGGCAATAAATTCATATCTTTCAGTACTCACTCTAAACATCAATGGACTCAATGCTCAAATCAAAAGACATAGGGTAACAGAATGGTTAAGAAAACAAGATCCATATATATACTGTTTACAAGACACCCACTTTAGACCTAAAGACATCTTCAGATTAAAAGTAAGGGGATGGAGAACCATCTATCATGCTAATGGTCAATAAAAGAAAGCCAGAGTAACCATGCTTATATCAGACAATCTAGACTTTAAAATAAAGACTGTATCCAGAGATGCAGAAGGGCATTATATCATAATCAAGGGGTCTATCCGCCAAGAAGACCCAAAAATTGTAAACATTTATGCACCAAATGTGAAAGCACCCAATATATAAACCAATTAATCACAAACATAAAGAACCCATTGATAGTAATACCATAATAGTGGGGGACTTCAACCCCCCACTCATAGCAATGGACAGATCATCTAATCAAAAAATCAACAAGGGAACAATGGCTTTGAATGACACCCTGGGCCAGATGGACTTAATAGATACATTCAGAACATTTCATCCTAAAACAGCAGAATATACATTTTTCTCCAGTACACATAGAACGTTCTTCAGAATAGACCACATACTGGGACACAAATCATCCCTCAACAAGTACAAAAATTGAGATCATATCATGCATATTTTCAGACCACACATGAATCTTGAAATCAACCACAAGAAAAAATTTAGAAAGATAACAAATACTTGGAGACTAAAGAACATCCTACTAAAGAATGAATGGGCTAATCAAGAAGTTAAAGAGGAAATTAAAAAGTACATGGAAGCCAATGAAAGTGATAACACCACAACCCAAAATCTGCGGACTGCAGCAAAGGCAGTCATGAGAGGAAAGTATGTATATAGCAATCCAGACCTTCCTAAAAAAGAAAGAAATATCTCAGATACACAACCTAACCTTATCCCTTAAAGATATGGAAAAAGAACAGAAAATAAAATCCAAAACCAGCAGAAGACAGGGAATAATAAAGACTAGAGAAGAAATTAATGCTATTGAAATTAAAAAAAAAAAAAAAAAAAAAAACAAACAGAACAGATCAATGAAACCAGAAGCTGGTTCTTTGAAAGAATTAACAAAATTGATAAACCCCTAGCCAGTTTGATCAAAAAGAAAAAGGAAAGGACCCAAATAAATAAATCAAGAATGAAAGAGGAGACATCACAACCAACACAGCAGAAATAAAAACAATAATAAGAGAATATTATGAGCAATTATATGCCAATTACATGGGCAGTCTGGAAGAAATGGACAAAGTCCTAGAAACATATATACTACCTAAACTGAAACAGGAATAGAAAATTTTAACAGACCTATAACCAGTAAGGAAATCAAATTAGTAATCAAAAATCTCCCAAAAACCAAGAGTCAAGGGCCAGATGGCTTTTCAGGGGAATTCTACCAAACGTTTAAGGAAGAATTAACACCTATTCTCTTGAAGCTGTTCCAAAAAATAGAAATGGAAGGAAAACGTCCAAACTCATTCTATGAAGCCAGCATTACCTTGATTGCAAAACCAGACAGAGACCACACTAAAAAGGAGAACTAAAGACCAATTTCCCTGATGAACATGGATGCAAAAATCCTCAACAAGGTATTAGCCAACCGGATCCAACAATACATTAAAAAATTATTCACCACAACCAAGTGGGATTTATACCTGGGATGCAGGGCTGGTTCAATATCCACAAAACAAATAATGTGATCCATCACATCAATAAAAAAAGGACAAGAACCATATGATCCTCTCAACAGATGCAGAGAAAGCATTTGACAAAATACAGCATCCTTTCTTGATAAAAAACCCTCGAGAAAGTAGGGATAGAATACCTCGAGATCATAAAAGCCATTTGTGAATGACCCAACGCTAATATCATCCTCAATGGGGAAAAACTGAGAGCTTTCCCCCTAAGGTCAGGAACAAGACAGGGATGTCCACTCTCACCACTGTTATTCAACATAGTATTGGAAGTCTTAGCTTCTGCAATCACACAACACAAAGAAATAAAAGGCATCCAAATCAGCCAGGAGGAGGTCAAACTTTCACTCTTTGCAGATGACATGATACTCTATATGGAAAACCCTAAAGATTCCACCAAAAAACTGCTAGAACTGATTCATGAATTCAGGAAATTTGCAGCGTATAAAATCAACACACAGAAATCTGTTGCATTCCTATACACCAACAATGAAGCAACAGAAAGAGAAATCAAGGAATCGATCCAATTTATAATTTCAACAAAAAATCATAAAATACCTAGGAATAAATCTAACCAAAGAGGTGAAAAGTCTTTACACTGAAAACTTTAGAAAGCTTATGAAAGAAATTGAAAAAGACACACACAAAAAAAATGGAAAAAGATTCCATGCTCCTGGATAGGAAGAACAAATATTGTTAAAATGTCGATAATACCCAAAGCAATCTACATATTCAATGCAGCCCTTAACAAAATAACACCAGCATTCTTCACAGAGCTACAACAAACATTCCTAAAATTTGTATGGAACCAGAAAAGACCCCAAATAGCCAAAGCAATGTTGAAAAAAAAAAACAAAGCAGGAGGCATCACAATTCTGAACTTCAAGCTACACTACAGAGCTGTAATCAAGACAGTATGGTACTGGCACAAGAACAGACACTCAGATCAATGAAACAGAATACAGAGCCCAGAAATGGACCCACGAAGGTACGGCCAACTAATCTTTGACAAAGCAGGAAAAAATATCCAATGGAATATGGACAGTCTCTTCAGCAAGTGGTGCTGGGAAAACTGGACAGTGACATGCAGAGGAATGAACCTGGGCCACTTTATTACACCATGCACAAAAATAAACTCAAAATGAATGAAAGACCTCAATGTAAGATAGGAAGCCATCAAAATCCTCGAGGAGAAAACGGGCAAAAACCTCTTTGATCTTGGCCACAGCAACTTCTTACTCAACACGTCTCAGGAGGCAAGGGAAACAAAAGCAAAAATGAACTACTGGGACCTCATCAAAATAAAACTCTTCTGCACAGCAAAGGAAACAAACAGCAAAACTAAAAGGCAACCAACAGAATGGGAGAAGATATTGGCAAATGACATATTAGATAAATGGTTAGTATCCAAAATCTAAAAGAACTTCTCAAACTCAACACCCAAAAAAAATAGTCCAATGAAGAAATGGGCAAAAGACATGAATAGACACTTCTCCAAAGAAGACATCCAGCTAGCCAACCGACACATGAAAAAACGCTCAACATCACTCATCATCAGGGAAATACAAATCAAAACTACAATGAGATACCACCTCACACTTGTCAGAATGGCTAACATTAACAATTCAGGCAACAACAGGTGTTGGCGAGGATGTGGAGAAAGAGGATCTCTTTTGCATTGTTGGTGGGAATGCAAGCTGGCACAGCCGCTCTGGAAAACAGTATGGAGGTTCCTCAAAAAACTAAAAAGGGAACTACCCTACAACCCAGCAATTGCACTACTAGGTATTTCCAAGGGATACAGGTGTGCTGTTTTGAAGGGACACATGCACCCCAATGTTTATACCAGTGCTATCAACATTAGCCAAAGTATGGAAAGAGCCCAATGTCCATCAGTGGGTGAATGGATAAAGAAGATGTAATACACATACACACACACACACACACACACACACACATGTAGTATTACTCAGCAATCTAAAAGAATGAAATCTTGACTTTTGAAACTATGTGGAGGGAACTGGAGGGTATTATGCTAAGTGTAGTTAGTCAGAGAAAGACAAATACTATATTCACTCATATGAGGACTTTTAGAGACAAAACAGATGAACATAATGGAAGGGAACAAAATAATAGAAAAACAGGGAGGGGGACGAGACAGAAGAGACTCATAAATATGGAGAACAAACAGAGGGTTACTGAAGGGGGTGTGGGAAGGGGGATGGGCTAAATGGATAAGGGGCACTAAGGAATCTACTCCTGAAATCATTGTTGCACTATATGCTAACTAATTTGGGTATAAAATAAAAAAAATAAAATAAAATAAATTGTACTAGGTAGGAGTCACTGTATTCTTCAGCACCATAAACCGGCAATGCAAAACAAGAAAAAAAAAACAGTTACACTGAAAACATTCTTTAGGAAGCAGTTAAAAATGTTAATTTTATTCATCTGAATCTTGGAGTGCATATCTTTATAATATTCCATGTGACAAGATGGGAATGCTCACAATACACCTCTGTAGCATAATGAAATATAGTGGATGTCTCACGGAAAATCACTTTTATGATTGATTTGTGAGCCTAACTACCATTTTTTTCCTGGAAATCTTTTGACATAAAAGAATAGTGGTCAAATTATAGTTATTCAAGTTTTAGTACCTAGAACATTTTCAAGAAACTGAACTAAGTAATCCAGCTACTTCAACAGTAATTCTAGCTTCCAAATGGAAATTATCATCTTAGAAATTTTTTATAGGCCATCAGCTTGACAATGTAATTCTGTGACAGATATTTTCCAATAACTAACTAATGCATGTCATTACAAAATCATGCATATACAAGTGACTCATTCAAAGTGTAATGTGGATCAACATAATTTTAAGCATTATCTAAAATGTTCTTTGAATGGAATAATAAAGTAGGAACTATATTCTTTCCTTTTGGCTTTTTTTCACTCTGTATTTGTGAGTCATCCAACTTGTTGCATGCACCAAGTTTACCCACTTTTATTGTTGAAAAATCCATTATGTGGATATTCTACAATTTGTTAATACATTCGTCTGTTGATGGACATTGAGTATTTTGCAGTTTTTTACTATAACTAATAAAGCTGCCGTGAACATTCCCGTGAACATTCACTTACACATCTTCAATTTCTCCTGAGAAAATACCTAGGGTAGAACGTATGGATCATATGGTAAGTGTGTATTTCACTTTTTAAGCACAGCCAAAACGTTTTCCAAAGTGTACTAAGTTAAAACTCTACCAACAGTTTACAAGAGTATGAGTCCCTATCTTTTGCAATATTTAATATAGTCAGTCTTCTTAACTTTAGCCCTTTAAAATATGTGTAGTGATAGCACATTGTGGTCTTATTTCACATTTTCTTGATGAATATTGTTGAATATGGTTTCATGTGCTTATTTCCCACCTGTGTAATTTCTTTGGTGAGTTGTCTGTTCAAATCTTTAGCCGATCTTGCTACTGAGTTGTTTATTTTAGTATAGCTGTTCCTGTTTTGTTTTTTATTGAGTTTTGAGAGTTCAGTACATATTTTGACATGAGTACTTTATCAAAATGTGATTTGAATTTATTTTATCCCAGTCTTTGTCTTGTCTTTACATTCTCTTAATACTGTCTCTTGAAAAATAGAAGTCCAGCTTATCAACATTTTTATGTGTTCTGCTTTTGGTATTATATTTAGAAAAATCTTACTTAAAATCTTTGTCTAACCCATGGAGACAAATATTTTTCCTATGTTCTACAAGTTTTATAGTTTTAGGTTTTACATTAGGTTTATGAAATGTTTTAAGTTATTTCTGTTTATCATACAAAGTATGGATCAAAGTTCATTTTTCTTTTGTATTTGGATAAGCAATTGTTGCAGCATGATATACTGTGAAGACTATACTTGTCTTAAAGCAAAAACAATGCAGTAGAGAAAATACAGTCTTGTCAGTGGTGAAAACATAGTCTTCTTTGTTAAACACCAGTTGTCCATAGACGTGTGACTATTTCTGATCCTGTATTCTGTTCCACTAATGTACTTTTCTAATTTTACAACATATTTTCTTGATTATTGTAGACTTACAGTAAGCATTGAAATCAGGTAGTATTAATTCTCAAACTTTGTTCTTCTTATTCAAACGTACTTTACTATGCTAGATTATTTGAATTTCATTATGAATTTTAGAATTTGTATGTCAATTCCTATAAAAAAAATAATAAGATTTGAATTGGTATTATATAGATCCTATCAATTTGGATAGGATTGCCATCATAAAAATCTTCTGCCTTCTGATCTATGAATTTGATACATTGTTCTACTTATTTAGGACTTTTTTTCACACTGTGTATTAGAGCCTTTTGCATATAGTTGTTGCATAAATTTTGTTATAATTTTTCATGCTATTATAAATGGCATTCCTTTTTTACTTTGTTTCTAAATGCTGTTGCTAGCGTATAAAAATACAATTAGTCTTAGTTTTGCACCCCATAACTTACTAAACTCACTGATTAGTTCTAGTAGGCATTTTGTAGACACAGATATTCCATATATATGTATGAAAAGATCATCTAAGAATAAAGATAAATTTTGATGTCATGTTTCTGTTTTATTTAGTTTAAAATATTATTACTTTTATGATTTATTCTTTGATATATGGTTATTGTTGTGTGTTATTTATTTTCCAAATACTTGAGTGTTTTCTAGAGATCTATTACTGATTTCTAATTTAGTTCCATTGTATTCAAAGGATGCATTTTGTAAGACTTGAAACCTTTTACATTTATTGAGACTTGTTTTATAGCTCCAAAGATCTTCAATCTAAAGTTTCCCTATGCACTAGAAAAAATTTAAAAGAAGTGTATTCTGCTGTTTTTCATGAAATGTTGTATAAATGCTAAACTAAATTAGTTGACAGTATTTAAGTTTTATATCCTTACTGATTGCTACACGTTCATTTTTGAGAGGGCTGGTATTGCAATTTATGACTATAATTGTGGATTTCCTTACTTTCTTATAATTCGATTAAGTTTTTCCTTCATGTATGTTGGCACTCTATTATTGATAAATATTTAGAATTTCTATGCCATCTTAATGTAGACTCTTTACCATTAAGAGATCGCTTTCTTCAGAAGTGGTTAGTGATACTATGGCTCTGAAATCTACTTTGCCTAATATTAATATAACCATTCCAGATTTCTTTTGGTTAATGCTAGCATTGGATATCTTTTTCTACCCATTTACTTTTAATTTATTTGCATCTTTATATTTTAAGTGTATTTACTATAGGCATACACTGCTATTTGGCTTTGCTGTTACATTAGAGCTGACAAATGCTTCCTGATAAGTGTGGTACAGAGAACATTACTGTAATTACTCATATAGATTTAAGTCTGTCATATTGATATATTTTCTGTATGTTCTGTCTATTCTTTGATGTGTTTTTTTTCTTCTTTCTCCCTACTTCTGTAGTTATGTTTGATATAACTGTGGTTCTAGTGATTATTAGCAGAGGCTGATATTACCATCTTTGGATTTAATGATCCCATGTAATTATTAAGGTTGCCAATCAACCTTAATTTAGAATGAATTTAGAGGATTTAGAAGGAATTCATTCTGAACTTTTGCAATCTTTATTAAATTACCAGGGTGCAGGTAGTGATATAAAAAATCCAAAATTAACAAATTTCTAATTTTCAACAAAAACCTAAAGGGTATGTTTTTTCTAAGTCTTGCTGAAAAGAAGTACTGTACTCTGTTGCATAACCAGTTTCTGGTTGATTCAAATGTAAAAATCCCAAGAAATTTCAGATGAACTGAAACAATGGAGTATGATTTATAAATAATTCATTATTTTTAGTATCATTCATCATAATTATAATTCATTAATCACCAAAAAGTGCAAACTTATTTCAAAGTAAGTTAGAGAAAGCAGAAAGAAATATTGACATTATGACCTCCGAAAATGGAGATAATTGGATGACTTCTAGCCTCATGGCTTATAAATTTGTAACATAGGAAGACCTGTTCTCTAGATTTCACTGTGGTCAATTTGGCATAGCTTGTGGTCTGCCTGGAAAAAACTTCTTTGTGTTGATGTATAAAACAGAGTTAAAGACCTATCTCCTTGGCATATTATGGCCACAAGGGGAAGGACACATATGGCTCTGGTTTAAGTATTTTTTTTTCCCTAATGAATGTTCTTTCTGTTTTAAGGTACTAGGATCCGCCCCCCAACCATGCAAATATTTACAAAGCATATGCCTGATGTTTTTTTTAAGGCATAGGTCCCAGGAAATTGAAAAGGCATAATGCAGTATGCCTAGAATATTAATTAATAAAAGCTTCAAAGTGTTTTCTTCATTGTTGGTATCTTGAGACTTAGTCCTGGTTCTTACAAAGAGTAAGATATTAATAAGCATTTTTGAATAAACAAATGTCAAAACATTCCACATTTCCTTCAGAGAGAAAACTCTTTCGTGGTATTTTCCCTTATCGACTTTTTCTGGCTTCAAGTTTACCATTCAATGTAGAAAACACTGAACCCCAGGATATAAATTATAGCCATTATCTGGGTTGGGAACAATAAACCCCCACCATCCCAGACAAGAACTTGCAATCGTATTGTGGGGAAAGTACATAAAAAGATGATCCACAGTAAAATGTAAGAGTAAAATCATAAAAGCTATAGAAATTGAGAAAAGTGAGCAGATAAAAGGTAAGATATGAGTGGGATGCTGACATTTGGGTGAAAGTAAGAATGGGAACAAAATACATTAAACGGGAATGTGTACCTTAAACTCCTATAGGCAAGTTCTGTGACAAATCAATATTTGTGTTTTGCTGGGTGGGGCTGGTGCATTTGTGTACTGAGAGCTAATCTGAAGAGGTATCTAAGTGTTGAGTTATAAAAGACTATGAATGCCAGCCTATGACAAATGAATTTTGTGTTTTTGAAGCAAAACTGATGTGTGAAAATGGTATTAACAGATAATCAATTCACCGGAATATGACAGATGGGTTGGAAGGAATAAGTGGTAGAAGCAGAGTGACAATTAGCAGGCTTCAGCAATGACCTCAGTTATGAGGTGGTCAGAACCTGGTGTGATGGGAATCAGATGAAAGAAATGGATAAAAGAACTAAACAATGGGAGCTTAGCTATGGGGAAAGAGGGAATTTGAAATAATTTCACAATTCAAACCCAAGTTCTTACAACAATGATAGCAAATTTCAGTGGAATTAGAAGGTAACCATTTTGGAAAATGATGACAAATTCATCATTTTTAAATGTTAATTTTAAATATGCTGAATTTTGAGGTGAAAGATCACATAGGAAGAATTTTATAGCAAGTTTTCAAATATCCAAGTCAGTAATTTAAATATAAGACATGATGAACATTCAACTACATAGAAATAGAAGGCAAATAAAGCCACAAAAGTGACTTTTGTGATAGAGAAAATGAGCATGAGATAAGGGCAGGCTCCATTTATGTGGGCAGGGACGAAGCAGAGACCATGGGGAATATATTGGAGAAATAAGTGGAACTAGAGCACTTTCAATGATGTATATGATGCAAAATAATGTGCCCAAATTGCTGCACTATATTTACAGTTACAGAGTCAGAGGAAAAAAAATGAGATAGAGCATGATTGGTGATTAGTGGGACATTGGTAACAAACACAGGAGAAGGTACAAATATTAGATTAGAAAGTGGGCTTAATTAAATGCACAAATAATTGAAACAAAATCTATGATATTTAGTACTAATGCAAAATTATATCTGGCTTTTATTTTATTTAGTATTCATTTTTTTTTAAATTTTTTTTTCAACGTTTTATTATTTTTGGGACAGAGAGAGACAGAGCATGAACGGGGGGGGGCAGAGAGAGAGGGAGACACAGAATCAGAAACGGGCTCCAGGCTCCGAGCCATCAGCCCGAGCCTGACGCGGGGCTCGAACTCACGGACCGGGAGATCGTGACCTGGCTGAAGTCGGACGCTTAACCGACGCGCCATCAGGCGCCCCTATTTAGTATTCATTTATGTTTAGTTAACATCCATAGTTTATATTAAAATTCACTTTGTGTTCTATAGCTCTAGTTTTAAAAACATGTAATGTTATAAATCCACCATTAATTACAGCATCATAGAAAATAGCTTCATAGCCCTACAAACCCCATTCTTTTACTATACTGTGCACCCCTCCTTCCCTCCCCTTCTTATGGCAACCCCTGATCATTTTGCTGCATCTATGGTTTTGCCTTTTGGAGGATATAGTATGGTTGGAATCTTACAGTATATAGTCTTTTATATAGGCTTCTTTCACTTACTAATTTGAATTTAAGTTTCCTCCATTTCTTTTGTGTGTGTCTTGATAGCTAATTTTTTTTGTCACTGAATAAATATTATGGATGAGCCACTATTTATCATTAGCTATTGAAACACCTTAGTTACTTCTAATTTTAGCAACTATGATAAAGCTGCTATAAACATTTATATGCAGCTTTTTGTGTAGACATAAATTTTCAACTCGATTGGATAAACATGTAGGAGCATGACTGCGGGTCATACAGTAAGGCTATGTTAAGATTTTTAAGAAATTGACAAACAACCTTCAAAATGGTTATTGATAATTTTGCATTTTACAAGCAATAAGCGCAATTCCGGTTTCTCCGTATTCTTGTCAACATTTATTGTGACTGTTTTTGGATTTTAGTCATTCTAATAAGTGTATACAATATCTGATAGTAGTATTCCACTGTCACAATTTTCAATTTCCTAATGACAATTATGTTGAGCATCGTTCATAGGCTTATTTGTCATCTGTATATCTTGTTGGTTAGGTATCTGTTCAGGTCTTCTATCCATATTTAATTCAGTTGTTTGTTTTCTTATTATTGAATTGTATGATTTTTTTATATTTGGATACAAGTCCTTCAAGATAGGGTTTTGCAAATATTTCTCTCCAACTTTGGCTGCATTTTCATTCTGTTAACAGTGTATTTTGCAGAGCAGAAGGTTTTAATTTTTAAAAAGAACAAGCTATCGCATTTGTCTTTCATGGAATACACTTTTGGTTCCATTTAAAAATCATTGCCAAAACCAATGTCAAACAGATATTCTTCTAGCTATCTTCTAGAAATTTTATAGTTATGTACTTTATATGTAGGTCTATGATTCATTTGAGTTAGTCTTGTAAAAGGCACTACATCTAGATTCTTTCTTTTTTTAATTGCATAGGATGTCCAGTTCTCCAGAACCATGTTTAAAAAGACTATCCTTGAGGGGGAAGATGGCGGCGTAGGAGGACGCTGGGCTCACCGCGCGTCCTGCTGATCACTTAGATTCCACCTACACCTGCCTAAATAACCCAGAACCGCCAGAGGATTAGCAGAACGGAGTCACCGGACCCAAGTGCAGACGAGGCCCACGGAAGAAGGGTAGGAAGGGCGGCGAGGCGGTCGCGCTCCACGGACTGGCGGGAGGGAGCCGGGGCGGAGGGGCGGCTCGCCAGCCAAGCAGCCCCGAGTCCGGCTTGCAAAAGCGGAGGGGCCTGACGGACTGTGTTCCAACAGCAGCGCGACTTAGCGTCTGGGAGGTCATAAGTTAACAGCTCTGCTCGGAAAGCGGGAAGCTGGAGGAACAAGGGAGGGTGAGCTGCGGAGCCCCCGGACGACAGAGCTCAGTTTGGCGGGGGAACAAAGGCGCTCGCCGCGCCATCTCCCCCGCCCATCCCCCAGCCCAAAATCCCAAAGGGAACCGGTTCCGGCCAGGGAAAATTGCTCGCTCCGCGCAAACACCCAACTCTGTGGCTTCTGCGAGCCAACCTCCGGCAGCGGATCTGACTCCCTCCGCTGCCACAGGGCCCCTCCTGAAGTGGATCACCTAAGGAGAAGCGAGCTAAGCCTGCCCCCCCTGCCGCCGTGCACCTTGCCTTCCCACCCCAGCTAATATGCCAGATCCCCAGCATCACAAGCCTAGCAGTGTGCAAGTAGCCCAGACGGGCCACGCCACCCCACAGTGAATCCCGCCCCTAGAAGAGGGGAAGAGAAGGCACACACCGGTCCGACTGTGGCCCCAGCGGTGGGCTGGGGGCAGACATCAGGGCGGACTGCGGCCCCGCCCACCAACTCCAGTTATACACCACAGCACAGGGGAAGTGCCCTGCAGGTCCTCACCACACCAGGGACTATCCAAAATGACCAAGCGGAAGAATTCCCCTCAGAAGAATCTCCAGGAAATAACAACAGCTAATGAGCTGATCAAAAAGGATTTAAACAATATAACAGAAAGTGAATTTAGAATAATAGTCATAAAATTAATCGCTGGGCTTGAAAACAGTATACAGGACAGCAGAGAATCTCTTGCTACAGAGATCAAGGGACTAAGGAAACAGTCACGAGGAGCTGAAAAACGCTTTAAAAGGAAATGCAAAAACAAAATGCAAACCACCACGGCTCAGGATGGAAGAGGCAGAGGAGAGAATAGGTGAACTAGAAGATAAAGTTATGGAAAAAGAGGAAGCTGAGAAAAAGAGAGATAAAAAAATCCAGGAGTATGAGGGGAAAATTAGAGAACTAAGTGATACACTAAAAAGAAATAATATACGCATAATTGGTATCCCAGAGGAGGAAGAGAGAGGGAAAGGTGCTGAAGGGGTACTTGAAGAAATAATAGCTGAGAACTTCCTGACTGGGGAAGGAAAAAAGGCATTGAAATCCAAGAGGCCAGAGAACTCCCTTCAGACGTAACTTGAATCGATCTTCTGGCACGAGAAACATATCATAGTGGAAAACTGGCAAAAATACAAGGATAAACGAGAAATTCTGAAAGCAGCAAGGGGTAAAACTGGGGCCCTCACATATAAAGGGAGACCTATAAGACTCGTGACTGATCGCGCATTTTGAAACTTGGCAGGCCAGAAAGAAATTAGGCACGAGATTTTACAGAGGTGCTTATACAACAGAAAAAATATGCAGCCGAGAATCCTTTATCCAGCAAGGTATGTCATGTAGAATAGAAGGAGAGATAAAGGTCTTCCAAACAACAAAACTGAAGGGAATTGTCACCACTGACATCCAGCCCTACAAGAGATCCTAAGGGGAATTCCATGTGAGTAACTATGAGTACCAGAGACAATCAGCGACAAGATAAAAACAGACAAGACATCAACAATGACGCTATAACTCGGATCTTTCTATAATACACTGAATGTAAATGGATTAAATGCGCCAACCAAAAGACATAGGGTATCAGAATGGATAAAAAAACAAGACCCATCTATTGTGCTGTCTACAAGAGACTCATTTTAGACCTGAGGACACCTTTAGATTCAGAGTGAGGGGATGGAGAACTATTTTATCATGCTACTGGAAGCCAAAAGAAAGCTGAGTAGCCATACTTATATCAGACAAACTAGACTTTAATTAAAGGCTGTAACAAGAGATGAAGAAGGACATTATATAATATTTACAGGGTCCTATCCCTCAGGAAGAGCTAACAATTATAAATGTCTATGCCGCCGATACTGGAGCCCCCAAGATATAAAACAATTACTCATAAACAGAAGCAACCTTTTGATAAGAAGTGGTATTGCTGGGGACTTTAACACCCACTTACAGAAAATGGATAGATCATCTAGACACACGGTCAATAAAGAAAACAAGGGCCCTGAATGAGACATTGGATCAGATGGACTTGACATATCTTATTAGGAACTCTTGCATCCCAAAGCAACAGAATATACTTTCTTCTCGAGTGCACATGGAACATTCTCCAAGATAGATCATATACTGGGTCACAAAACAGCCCTTCATAAGTTTACAAGAATTGAAATTATACCATGCAATACTTTCAGACCACAATGCTATGAAGCTTGAAATCAACCACAGGAAAAAGTCTGGAAAACCTCCAAAAGCATGGAGGTTAAAGAACACCCTACTAACGAATGAGTGGGTCAACCATGCATTAGAGAAGAAATCAAAAAATAATATGGAAACAAACGAAATGAAAATACAACAATGCAAACCGCTTTGGGGACGCAGCGAAGGCAGTCCTGAGAGGAAAATACATTGCAATCCAGGCCTATCTCAAGAAACAAGAAAAAATCCCAAATACAAAAATCTAACAGCACACCTAAAGGAAATAGAAGCAGAACAGAAAAGGCAGCCTAAACCCAGCAGAAGAAGAGAAATAATAAAGATCAGAGCAGAATAACATATAGAATCTAAAAAAAACTGTAGAGCAGATCAACGAAACAGAGTTGGTTTTTTGAAAAAAATAAACAAATTGACAAACCTCTAGCCAGGCTTCTCAAAAAGAAAAGGGAGATGACCCCAAATAGATAAAATCATGAATGAAATGGAATTATTACAACCAATCCCTCAGAGATACAAACAAATTATCAGGGAATACTATGAAAAATTATATGCAACACATTGGACAACCTGGAAGAAATGGACACATTCCTGAACACCCACACTCTTCCAAAACTCAATCAGGAGGAAATAGAAAGCTTGAACAGACCCATAACCAGCGAAGAAATTGAATCGGTTATCAAAAATCTCCCCAACAAATAAGAGTCCAGGACCAGATGGCTTCCCAGGGGAGTTTCTACCAGACATTTAAAGCAGAGATAATACCTATCCTCTCAAGCTATTCCAAAGAAATAGAAAAGGGAAGGAAAACTCCAGACTCCTTCTATGAAGCCAGTATTACTTTGATTCCTAAACCAGACAGAGACCCGTAAAAAAAGAGAACTACAGGCCAATATCCCTGATGAATATGGATGCAAAATTCTCAATAAGATATTAGCAAATCGAATTCAACAGCATATAAAAAGAATTATTCACCATGATCAAGTGGGATTCATTCCTGGGATGCAGGCTGGTTCACATTCGCAAATCAATCAACGTGATACATCACATTAACAAAAAAAAAAAGAGAAGAACCATATGATCCTGTCAATCGATGCAGAAAGGCCTTTGACAAAATCCAGCACCCTTTCTTAATAAAACCCTTGAGAAAGTCGGGATAGAAGGAACATACTTAAAGATCATAAAAGCCATTTATGAAAAGCCCACAGCTAACATCATCCTCAACGGGGAAAAACTGAGAGCTTTTTCCCTAGATCAGGAACACGACAGGATGCCCACTCTCACCGCTGTTGTTTAACATAGTGCTGGAAGTTCTAGCATCAGCAATCAGACAACAAAGGAAATCAAAGGCATCAAAATTGCAAAGATGAAGTCAAGCTTTCGCTTTTGCAGATGACATGATATTATACATGAAAATCCGATAGACTCCACCAAAAGTCTGCTAGAACTGATACATGAATTCAGCAAAGTTGCAGGATACAAATCAATGTCCAGAAATCAGTTGCATTCTTATACACTAACAATGAGCAACAGAAAGACAAATAAAGAAAATGATCCCATTCACAATTGCACCAAGAAGCATAAAATACCTAGGAATAAATCTAACCAAAGATGTAAAGGATCTGTATGCTGAAAACTATAGAAAGCTTATGAAGGTAATTGAAGAAGATTTAAAGAAATGGAAAGACATTCCCTGCTCATGGATTGGAAAAATAAATATTGTCAAAATGTCAATACTACCCAAAGCTATCTATACATTCAATGCAATCCCAATCCAAAATTGCACCAGCATTCTTCTCGAAACTAGAACAAGCAATCCTAAAATTCATATGGAACCACAAAGGCCCCGAATAGCCAAGGAATTTTGAAGAAGAAGACCAAAGCAGAGCATCACAATCCAGACTTTAAGCCTCTACTACAAAGCTGTCATCATCAAGACAGCATGGTATTGGCACAAAAACAGACACCAGACCAATGGAATAGAATAGAACCCCAAACTAACCCACAAACGTAATGGCCAACTCAGCTTTGACAAAGCAGGAAAAGAACATCCAATGGAAAAAAAGACAGTGTCCTTTAACAAATGTGCTGGAGAACTGGACAGCAACATGCAGAAGGTTGAAACTAGACCACTTTCTTCACACCATTCACAAAAATAAAGCGCAAATGGATAAAGGACCTGAATGTGAGACAGGAAACCATCCAAACCCTAGAGAGAAAGCAGGAAAAGACCTCTCTGACCTCAGCCGGAGCAATCTCTTACTCCGCACACATCCCCAAAGGCAAGGGAATTAAAAGCAAAAGTGAATTACTGGGACCTTAGTAAGATAAAAACGCTTCTGCACAGCAAAGGAAACAACCAACAAAAACTAAAAGGCAACCAACGAATGGGAAAAGATATTTGCAAATGACATATCGGACAAAGGGCTAGTATCTAAAATCTATAAAGAGCTCACCAAACTCCACACCCGAAAAACAAATAACCCAGTGAAGAAATGGGCAGAAACATGAATAGACACTTCTCTAAAGAAGACTCCAGATGGCCAACAGGCACATGAAAAGATGTTCAGCGTCGCTCCTTATCAGGGAAATACAAATCAAACCACAGCTCAGGTATCACTCACGCCAGTCAGAGGGCCAAATGAACAAATCAGAGACTATAGATGCTGGAGAGGATGTGGAGAAACGGGAAACCCTCTTGCACTGTTGGTGGGAATGCAATTGGTGCAGCCGCTCTGGAAAGCAGTGTGGAGGTTCCTCAGAAAATTAAAAATAGACCTACCCTGTGACCCAGCAATAGCACTGCTAGGAATTTATCCAAGGGATACAGGAGTACTGATGCATGGGGGCACTTGTACCCCAATGTTCATAGCAGCACTCTCAACAATAGCCAAATTATGGAAAGAGCCTAAATGTCCATCAACTGATGAATGGATAAATTGTGGTATATATACACAATGGAGTACTATGTGGCAATGAGAAAAAATGAAATATGGCCTTTTGTAGCAACGTGGATGGAACTGGAGAGTGTAATGCTAAGTGAAATAAGCCATACAGAGAAAGACAGATACCACATGGTTTCACTCTTATGTGGATCCTGAGAAACTTAACAGGAACCCATGGGGAGGGGAAGGAAAAAAAAAGAGGTTAGAGTGGGAGAGAGCCAAAGCATAAGAGACTGTTAAAAACTGAGAACAAACTGAGGGTTGATGGGGGGTGGGAGGGAGGGGAGGGGTGATGGGTATTGAGGAGGGCACCTTTTGGGATGAGCACTGGGTGTTGTATGGAAACCAATTTGTCAATAAATTTCATATATAAAAAAAAAAAAAGACTATCCTTTATCCTTTAATTGCCATTGCTCCTGTATCAAAGTTGATAACAACTGACCCAGTTTTATATTCTTTTATCAACACCATACTGTCTTGATTATGCTACCTTTATATTAAGTCCTGAAGTTTGATAGTGTCTGTCCTCTGACTTTGTTTTTCTTCTTCTGTATCATGTTGGCTATTTTAAGTCTTTTGACTTTCCATATAAACTGCAGAATCAAAAGAACATATTGGAGAGGCACCTGGGTGGCTCAGTCAGTTAAGCTGCTCACTCTTGATTTAGGCTCAGGTCATGATCTCCTGGTTCGTGGGATCAAGCCCTGCAATGGGCACTGTGCTGACCATGGAAGCTGCTTGATATTCTGTCTCCCCTTCTCTGCTCCTCCCTCGCTTACACATGCACACTCTCTTTCAAAATAAATAAATAAACTTAAAACAATACCTTACTGGAATTTTGACTGTGATTATATTAAACAGGTTGTTTGGCAAGATTTGAAATTTTAGCAGTATGGAGTCTTTCCATCCAAGGACATGGAATACCTCTCATATTATTTTGATTTTCTTGTACTTCTTTCATCAGAATTTTATAGTTTTCCTAATAAGGATCTGTACTTACTAATGTTATTTTATTTTTCTAGTGTTAATGTAAATGGTATTATGCTTTGAATTTTAAACTCCAATTTTTCATTGCTGGTATATAAAGTAAATGTCCTTATGAATTAGCCTGTTAACCTAAAAACTTGCTATAATAGCTTATTAACCCTACAAGCCTTTTGCTGATTCTTTGAAATTTTCTATATAGACAATGACGTCATTTGTGAAAAGACAGGTTTATGTCATCCTTCCCGTTTCATATGCATTTTTCCTTGTGTTATTGTATTAGCTAAGACTTTCAACACAGTATTAAATAGGAATGGACAAAGCATCTAGTCTCCCAACATTAAATATTAATTTGACTGTAAATTTTTTATAGATTTAAGGAATTTGTTAAATTATTCACAAATAATTCTCTAAATTCAGGACTGGCCTGAATGACTATGTGCAGGTGCACTTGTCCATCTGCAGATGAACTGGTTTCCATAGGAGACCACAATGATACAGTTTTGAGCCAATATGATTGCCTACATATTCATATTTCTAGTATTTAATACTTTAATTTCAACATGGCTCCTTGTAGGCTAGCTAGTTCAACTTGACTAGAGAAATTATCAAGTTAAGCTAAACTTAAAAATTAGAAGGCATCTGATATAATTGATTTAATATAAAAAATAACTACTTAATTTACCTCTGGTCTATAATTTTGAAAAAAAAGTACATTTTTGACAATTAGGGTATCTCAGGAGAAAAATAAAGAAATGGCTAGAGTGGAATAAATCCAAGTTGCTTTTAAAAATTATTTTTTTAGGAATGCCACAGTGGCTCTGTCAGTTAAGTGTCCAACTCTTGATTTCAGCTCAGGTCATGATCTCATGGTTGTGGGACTGAACTCCATGTGAGACTCTGCACTGAATGTGAAGCCTGCTTAAAATTCTCTCTCTTCCTCTGCCCCCTCCCCCACTAACACTCTCCCTCTCTCTCTCTCTCTAAAATAAAATAAATTAATTATTTAAATAAAATATGGTTTCCAGAGCGGCTGCACCAATTTGCATTCCCACCAACAGTGCAAGAGGGTTCCCGTTTCTCCACATCCTCTCCAGCATCTATAGTCTCCTGATTTGTTCATTTTGGCCACTCTGACTGGCGTGAGGTGATACCTGAGTGTGGTTTTGATTTGTCCATCAAAGCCTGGAGCCTGTCTCCGATTCTGTGTCTCCCTCTCTCTCTGCCCCTCCCCCGTTCATGCTCTGTCTCTCTCTGTCCCAAAAAATATAAAAAACGTTGAAAAAACATTTTTTTTTATTTGTCCATCAACTGATGAATGGATAAAGAAATTGTGGTTTATATACACAATGTACTAATACGTGGCAATGAGAAAAAATGAAATATGGCCTTTTGTAGCAACGTGGATGGAACTGGAGAGTGTGATGCTAAGTGAAATAAGCCATACAGAGAAAGACAGATACCATGGTTTCACTCTTATGTGGATCCTGAGAAACTTAACAGGAACCCATGGGGGGGAAGGAAAAAAAAAAAAAGAGGTTAGAGTGGGAGAGAGCCAAGCATAAGAGACTGTTAAAAACTGAGAACAAACTGAGGGTTGATGGGGGGGGGGGGGGGGGGAGGGTGGGTGATGGGTATTGAGGAGGGCACCTTTTGGGATGAGCACTGGGTGTTGTATGGAAACCAATTTGTCAATAAATTTCATATATATAAAAAAAAAAACTACAGGGGCGCCTGGGTGGCGCAGTCGGTTAAGCGTCCGACTTCAGCCAGGTCACGATCTCGCGGTCCGTGAGTTCGAGCCCCGCGTCGGGCTCTGGGCTGATGGCTCAGAGCCTGGAGCCTGTTTCCGATTCTGTGTCTCCCTCTCTCTCTGCCCCTCCCCCGTCCATGCTCTGCCTCTCTCTGTCCCAAAAATAAATAAACGTTGAAAAAAAAAATTAAAAAAAAAAACTACAAAAATAAAAATAAAATAAATAAATAAATAAAATATGGTTCTTTTTATTCACAGCTTTTTGAGGCAAAAGTAAGGTATAATGAGATGAACTTTTTAAAAACCACACAATTTCATAAGTTTTGACTTATGGACTTCCCATGAGACCATCACTACAATCAAGATAATAAATATATCCATCACCCTCAACAGTTTCTATGTGTCTAGAAATCACCTTAGTTTTAGAAAGCTGCCACCAGATTTTAGGGGTGGTTTAATGTAGTCCATTCCCTAATATAGATTGTTATAATAGATGCCTGACAGTAAAATCTCCAAGGATCATCTGTTTATTTCTTATATTTTTCAAACATATTACAATGTCATTCCGGCTGTTATTACAACATATACTTCATATTGCCATATACCTAGCTCTGCTTTGGTAAACTCATAATTAACACTAAGAATATATGATTAAGAAAGGCAAAATAAGTTAGTATCATTTTCTTTTAAAAATTTTGTTGTTTTTTTGAAGCCAAACACCACACACACACAGTATATACATGATACAAAAGTAATAATATTTACTTTTAACAGTATAAAGCTTACTATGTATTATATTACCATAGTAATATAAACTTACTATTGAGTAGCTTATTATCTAATGGGAAGAGTGAACAAGTACTATAAGCAGAATCAATACATTTGAAAGTTACAACAAGATACTACTATATACCTGTTAGAATGGCCAATAGCCAAAATACTGACAATACCAAATACTGGTGAGAATATGGAGTAACAGGAAATCTCATTCATTGCTGATGGGAATGCAAAGTCGTAGAGTCACCTTGGAAGACAGTTTGACCGTTTCTTACAAAACTAAACATTATCTTATCATATAATCCAGCAATTGTGCTCTTTGATATTTGCCCAAAGGAGTTAACAACTTATGTCCACACCAAAACCTGCACACAAGCATCTATCATAGCTTTATTGTAAGTGCTAAAACCTAAAGGCAATCAAACTGTCCTTTAAAAGGAGAACAAGTAAATCAATTGTGATTCATGAAAAGACATGGAAGAAACTTAAACACATATACCAAGTGAAAGAAGGCAGTATTAAAAGGCTACAAAGTGTATGATTTCAACTATGTGACATTCTGGTAAAGGCAAAATGGAGAAAACTATGGAGGTAATAAAAGATCAGTAGTTGCTGGGAATTTGGGGAGAAAAAGGGACGAATGGGCAGAACACAGAGGCAGTGAGAATACTCTGTATGGTACTATAAAAATGGATATAGATCATTATATATTTGTCAAAACCCACAGAATGTACACCACCAAAAGTGGGCCTTAATGTAAGTTATGGACTTTAAATGGTAATAATATAACAATTTAAACTCATCCATTGTAACAAATGTACCACTATGGTGGCCAATGTTAATAGTGGGGATTTTAAGGTGGGGAGGGGGGAGAGGCATGCCCTATATGGGAACTCTTTGTACTTTCTTCTCAGTTTTATGGTGACCGTAAACCTGCTCTAAAGTAATAAAGTTTATTCAAAACAACTCTATTTGAGAAAACTGTATTTCTGAAAAGATATTTCTGAAAAAAATAAAAAAGACCGAAATACAGAGTAACACATCCCATGTTCATGAATTAGAAGACAATATTATTAAGATTGCAAAACTACTCAAAGTGGTCTACAAATATATCATTATTTATATTAAGTTCATATGGAATTACAAAGACCCTGAAGAGCTAAAACAATAGAGAAAAACAAGGAGAAAAGTTGGAGAACCCATATTCCAATTAGTAACACTTACTACAAAGCTACAGTAATCAAAACAGTGTAGTACTGACATAGGCTAGAAATCTAGACCAATGGAAGATAATTGAGAGTCCAGAAATAAACCCATGCATCTGTATCTAAATGATTTTTGACAAGACTGCCAAGATCTTTCAATAGGAAAAGAACTGTCTTTTCAAAAACTGTGCTGATGTAAGTGATGAATCACTAAATTCTACTCCTGAAACTAATATTACATTATATGTTAACTAACTGACATTTAATAAACCTTTAAACTATTAAAAAAAACTGTGTTGAAATAACCAGATATCTACATATAAAAGAGTTGAATCCCTACCTTACAGCATATTTAAAACATAACTCAAAATGAACTAACAACCTAAACATATGAACTAAAACCTTAAGACTCTTAGAGGAAAACATAAGATTGTTTCTTCATGACCTTGAATTTGGCAGTGGATTCTTAGATATGACACGAAAAGCATGACCAAAGGAGAAAAACAAGAGGTAAATTGGACTTTATCAAAATTAAAAACTTTCATTCATCAAAGGACACTGCAAAGAAATGAAAAGGTGACTTACAGAATGTAACAAAATACTTGCAAATCATATTATATTAGAAGTGTAGAATATCCAGAATACACAAAGAACTCTTACAACTCAACAACAACAAAAGTCAAACTGCCCAATTTAAAGAGGTCAAAGACTTGAAGAGCTGTTTCTCCAAATAAGATACACAAATGACTAAGAATCACATGAAAAGTAGCACAAAATTAGTCATCAGAGAAATGCAAATCAAAACCAGAGGAGATATTACTTCACACCCATTAGAATGGCTACTATTTGAAAAAAAACAATAAAAACAATACAGCATATAATATATAGCAAGGATGTAGAGAAATCAGAATCCTCATGTATTGCTGTAAGGATGTAAAATTGTTAAGCTACTGTAAAAAACACCTTGATAATTCTTCAAAAAGTTAAACATAGAATTACCACGTGACCCAGCAATTCCACTTCTATGTATATACCCCAAAGAACTGAAAACAGGTACTTAACAAATACTTGGACATGTATGTTCAAAGCAACACTATTTGCAATAACCAAAAGGTCAAAACAGCCCAAATGTCTATCAATGGATGACTAGATCAACAAAATGGATCTATACATACAATGGAATAGTATCCAGCCAAAAAAATGAAGTATGAATACATACTACAACATAAATGACTCTTGGAAACACATTAAGTGAAAGAAGCCAGACCAAAAGGTTGCATATTATATGATTCCATTCATATGAAATACCCAGAATAGGTAAATTGATAGAGACAGAAAAGTGATGGTTTCCAGGAGCTGGAGGGTGAGAGCAGTAATGGAAAGTAATTGCTTTATGGTTATAGGATTTTCTCTGGGGATTATAAAATATTTGGGAACAAGGTAGAAGGAGTAGCTGCACAATTTTATGAATGTACTAAATGACCCTGTATTGTTCACTTTAAAAAGGGTAAATTCTATGTTATGTGCACTTACATTAAAATTTTTCTTTTAAGTTTGAAGACATTAGAGAGTGAGAAAGGTAGGACTTGATCAGCCTCAGTCCTTAGGAGGAGGAAAGTGAACACGAATAATTCCGGTAATTACTGGTTCTTCAATATTAAACCATTTGCTGAGTCTAAGCATTAGCTCAAAGGCTAGATGAGCTGAATGAGTAACTGACAGGATCAGAAGCTCAGCAAACTCTCTATAAACTGAAGAGGTTAAAAGTAGGTGTGGAATATGGGGAAGAAATCAGAGTTCTGTTTCCAATAATGAAGAGAGGCTCAGAGATTCACACCCTGCAATAGGGATGAATTAGAAATAGATCAGCCTCAAATAGATAAACTCAGCTACAAATATCTCATTCCTAACTGGATTAAGGTTATGTGCTCCTACCCTAAAAGAAGGCCAGAAACAAACTTGAATTCTTTCTGGAGAAAGCAAAAATCACCCAGATGTCTAACAATAATGAATGTCTCTCTCAAGGTAATAAGAAGAAAGGGTAGCAGAAGTGGAATGGCAGAGCAAAGATTACAGTGGGGTTAACCGAATCATCTACCAACAATCTGAGTGTGAAGGTAGGGGGAGTCAGAAGGAAGAGGCAATTTTGACTAAGAATTATAACATGCAGTGGTATAATTTGAGGAGGACATAACACAGGAGAAGTAAGTCTAGGAAATGAAAGAGCTAATAAGTTTGGATGGGATTTATTACACTTTGAAGTATGTGTGGATTTGTTCCAGGTGGAGATGTGTCCTATTACAGGAAAATGTCTAGGAAAACAATATTTTTTATATGTCTGGACCTGACTCTTTGCATTTGCCATCACTGGGAAGCCTGAATATGCATGATGTGAATGCCACCTGTTAAAGTTCATCTGAAACAGCTATCCCATGAAAGTCTAAAATGCACAAATAGTCAGTTTGGTTATGAATTCTTCTAAGTACTTAAAGGAAAAACAAATTTTTAAGAGTGAAATGGAAGCATAACTTTACACATTTGAAGTAGTATTAATAAAACTCACAGTCAATTCTTTTTTAAAATTTCTATCTCACTTACACAAAGTTTTAACAATATTTGAAAACTGAATATAACCCAAAATTTATATTTTCAATTGTTTGCATGATTTTATCTAATTTATATTTATCTGAACACACTAAGTTGTTATTTTCTCTTTTTTCTGTCTCAGCATATTTACATAAAAAATCCCTTTCCAAGTACTTTTAGCTCTTTCCACTGAGAAAAACTGGTTTATGAATCAGTCCTGAACCATATAAGGAAGCAAACAATTGGCTAAAATAATTAATTCGCTTACAAACAGATTATCTAAAGTAAAACATTCATTTTTCACATTCAATACAAACATATACCTTATAAATATATTATTTCATTCAATGCAATAAACAAAGTATGGCAAAGATCTAAAAATAGTGTTTATGTTGAATACACTGAAGAATGAATAAGAACAGCGTTTATAAGGCATTTCATAAGGGAAAAGTTTACACTTTGGTTTTGGTAGAAAAGCCAATTTGTTTTTCTAATTGAAATATATCCATTTTCAGAAAAGTGGTGAAGAGAGTAGGAGTCAAGCAAAAACAACTGTTCCCGAATCTCAGCCTACCTACTTAGATTTTAGCCCATACACATGGCCTCCTTTCAGAAAACTAGCTCCTTAACGAGGAGCAAAACCCGTGAAGATCACCAGACCCTGAGTGAGAATCGCAACCAAGACCAGATGTAGTCTAGCAAAACACTGACAGGAAAGGGAGGTCAAGCAAAAGAAGGAATGAATTCTGCCAGGAAGGTGTTCCTGAAAGGTACAAAAACAAACAAACAAACCCCACTGTGATATAGGAGTAAAATGTTAGCAAGGGAGCAAAAGCATAACCCAAGGTTTAAAGATATGGATGTACCACACGGAAAAAGTAGAGCATGCTCCAATGTCTGGTGCCGCTGCAGAAAAGCCACCCTGATACGTTAATATCTTATATATGGCAATTTAATTAGAAAGAAGAGGAAATCATTTTCCTACAAAAATTCATTGAGACATTTAAGACGGGTAGCATAAACAACCATGCTGGTGTATCCTAGATTGGTAAAATCAATCTTTTAAGTGTCTTATATAAAACCAATTAATGGGAAATGTACATTGGATTGTATTTTGAATTACATAAAAGAATCATAATATAGGGCCATCATAATTATATATGACTACGTTGTGAAATGTCACTTTGTGAAAGAGATACAATTTTAGTTGGCAATTTCTGCACGAGTATTTTCCGGATAAGACTAAAAATACTTAACATCATACACAATTTTCAGGAACTGGATTTATAGACATTTTAGAAAAAGAGCTACTACCAACAACAAAAGGCAACCCATTGATAGTAAGGTAGTAGCAACTGACATATAAACACCAGATAGAAGGAGAAATGGAAAGCAAATACTTCCCCAGGAAAAGGAAACCTAGTATTAAAGGCAGAGTAAGGCATATTATGAATTTTTAGTGGAAAGCCACTATTGAAAAATAAGAAATTATGCTAACTAAACTAAAAATTGTCAGGTGGAATTATGTGTTTATAAAACACTTTTTTTTGGTCTTTTTCAGCCACTAAGGCAAAATTACAAGGTATATCTTAATTTTTCATCATCTGTCTTTATTCTAATCCTCTCCCTCTCTTGCCATGTTTCCCATACATATGAAAACAATTATTTTCCATCTCTTATTTCCTGTTTCAGGAAGAAAAAATTTGAGTGATATATAATATGGTAATATCCTAGAAAAAAAGGTGCTCCCAAAGGTTAGAACTCAAAGTGATAGTTTTGAAATAGAGCAATTTAAATACTTAGGAAATAAGTAAACAGGGCCAATCTCCCTGTTTCCCTCCAATTTCATTCAATGCTCCAACATCAAGGATTTGTTAACAACTGTCTTATGATTTTCGCAGATTCCGGTTCCTTCAGTCTCACCAGACTCTCTGGGTCAGAGAATATATACACCAATATTGACATTTGGAAAACATACCTCACACCTTTTCATCCATCTAGATTTCACAAGGATGAGGCAGAGTGAAGTTTAGATGCAGTCACAACATCAAGTTCAGGGAACTGTTTCAGAATAGAATACCAGGATGAAAGTGTATAAAATGTCATAATTTACTATTGAGCCTGAAAATGAGAAAATGCTACTCAATTGGCATATTTGTATTTAGATTTTTATACACTGCCTTGCTGCAGAAAGATTTTTAGCCAAAATGAATTCTGAATAGAAGAGTCACCAAAATGAAAAATAAAATCGAATAATAATGTAGGTCCTTTATTCCTAAGGGTCTTTAAGAGAATTCAAAACACAAAGATTAAAAAAAAAGTCTAATAAAAGGCAAAGGAAGAAATAACATTTTTTGCTATTGACAGCAAATGAGTCCATGATTATATTCCTCATATTCTATATATCATAAGGTTGGCTACATTCTACGTTGTAGGCCTCCCGGAGTCCCTCATTACCGTGGGGAATCTGTAATAATAACCGTGCTGAGATTAGCCAATACTTTAGCATCTGCCATTCTGCACTTACAATACTACAGTGCTCCATTTCCTTCTGTCAGATTTGGTCTTATTTTCTTAGATTTTCTTTTTCTTTTCCTCTATTGGATACATAAGGATAGAGATTATATATGGTGTTGAAATTTACTGGGACATGAAATCTTCTCTTCATATATGTAAAATGTCACAAATTGCCAAATGTTTATAAGGAGATTGGGCAGGGTTCCCAGACAAAGGGTGAGGATTTCAGTAGAGACTGATTGAATCTGTCTCTCTTGAAAATGTTCTTTCCAGTCTCCTGTCATGTGATGTGGATGATAAAAATGTGGGGAGAGGAGGGCATCTAAAAATGTGGAAAATAACTATTAACACTCTCCTAGGGGAAACTGTTTTATAACTACGTAGGTCTAGACAAAAGCTTAGAACTTTGACACAGGTTTCAGGCACTGTATTACCTCCTTGGATACAGAATGATAAATTAAATTATAAATCGAATTAGCCTTTTTAAAGGCTTATCCAAAGCATTAAAAGGCCTAGATAACTGTAAGTAGTCCCTGCAACAACTTGCTCTAATGTCACAAGCAGCAATGCTCCTAAATCATACACTCGATAGAAGCCTTGGTAAATCTATTGGCAATCGGAATCAATTGAACCTGTAAAAGCAGGAACCTGGGGTACTGTATTTGACCCAAACTTCTAGAAGAAACTAAAAAAATTTTAAAAACCTCTTATTTATCAGTGAGCAAAAGTAGATAATAAAATAAATTGATTTAAATATTCAGTTATAAGGCAAGGAACACACAAATAAGTCATTGAATTAGAGTCTCTAGACAATCACATGACAGAGTCTAGACAAGAAAATACCCTGTGCTATCATAAAAGAAATCATTCATGAATGAATGTTGGTAAAATCCAATGTTTTTTATTTATTGAGTTACATATTTTAATGGTGATGTTAGTTAAAATGTATTATGGTTTGTTTGCTACTGAATCACTCACTATAAATATACATCTATACAACAGTTTCATTTTGCTATTAAATTTTTAAATTACATATAAGGTATTTGAAAACATTATGAAATAATACTTAACTTTCTATTTAACCAAAATGACAATAGGAGATGTGAAAGACAAATACAGAAGATTACATGGTTGTGAATGAAACTTAGCTCTTTAAATATGGAAAAGACTGGGCTTTTTTTCTTTTTTTTTAAGTAATTGAAAGCATGATAAAAAACGATGGGAAACATAGTAAATTGTTTTGATAAGACACAAAACCTTTACTGCCCAGACAGATTATTTAAAAAATAAAGAAAATCTTTGTTTACAATTTCTTATCAAGGGCCAGCCAATAATCTAAGAAAATGTTGTTCTTTTAACTGAGAGAAAACCAAATTCTAGTATTACACTGGCATACTTTTGATATTAAAACTCATTTTTTAAAACTTAAATAAGTCCATTCCAATCTTAGCCAGCTTGACCAAACATAAATTTTCTTTCCTAAGATTCCTTTTCCACAAACCTATAACTTTTATATATCCATTCAGTTTTTGTCCTAATTTTTTTTTTCCTTTTCTCTTTCTGGAAGAACCTCATTTTATTCTCCTTATCTACTTTTTTTTTTTTTTAATTTTTTTTTTTTTAATGTTTATTTATTTTTGGGACAGAGAGAGACAGCGCATGAACGGGGGAGGGGCAGAGAGAGAGGGAGACACAGAATCGGAAACAGGCTCCAGGCTCCGAGCCATCAGCCCAGAGCCTGACGCGGGGCTCGAACTCACGGACCGCGAGATCGTGACCTGGCTGAAGTCGGACGCTTAACCGACTGCGCCACCCAGGCGCCCTTTTTTTTTTTTTTTAACGTTTATTTATTTTTGAGACAGAGAGAGACAGAGTATGAATGGGGAGGGTCACAGAGAGGGAGACACAGAATCTGAAACAGGCTCCAGGCTCTGAGCTGTCAGCACAGAGCCCGACACGGGGCTCAAACTCATGGACCTCGAGATCATGACCTGAGCTGAAGTCGGCCGCTTAACTGACTGAGCCACCCAGGTGCCCCTCTCTTTATCTACTTTTTATTCACAGTTGTTTCCTTTCACACTTATTATTTCTAAATAGCTTTACTTATATATACTGATTAGAATTTTAACCCTTAGAAACATATTCCTAATGAAAACTAAGAAGTAAGCAACTGTGGATTGTCTGGTATGCTAACATTCTGGGGATTTTATAAATACATTAAATAATTTCTAGAGTATATCCTTCTTCATAGTAAATTTTTCAATGTGGCACAAAACATGGGTTTATTAGGATACCCATGTGTCTTTAGTTCCTTAGTAAAAGGAAGTCCAAAGTGTATAAACCTGCATTCAGTAATTAATGTTTCAACATTTTATCTTTTTTGGAAATGATCTAGATATTCAATGAATATTCATCATTTAACTTATCTCAGTATAACTGCAAGGTTTCAAGTTAGCAAGAAGGTTCTGGAAACTATTTTTAAGTATACATACCATAAAACATAATTATTATCAAAAGGCTCATTAATAAACTTTTAATTATATCCTTAACTTACTTGTTCTTAACACTATGTTTAGATTACACATGAAAATTTTATGAAGATATTAAATACTAACCATTGTGTTAAGTTCTTTCTTGCTGAGAAATTCTGCAAGGGAAATAAGGTGAGCTTACTTGACTTGCAATAAACTTAAAGAGAATTGGGGCGCCTGGGTGGCTCAGTCGGTTAAGCGTCCGATTTCAGCCTGGGTCACGATCTCGTGGTCCGTGAGTTCGAGCCCCGCGTCGGGCTCTGGGCTGATGGCTCAGAGCCTGGAACCTGCTTCCGATTCTGTGTCTCCCTCTCTTTCTGCCCCTCCCCCATTCAAGCTCTGTCTCTCTCTGTCTAAAAAATAAATAAACGTTAAAAAAAAAAACTTAAAGAGAATAAACGTCTATGCCTGCATTACATTTAATATTGATAGTTCTTTTTTTTGAGAGAGACAGACAGCAAAGAGACCAGCAGAGTAGGACAGAGAGAGAGAGAGAGAGAGAGAGAGAATCTTAGGCAGACTCCATGCCCAATATAGAGCCTGACTAAGGGCTCAATCTCACAACTGTGAGACCATGACCTGAGCCAAAATCAAGAGTGAGACACTCAACTGACTGAGCCATCCAAGTGTCCCTTAATAATGATGGTTCTAAAAATATGCTTGTTTTTAAAATAACAAACTTAAACTAGTATTTGTTTACTGAAGATAATCCTGGATCATGTGAACTTGAAAACTATTTGGCTTAGTGTTTCTACATTTCAGAGTATTTTTTTTAATTTTTTAATGTTTATTTTTGAGAAAGAGGGAGAGGGAGAGAGAGAGAAAGAAAGAAAGATGAGTGAGGGAAGAACAGAGAGAGGGAGACACAGAATCTGAAGCAGGCTTCAGGTTCTGAGCTATCAGCACAGAGCCCAATGCATCCTCGAACTCACAAACTGCGAGATCACGGATCACAAACCTGAGCTGAAGTTGGATGCTTAACCAACTGAGCCACCCAAGGCGCCCCAAGAGTATTCTCAATTACTTTCTTTATTCCAATGAAATAAAGATTTTTACAAATTACTTTTGGCAATACCATCCGGAGGTAGGAAAAAAACACATGTTTATTACATACATACATAGACATATGCACATAAACACACAGATGGACACAAAGAGAGATCTTATGGCTCTGGCTTCCTAGAGGAGACGGCACCTCAAAGGCATAGAGAAAGGATGCAAGTTTCTCCAAGAAGGGCTTTTGTTATCATCTAAAATCAGATCTTTCATAATACCTGCAAGCTTTTATCTCAGGGAAAAGACCTTCAACTAAGATGGATATTAAAAGACTCCTATATTCTGGATTTAGAACTCTGTGTCTTTGTTTTAGTAAATCCTACCACAAAGGCTTCAAAATATTTTGTTTTTTTTTCACTGTGTGCATAGTTTCATTGATGTTTAGGGGAGAACTGAAAAAAAAAGTTTCTATCATTTTCTGAATATCAGCTCCAATTTGGCCAACTTCGGACCATAGAGCCACATTAAAAAATTCTTCCAAATATTTTGTCATGTTTTGGCTGAGACAAACACTAATATTCCTGTCAGTATTGAAAAATTTGACAGACACAAGAGGCATCCCCAAAGAGTGCAAATGATGCTTCCAATATCCAGAGCCATTCCCAAAGATAACCACAAAAAGAAAGAAAGAAAGAAAAAAGAAAGAAAGAAAGAAAGAAAGAAAGAAAGAAGAAAGACTTAGACAATTGCTCCCCAGGTGGCAGCAGCTAGTAGGACCCTAGCCACAAATGGAGTACAACCCAAAATCCTCTCTGGCTATATTTTGAGTGCCACTACCCTGTTGGGTGATCTGCCTACACACACACAAGTCCACATGTGCTAATCAGGCAGCAAGGTAAGTCAAGTTCTTAGGACACCAAATGAGACAAACAAGAAGGCAGAGAAAGGACTGACAACCAAGGGTTTCCCGAAAGCAAAATGCACAAGCCACAATTCAAAGATCTAATTCTTAAAATGGTTTTTTTAGCTGCCAGTCCGAAAGGAGCAATGTAAAATTTTCTTTCTCTCTTGACCTGGCACCACAGACAGAGATTTGGGAGAAGTGACTTTGACAAGAATTCTTATCATTTGCTGACTTCTACAGTTTTCCCAGGATGCCCTCTGCAGGCTCTGGAGCAAGTTGGGTGGCTCAGTGGATCTCATCCTGGTCACTAAAAACTGTAGAGAAGGAAAAGCAATTTCCCCTCTACTCTATACACTGGGTGCTTGGCTAAGACCCCTTTTTCTCTAAGGGTACCTTATAAATGGATAAGTATATCTAGGTGAAAAGTTCTCTGCTGTGGACACCTTAATTCAAGATTACCTTTGTTAAAACAAAAATTTAAAACAAAATTTTACTTACCTAAGGCTTCAATTCCAGCTTAAGTTGGACTTAGTTTGGCACTACACCTGGGGCAGTTTCTAAGTGGAACCCAGATTGACTATGGCCAGTTTCTGGACCCAGTCCAGAAAAAAGAAATACTTGAAGTCTGAAAGCACATAATGCAAAATGTGGAGAGGCAGGATCTGAGAGAGACCTACCCACAACCTTGAGGCTGAGAGAAAAGCATCAAGCTCAAGGGGCCCAACAGCTACCTGTGTCTAGCTGCTCACCGTTCCTAGAAGCCCAAGGGGATCTCCTTAGGTTCCCTCCTCTGACTGTGGAGCTATTAAAAAATAAGCTGAGCACATTAAAAAACTTAAGAGTTTACTTGATCAAAATTCAACTCAAATTTGGCAACATTCAATCAAGCAGATAGGAAAGAACTCTGAGGAGCCATATAAAAAGAAAGACTTTTATAGACAGAAGGGAGCCGGAACAAGAAAGTGATAGGGGGACGAAAAGTAGGTTGGTTATTGCAACATTACTTTCCTTCAGGGGATGGCAGGGATCTATCAGGCAGATGACCTAACTTGGGCCCATCTGGCGATTCCTTCTTGACTGGTTTTAGATTTCATTTCTGAGAGAACTGAAACTGTAATTAAGTCTCAGTTTGGTGACAGAGGGCTTAGCATAAGTGACTTCATTTGGGGCCTAAGTCTTGTTTTTAACACTTCTTAACCAAATCATACTGTAATACAGATTTTTTAATGCAAAGGCAATTAGCTATGTTAAATTAATTAAACATCTAGAGGCCATTAGACTGATGGGGCTCTAATGCTATGGTGGCCTGCATAAATAAGCACACAAAAACCTAGGCCTATAAATGCCTCCGGGTTTGCAAAATCAAAATGCTAAGTCCATCCATTCACAAAGAGCCAACTAGGCTTTAATCTGTAACTACTCAATAATTTCCTTCCTTTGTTTCCTTCTTTTCTCTATAAAAATGTCTCCCCCTAGCTCCTGTAAGTGGAGTGCTCCTAACTACTTCCAGTTGGGCAATGCCCCATTTGAATCACTTCTTGCTCAAACAAATCCCTATAATTCTTAATATGCCTCAGTGTATCTTTTAACAGCTCCAAATTACTTTTTATTATTTTTTCATATTGTCCTTTGATATTTAAGCTTCCAGTTCTATGCATAGCCCTGTGCTTGGCACGTCTGATTTGATAATTCTAATCCACTGTGGGATGAGAAACAAGTTAACTGAGCAACTGAATAATGTATAAGAATAAGCTTCTTGCATTTAGTTCCTTGGCTTTAACAGATCCATGAAATTCATGATGAAGAAGAAGGTTTTAAACTTCCTGTTTGTGGTCCGTTTGCCTTGACTATTGTGGCTGAAGTACTAACTGAGACCAAGCAGTATGTAAATTATGATATTTTACTATGCTAATTGCATTTCTTTTGAGATTAGATGTGCTAATAAAGGAAATCCTTCTACCTAATATACTTGTTTTGGGAAGAGGCTGTTTTTGAAATAGTTAAAACACAGGCTTTAGGGTGCAAAAGACTTGCTTATGAGCCCCGGTTCTGTCAGTTAGTGGCATGTGAGTTTAGACAAGACACTTACATTTACTGAACACAATTATCTCACCTGTAGCCTAGGGCAATACTGGACTCTAAAAGAGCTGCTGTAAGGCTTAAACAATATAATGTATTAATTATATTGCAAATATCAGTAAGTCACACACAATAGGCAACAACAAATCTAGATTCTTATAATGATAATGAAGACTTTTTATTGTAGTAGACATGTCTATACTCTTTAAAAATTGAGAAGTTTTTCTATCTTGCTTTATATGAGTTAGCACCATATCAAATGAGTGTTATCAAAAATCAGTGGTAAAACTATGAGGGCCTGCAATACTCCCTTTGAATCGATATATATATGTAAAGATATAAAGGAAATAAATTGGTCGTTTGACTCTGGAGGGAGCTAAACAACTCCAATGAGGTCTATTTACTCTGATAATAGAATGGGTTCCATTTAGTAGTAGTTAAACCTAATTTTGCAAAAATTAATTTATGTACTTTGGAATTGGTGGTTACATTTTTCATCTCACTGTTCTTCCTTCATGGACGTTTCAGCAAAGAAAATACAATTGGGAAGATATTTTAGTAGAAAATATAGAACTTTGATGTAGCCTATGTCCCTGACTTAAGGTAAAGCTTTATTCCATTGTTGATAGAAGTAGTTTGAAAATCTTAAAGTTTTGCTGTGCAATCTGAACTTTGCAACACCCCAAAAATGGAACGCTTACCTGCCATGCTTAAATTCCATTTTACATAATTATGCCTTTTTTTTTTCAACAAAATGTAGTCATTTTAGACCATGGTAAGCTTGACACCTGATTTTACTTTAACAGCACCTGCCCAGAGCATAATTAGCAATCCACTCTTGAAAAAGGACTTCCATACTGCACAGATGGCATTCCTCATACCAGACAAGCAACGATGAATGTTTGGAAACCAGCCAAACTGTCTGCAAAAATTGTGAGAATTTCAAGACTGACATCTGAGCAAAAGGAAAAATTTCCCTTTTCTCTCAAACCATAAGTGAACATCTGTTAAAGCCTATTCTCCTTAACTTTTCTATTTAGTCTCATCTGACTTGATATATTTTTAGTGCAATTTCAAAGGCTGTAACCAAATTTTTTTTATCTTGTGACACCCATAAAATGGCCATTAAAAAAATGTTCCAGAGCTACATTTTACAACTAATTTAGATTTACAGGTATTTCTTTGAAAAGATCATGTCATTTCATTCATGCACTAATTCAACAAATATTTATGGATTACAACAACATGTCAAGAGCAGAATTGGTGTTTATAATTGCGCAAATCATGCATTGCACAACTCCAGGGGATAACATTCACATCATAATTACTATGTTGTTTTACAATGATCATTATCATCACCAGGTGTTGGCATTCTAATAATTTGAGGCAGAAGTGACGTTTTCTAATTCATAAAAATCCAAGATATAGGCTGGTGGTGGAGCTTCTAGGGACTGTTTAAGATGCTAGAGACACGGCAATGAACACAGCGAAGTTCTTGCTCTCATGAAGGCTGAAATCAATAATGGGAGGAACTAAACAGATATTTACCTAAAACTAACAGGAAAAACAATATGACTTAAAGGGGTAGAATGTGACAAGTGGTGCCATTTTATTTAAGAAGATCAAGGATTGTCTAGGAGGAAGTAGAGACCTAAAAGGGATGAGGGAATAAGTTCAAGATATATGTGATGGAAAAGTATTCCAGGCAAGGAACTAGGGAATGCAAGACTGAAATGAAAGAGTACTCAGGGTAGACAAGGGTAGGCAGGAAGTAAGACGGATTGGAGCTGAGGCCATGCAGAGGAAGTGCTGGCAGACAAGTGAGTCACAAATTTGTGGTCAGAGCTGACTACCTTGAGGCCCAGGTAAAGGTTTTAGTGTTTATTCTCAGCCCCTGGAGTGTTTTGTGTAAAGGAGGGACATGATCTGATTTGCTTTTTAAAAATGTCTACAAGTGTTTCATTATGGACTACAGCTTTCAGTTGAAATTTTACATTTGCAAAGTCACCATGAACCACTTATTAATCTGATTTGCATTTTAAAAGAATGACTTTGGCTGCAGTGTGGAGAATTAATCAATTAATCAATTCCAGCAGATTAATCAATTAATTAATGAATTACAGCAGAAGAATGGAAACAAGGACAGCTGTTTTCATGAGTCAGGTTTCCCTACATGGTTTAAGTAGCTTCAATACAAGACCAATTCTTCTGTGCCCCTGCCTAGGGAACCACCTAGAATGTCAAATGCTGTTTGACAAAGAGTCACTGTTTCATATGGCTTTGTTCATGAAATTATTATTTTTTTTTAATTGCAGATGAACTTTCTTTAACTTTGAACATGTTAATCAAAATTATTTGAACTTCTTTAAAAGTCACTTTAAAAATATATTTTATAATTGGATTATTGATTAGCAAGAATGACAGAGAAAATGATAGGTGTACTCAAATTTCTAAAAGAATGACTTACTAGAAAGTTTCTATATAATCTAATAAAATTCCATGTAATACTCTAACAAACTTCTAAAATATATAAAATTTCAAGGAAACAGCAATAAAATCGTAACTGGTGATCAAAATAAATATCCAAATATGGAGTGTAAATGATTAGAATCATTACTGGTTTTGCCACAGTACCTTGAAAATCTGCTGGCAGAAATAAAATGATAGTTGAAAATACAGAAAGTGTGGCTCATAAATGTCAGCCAGTCCTTGTTAGGTGCTTCCTCTCTTAAAGATTCTCCAAGAGCAGCTTTACCAGACTCATTTTTAGAATGCTTTTATGGGGACACCTGGGTAGCTCAGTCAGGTTAAGCATCCGACTTCAGCTCAGTCATGATCTCTTGGCTTGCGAGTTCAAGCCCCACATCTTGCTCTGTGCTGACAGCTCAGAGTCTGGAGCCTGCTTGGATTCTATGCCTCATTCTCGCTCTGCCCCTCCCCTGCTCATGGTCTGTCTGTCTCTCTCTGTCTCTCAAAAATAAATTAAAAAAAAAAAAGAAAGCCATGCAAATAATTTACAGGGATTAGTAGTTTGATTTTAAATGTATAATGTAAGTGTGACGTTGCATCAAAAAAACTGGACAAGTAGTGATAGATTTTCAAAATTAACATTTGTAATAAATTTTAAAAAAATAACATTTGTAGTAAATACAAAAAATAAAATAATATTTAATGTTTTCAACTATCACTATCACACATATGAAGAAACACAATATATGTTTAAATAACTTTAGGATAACCAAATTATTCCTAAACCATGTGATTTCTTTTTCATTTGAATCAAAAACATTTTTATAGTAGTTAATTTTGTTCATAAATGGCAGAAATATACAGTACAGCCCAAGCTTGATATTACTATATACTCAAATCACTGTATCACACCTTGTATGAAGTGGATGTGATAATAATTTTATTTGCAAATACACTGGGTTTTGGAAATTTTTTCTGGAAACCATCCTTAATAAAAGTAAACATTAAATGGGGATTTACTGAGTTGGTTGAATACAATATGATGCAATGAAAAATTTTGGGTGGCTGGTGGGGGGTCTGGGTGTCTCAGTCAGTTTAGTGTCTGATTCTTGATTTTGGCTCAGGTCATGATCTCATGGTAGTGATATGGGGCCCTATGTGGGGCTCTGTGCTAAACCTGGAACCTGCTTAGGATTAGTTCTCTGGCCCTCCCCTGCTCAAGCACGTGCATACATGTCTCTCTGTCCCTCAAAATTAATAATAAGCTTTAAAAAACAATTTTTTCTTTATTGTTTTCTTGGCTCTGGTTTCAAACTGGATTTGAATAAAACCTAGCTATTAAGGAGAAAAATGAGATACAAAAGAAAACACCTTTACCCTCTGAAATGTACCCTTAAAATATTTAACCATTTTAAATGTCAAGAATATTGTAAAAAATATATGATAATAGAGAATCACTTAAAGAAAAGCCATGTTTAAGTCCCAAAACACATTTTTTATAGGTTTTCAGGGTTTGCTGTAGCAATATTTTTTTCTGGAGCTGTTTTATTCCTTTGTCTACTACCTCTAGCATTATTTTGCAAGAACTGAAAGCAGAAACGAAGTACCCATGGAGAAGGACTGTTCTTCAATATTCTGCTCAACTTTAGGTAGGGAATATAAAACATAACAAAAAAGCGCACTCTTAAAACCCTTTCTTAGTTTTTTGCAGATCAATGTTGCGGATTCCTAATGTGCTTAAGATTCGAAAAGTTTAGAATATCAAACTAAATGTTAAGTTCTAAATAGTCATAAACTTTTATAAATAGATTGCATTTTGCTGAAAACAAAACAAAAGGAGATTCCAAGAAAATATAATTACAGTATCACCCAAATGGTTCAAAGAACTATACCAATTGAGTATTTGTGTTTGATAGTTTAAACACTGCATTGTAATCTAAATATCACTCACTCCAATATTTAACTTATTTATCTTAATGACATTTTATGAGAAAATAGGTTACGGAATAAATGACATATTCTTAAAAATCACCAGCCTAAGTATATTTAGAAATCAAGGTGAAAACATATTACAGTAAATATTTCTAATCACTAACTTGATACTCTACTGTCTTGTTACTGATTTTATTTTAGTTTCATAGTTTCCTCTAAACTTCCCTAAGAAGAAAATTAGCATTTGTCATTACAATTATGCTAGTAATTTTTTAAAGGTTAGGAAACCAGTAGCATTAAAAACATAAAGGGAGGGGCCAAGATGACTGAACAGCATGGAAATGCTGTTGTCCTCCCTGAAATGCAGCCAGATCAATACCAAACCATTTTGCACACCTAGAAAACTGATCTGAGGATTAACACAACGATCTGCACATGAACCACAGAACTTGGCAGGTACACGGCGCAGAGAAGTGAACTGGAGGAGAGAGAAGCCCTGTGGGGCAGGGAGCTATTTTATTTTTAACCTGAGGAGAGAGGACAGAGATGGGGGAAGCGGGGGCGGGGGAGGAGGGAAGAGTATGGGAAAAGCACCCCCCACTGAAAGCAGCTGGAGAGAAAGAGGAGTGGAAACAGCCACAAGGGAATGGACAAAAAAGGGAGAAAGGAGAGGGTTTAAATTCTGTTAAGATACTATAAGCAGGGGAGCACAGAGTCTGAAACTTCACAGCTCTATACCTGGTGGTGCTCTGGTGGGAAGGACGAATCCCCAGCAGATAGCGCGTCCGAGGGGTTCTTGGGCCACATGGAGAGAGGTGGATACCCTGCTGGGAGGCTATGTGGCCTCCTCACAGCAAAGGTCCCAGTGGACCCCGGAGAATGGCTACATTCGCTGGCGCTGGAACAAGGATGTTAAGGGTGAAGCCTGGTGCCAGAAGTGTTGCAATTTACCAGAATCCCCGAAAAACTGCTGCTACAAGATTGTGCAAACTTTTTCTGGGGCGAGCTGACACCAGCGCGCAGTCTCTGGGCATCCGCAGCAGCACAGTCTCACAAATGTACCTGCGGGCAGGCGGGCACCTGGCCTTTTCTCGGGGAGACCCTCCCCCAGAGGGTCTGAGCGGGTCAAAGCCACAGTCCCTCAAAAGTGAGGGATTGGGAAACACAGCCCCATCTGAGATAAAACTCAGGAGGAGACGCTGCCGGGCAGCCTGATGGCTTGGTCACTGACAGTGTAGAAGCGGAGAGTGGATGGAAGCCGGAGAAAAAGGAGGGGTGCTTGATTGCTGGTCGGGGTGAAAGCACAAACTTCTGATACTAGAGACTGGGTGACGCCATTTTCTCCCGTCCCATGCGTACACGCACACGCCTACACGCGCCACAATCCACCCCAGTAAGCTAAGCAGCGCCATCTAGTGGAGAACAGAGACATTACACTAAGCCCCGTCCAACTGGGCCCTGCTCTAGAGGAACACAAGTCTCTCTGCCTGATTAATTTATGGACTATAAAGTGTTTCATAGTTTGACTTCTAAGGGAAATCAGATATAAATTCAATCATATTTCACTGTTTGCTGCTCCATCTATTCAATTTTCTTTCTTTTCTTATTCTTGAATACAGAAAGAGAAAAAATTATTTTTATTTTCCGTTTTTATAAAAAAATTTTTATTCATCTTTAACTATATTTTTAACTATTTTGTTAATTTTAAAATTCTATTTTACTTTCATCATTTCATTTTATTCTATCTTACCATAATCATTTTTTCAAATTTTTAAACATTTCCCTTTTTTGTCCTTTTTTCCCTTTTCTTTTCTTTCCTTTTTTCTCTATTCTGTCAAGCTCCTTTCAACAACCAGACCAAAACACCCAAGGTTCCAGCATCATTTATTTTATTTTTTGTGTTGTTTTAAATTTTTATTTTATTTATTTTTTTACTTTATTAGTTCCTTTTCTTCCTTCAAAATGATGAAATGAAGGAATTAACCCCAAAAGGAAAGAACAGGAAGAAGTGACAGCCAGGGACTCAATCAACACAGATAGAAGCAAGATGTCTGAACCAGAATTTAGAATCATGATATTAAGAATACTAGCTTGAGTTGAAAATAGCATAGAATCCCTTTCTGCAGAGATAAAAGAAGTAAAATCTTGTCAGGATGAAATTAACAATGCTATAACTGAGCTGCAATCTCAAATATCCATGGCAGCAAAGAAGGATGAAGCAGAACAGCAAAACAGTGATATAGAGGACAAACTTATGAAGAATAATAAAGCAAATTAAAAGAGGTAGACTAAGTCAAAAGAGCATGACGTAAGAATTAGAGAACTCAGTGAACCATTACAAAGGAATAACATCAACATATGGGTCCCAGAAGATGAAGAGAGAGAAAGAGGGATAGAAGGATTTTGTGAGCAAATCATGGTGGAAAACTTTCCTAACCTGGGGAAAGACACAGACATCAAAATCCAGGAAGCACAGAGGACTCCCATCAGATTCAACAAAAACCGACCATCAACAAGGCATATCATAGTCATATTCACAAAATACTCAGGCAAGGAAAGAATCATGAAAGCAGCAAGAGAAAAAAGTCCCTAACCTACAAGAGAAGACAGATCAGGTTCACAGCAAACCTATCCACAGAAATTTGGCAGGCCAGAAAGGAGCAGCAGGATACATTCAATGTGCTGAATCAGAAAAATATGCAGCCAAGAATTCTGTATCCAGCAAGGCTGTCATTCAAAACAAAAGGAGAGATAAAAAGTTTCCCATACAAACAAAAACTAAAGGAGTTCATGACCACTAAATGAGCCCTGAAAGAAATTTTAAGGGGGGCTCTCTGAAGGCAGAAAACAAAAACAGAAACAAAAACAAAAACAAACAAACAAAACCAGAAAGACTAAAAGCAACAAAGACTAGAAAGGACCAGAGAATACCACCAGAAAGTCTATAGGCAATATAATGCCAATGAGTTCATATCCTTCAGCACTCACTGGAAATGCTCACTCTAAATGTCAATAGACTAAATGCTCCAATCAAGACATAGGGTAACAGATGGGTAAGAAAACAAAATCCATCTATATGCTGTTTACAACAGACCCATTTGAGACCTAAAGACACCTTCAGATTGTAAATAAGGGGATGAAGATCCATCTATTATGCTAATGGATGCCAAAAGAAAGCCAGAGTAGCCATACTTATATCGGATAATCTAGATTTTAAAATAAAGACTGTAGCAA